>NW_022147124.1:882912-1420487 GCF_002938485.1 Sitophilus oryzae
TACTACTAAAATGTCTTTTTAATAGTATGTTTATCTTTCCAATTCACTAGTTATTTGCAAAATGTATTTTGAACTAATTTAAGTCATTAAATGATCATCTTTCTTTTTCAGATTCCGGATATTCTTTTTCATTGTTAAAAAAATATATATATTTCAATATTATTGTAATATAAATCGCAGCTCTAAAAAATAAATGATATTGTTTACTAATGTGTAATTTATTTACTATGAATTTTCTCTGAAAATAATAAGTTTTTAATAATATCATTGATTTGCTGTGTAAAGTTAATAGACATATTTTTTAATACATTAAATTATATTAAAGTAATAAAAAATATGTTTATTAACTTTAAACAGTAAGTCAGTGATACTTATAAAAATATTTTTTTAAAAATTTCCCCTCTTTTAAGCCCCGCCCCTCCAATTCCCCTCAATTTAGCTAGTACTGCCAGGCGACACCAGGTGGCGTCTGTTTCCATTTTTTAACATGAAGTTAGCATTTCTTTAATGTACCTATTCTCTGAGTTGAGTACTTAGGTAGGCACCTAAGTAGTTTAGTAAGCACCAAGTAGTTTCAGCCCAGGGCCCCACAAATTCACGATCCGCCCCTGTCTACAAGGTGTTAAATGTTATACATCAATAGAGATCATAATATATTTTATATACCGTTTTTAAAATAAATTGCAAAACCGACTTATTTAACCTTGAAAATTAAAGAAAAATGGTGCTTACATTTTGTTATCGACCGGCAATCTCTAGGAAACTCTTATGGAAGTGACAGGTTGTAGACGATAGTCCATTAATAGACGCACGAGGGGGCGCAATTAGCAACAAAATTTTACAAAATTTAAATTTTTGCTTGTTTTTAACGTCAAATGTAAAATTTAACTTGTCAACAGCTGTCAATTTATATTTTATTTTGCCCGTTGATTGCGATCCAGTTATCCGTAGATCGTGTTTTAAATTTGTTTTTGATTTGTATACAGCTGTATTTATGTTTTTTCATATTTTTTAACTGTAAACAATGGTTTTTAAATGTTGTGTAAAAAGATGTCTAAATGCATAATATGTTTCCGAAGGATCAAATACGGTGTCAACACGTGTTACATACTATAAACCAAGATAGTTACCCTTCCTTTGAGATTGTTAATTAGTAAAGTTGTAAAATAGGTTCGCTAATTTTTATAGATCTAGATAGTTTTTCTTATTATAATGTTTTGTATTGTTTTTGTTATTATATTCAGTTCGATGAAGATGGTTTCTTATAGTTTTTTTTATGTTTTTGTTATATCCCCTTTGTTATTTTAACTTAAATCCATTTATTCGAGTAAATTGTTTCTTCCTTGAATCAATTTACAATAAATGAAAAAATACGAAAAAAAGAGAAACCATCCATTTTAAATTTGTTTTATTTTGTTACTAGACCCACGAGATGGCGCCACCGCTCGGTCCGGACAAAATGTTTTGAGTTTCCTATCTGTTTTATATTATAGTATCTTGCAAAATCTATGAATTTTTTTTCTTCAAACTAAAATTGAAGTATTAGAAACAATTAGAAACAGAAAATAAGGAATTAAAACATCAAGTATATCTCACACAAAAACTTTTAAAGAAAAACAATTTGATAATATATGGAATACCAGAGAGAAATAGTGAACATCTTATGGAATCCATAATAGATCTTGTAAAAGAAAAACTCGATATAAATTTAAAGATAGATTTATCGGAGTGTTTCAGACTTGGAAAAAACATAACCAAAGATCGACCTATCCTTATAAGCTTAGTGTCTTGTTTAAAAAGGACGAAACTCCTTAAAAATAAGGGAAAACTCAGAGGAACAAATATATTTATAAACGAAGATTTAGTAGCGGAAGACAGAGTGAATAAAAAGGTTTTAGTCGAAAAATTGAAAGAAGCAAAAGCTCAAGACAGAAACGCTAAGCTAAAAGGAAATAAGTTAGTAATTGATGGTATTAGTTATACTAGTGGCGATTTTAAAGAAAAGTATTATTTAATATATAAACAAGGGTATTATCAAGAAGCATCCGGATCCAGAACGTTGTCATTTCTCGATGCATTTTCTACGGAAACTTGAAGCTATAGGTAAAAAAGCTATAATACAATTTGATAGACGATTAAATTGTGCATCTGATTCGCGTAAAATATACAGGGTGTTCCATTTAAATTAAACAAGTTATTGCCGTTTAAAGCTAGTAATTATTTAAAATAAAATTTTAGACACTCTGTATAAGGTAGTATAATCTTTATTATTGCAAAACAATAACTGATCAATAAATAAGCTTCAGTAAATATTTAGTATTAAAAACTTTGATACCCTTGGAGATCGAAAAAAAACAGCGTCAGCGATGGCTATGAAATGATAACCGATGTCATTTTATATATAAAATTATATGGGAAATGTTATCGATCGTCATTTATACTGCCATTACTCGCTGACGAGTATTCGACACGCATCAAAAGATGGTCACGCAAGGCGTTTTCTTTCATGAGCTTTCCTGTGACTGAAAAGCCCGATACGTGATGTTATTTGCCTACCGCACTCCGGACATTCAAAAAGCTCATTGCTTTGTCGCCTCTTTACTTTTTGGTTATCGCTGTTAACTGAGTTTACAATTCTCCATTGGGCAGATGATCGTCATTTACAAGCCATGTGGACGCCGTTTTTTCGACCATACGGTATTTAATGCATGTGGTACCTATATAGGTACCAATATGTCTTTAATTGAAAGAAAGTATTTTTCATTTTGTATAAATTGCTTATTTAAAATACTTGTTTTCTATTTTGTATTTTAATTTTAAATACATTTTAAAACCCATTTTACCCCCCTCTGATTTTCACACCAAAAGCAAAGAGTAGATAAGACAAGAGACGACAGTGAACAAAGAAGTCGAATTTCGCGAGAGAGACGCAGATATATTAAAATTTAAAGGTCCCGTCAAGTCCCATTTTGTCTGTTGCCAAGTATATTTCTTTGAAAAATAAACAAGATTTTCTGAAAATAAATTAATAATATAAGAAGGATATAAGTAACGTATGTTATTACGGAAATGTAAATTTTTAGTTTAGGTTGGTTTAGGTTCTTTTTTCGCAATGTACTGATAAAAGCAAAGAAACAGAATGACTAAGTTGATCGATTTCAAAGATAAACAGATAAAATCTCAAAATCTGACAACGGCGTATTTTATCTAATCTAACCTACGATCTTGCCTACGATTTTAGGACGCTAATCAGCTGTGCTAAACAGGCTTAAACATAAACAAATCTGGTTAGTTGTTTTCTTGCATTTTTGCCTTTTTTAAAGTGTGTTTTCAGAGTTTTTCGATATATTATCGTTTTGAGAGTTTTTAAGGTTTAATTTTAGTATCGTTTTTGTTGCGTACTAATTTGTAAATATTGTTAAATATGAATACTGAACAGGACACAAGTAGCAGGAAAAGATGAGATGGTGACAATGTGTATGCTTATAAAGACTGCAAAAATAGGTCTTATTCTTAGACAAACATAATATTTCACTCTTTTCCAAAGGATCCTGAAAAGTATTTTTATAGAAATATACTATATAATTATGTTTTATTAAACTAAATGTAATCCATAGATCGAAGACATGGTTAGAAGCTTGTAATATATTTTTACAAAAAAAAATTGAGCAATTCTATTTTTTTGTACATAAACTCCACATTGTGATTTTACACTTGTTCAAGTCCATATGTAAAAAAAATACACATAAATAAAACATTTCTTACAAATCGACTTGGTCACTTTATCTTGTTTACCAACGATATACAAAATATTGCTTTTATTATCTTTATTCCCCGACAAATATGTTTCTAATTATAATTTATTTTATGTAATATTTAGAAAACTCATTTTTTTTTTCGTTTCTATTTATTTCTTTACCCATACAGTAACTATTTATAAGCAATACAGGCAAGTTTTAATAATAGCCTATTTCAAATTTCCCGCGAAAAATTTACGAAAATTTAAAGGGACAAGCGAAACGAGGTCACTCTCCCCAGGGGGGTGACAGTGAAATAGGAAAATTGGAAACAGTCATTAGTGTCATTCCTGTCATTCTCCTCACGACAAGTATGGCCGCCTAGACAAGGACAGCATAGTTTTTGTCTAACTATTGTCTAACTTCACAGTTTAGAATTGACAGATTTCAGTTTCAGAGACAACTTCAGATTTGTTCTAGAACAAATTCGAAAATATTCGACGCCATTTTAATTCATTCCGTTTAGTTTCGTTTTGGAAGTTCAATTTAATATTTCGGCTGAAATTTATAATTATAAAGGTAATAAAGTATATAAAATATATATTACATGAAGAATCCTGGAGAAAATGACGTTTCTGCCGTAGTAGGTATGTCCCATGTATATGAAAAATAGGTAGTAAATAAACACTGTTTTTACATTTTTTAGATGCAAGAAAATGGTGTTATAATCTCTTTGATCGGCGATTTTTTTGAAAATGGAAACAATTTACAGCAAGGTAAGATCATTTTTAACTATAGCCAACATCATTTATCTCCAATATGTGCGATTTATTGTCAATAATGCAATAAATCGGACTGATAATCTGATTATGTTATCCGACTAAAAGTCTCTTTTTGCTTCTTTTTGATTTATAAGCCAGGTCTCTTTGGGAATAATGGACGCTTTTTTAAACAGTATATTTATATTTTATACCTATTGATATTTTTAGATTGTTAATTTTAGTATAAAAAAATTTGTTTTTCTGTTTTCAGGTTTTTGTATAAGGCTCCCGTTTTCATGTCCCTGTGTCCGTTTTCTGTCCTTGAAGTCTGCGAATACGTGTGTTTATTTACAAATTACTGTAAGTCATGCTTATACCTTAACTAATTTACGTTAAAAGTACATATAATTAACTAATTGGTATTGAAACAATACAATCCTCTATATTTTTATGTTTATTTAGTCACGTTGTTCCATACTTCAAATAAATATATGTGAATAAATTATTTTTTGGTTTTATTTATGAAAAGAAAATACAAAATGCATTTGAACTGAAAGAGGGCCCGCCATTGAATAACCGGAAACGGAAGTGAAAATTAAGCCATCATGTCCTTATCATGTCAACCTGTCAATTGGGAAATTAGTTCTCCAGACGACAACGAAGGCTTTCGGTGGCGTATCGTGTTTCCACGATTTAACACAGAGTTGACACTTCTTTCTAGTTAATTATTTTATGACTCTCCCCACCACTCAAACATGAAACGTACCGCGCGAACTGTCGTCTCTTGTCTTATCTACTCTTTGCCAAAAGATCAAAATGTAGAAAAGATTAACGATGCCCATCCCTAATTTACTTTAAGCATTTATGAAACCTTAATCTATGGGCCAATTCTCATGTGATGGCGCCAATCGACCTTAACGTGGAAAAAGCGAAAAGAAGAAGATTGTATAAGGATAGCCAATAGGATAGCCCTGTAGAGATGAGCGATATCGTGATTTTTTAATCACACTGATATCTGTTACTGTGATTTTTTAATATCAGTGATTTTTAAACGTGATGTGATCACAGTTTCAATAACAATAACAAGTCTTGTCGCTCCGTCCCCGTTGCCCCGTTCCCAATTAAGGCGTAATACTCACGTGTTTATTTATATCTACTTTTTTAGATTTGAGACAAACAAGTTTGGGTTTGATTCATTTATCCAGTATTCAGTCAAGTTGCATTTATTATCGGCTACATGCCGGGTTACAAGGTCGCGGGTTTGTTTTGTTTATTTAAAAATAATTGTTTTTCTAACCTCAAAAAATAAATAATTTTATTGCGGTGATCTCAAATCTCAAAGATTTAACCGAGTATTCATACGATCCGTACTAAAAACGTTAAAACATTAATTGTAGAATATATTAATATCAAATTTACATCAATAACTTCAAGATTGACGACGTCCATTATATGTACCATCACCGTTCATAGTTTTAAGAAAAGCGATATTTAACGAAAGCGAGGCGGCCGGCAATGGTAATCGGTATCGGTATTTCCATTTTGTTTATGTTATATTAAATATTTAACGGATAAACAAGTCGACTTTTTGCTCGTTTGAATAGTGTGAAAATCACATATCAATTCACACTTTCTTCTCAAAAAAAGTAACGATCGTGATATGTGATTTTTAAATATCAGTGAAAAAATCACAGTTCGTGAAATATCGCTCATCTCTATAGCCCTGGCAGCTGTGGCCATTAAACTAATATACTACTTAACCTTACCCTATATTTTTGTTTTTATTATTAATTTTATCTTCCATTTGTTAACACCTAAATATCGACAGTGTTATGTCTGATACTAGTGACGATAATCAAGAACGGGACCCCCAAGGCCCTATTGAAAATGCATGGGCTATGAAAATTCCTTCGTTCAAACCTGAAGATAATCCACATGGACTATTAGAAGAAAGTTCATTCTCCACGTTATTTCCCAAATACAGAGAACAATACTTGCGACAAGTTTGGCCGTTAGTACAGAAACTCCTCAACGAGTATCACATCAAAGCCGAACTGGATCTAATTGAAGGTAGTATGGTAGTCCGAACAACAAGAAAAACATGGGATCCATACATCATCATTAAAGCAAGAGATTTGATTCGTTTAATGTCTAGAAGTGTACCTTTTGAACAAGCCAAACGGATCTTAGAAGATGACGTTAGTTGTGATATTATTAGGATAGGTAAAATAACAAGAAATCGAGAAAAGTTTGTTAAAAGAAGGCAACGTTTAATTGGACCTAACGGCTGCACCCTCAAAGCTATAGAATTACTCTCAAATTGTTATATTCTTGTACAGGGACAGACTGTATCTGCTTTGGGGCCTCACAAGGGTTTACAGCAGGTGCGCAAAATAGTTGAAGACACAATGAAAAATGTTCATCCTATTTATAATATCAAAGCTTTAATGATTAAAAGAGAGTTAATGAAAGATCCAAAATTAAAGAATGAAAATTGGGAAAGATTTTTACCTAAATTTGTCAATAAAAACATAAGCAAGCGTAAACAACCTAAAAAGAAGAAAGAAAAAAAACCTTATGTTCCATTCCCTCCAGCTCAAACAGAAAGCAAGGTATTTTTATTCAGATTTTGATTTATGTCAGGCAGTAAAAGTATTTTTATTTCAGGTTGATAAACAACTTGCTACAGGTGAATATTTCCTTAACAAAGAGCAAAGAAAAATTAAGAAGCAAAAGGAGAAGGACGAAAAACATGCCGAAGCGGCTAAAAGACGAGAAGAAAAGAGGAATGAAGCATTTATTCCTCCTCAAGAACCAGGACCCTCGACATCTAAAAAAACTGATACAGTTAAAACAATGGTTGACATAGCAGCATTGAAAGAGAAAATTATGAAGGCTAAGAAGAAAACAAAGAAAACTGATTTTAAAATATAAATAAATAATTTGTATGAAACATAAAATTAATAAATAAAAATGTCCACAACTACTTACTACTTAACAGTTTGTTCTGGAATATAAAAATTTTTGATATTAAAATTTATAAAAAATATCTAACGAAACAAAATAGCCGCGTTCACCAGAAAAAACTGCTATATCTCTGGAAAACTGTCAGTTAATTCTTCTATGGTTTGCGCTTTCCTTATCTTAAATTTTGTGTTAAGTTATTGCGATTCATATACAGAACTACGTTCTAGTACGAAATACGAAAAGAAGAAAGTGTCATGTTAACCCTCTTGTTTCTTGTTTTGTTTCTGTTGTCATTTTATGGGAAATGTTTTAGTGATCTTATTTAATTTTTACCTTTTTAATAAGTTTAATAATGTCCGCTTATATTATGGGCGTTACATCCAATGGTGGAATACCAGTATTCTCCAGGAAAAAAGGAAATTGTGATAATGTAATATTAATATTTATCAGTATCACCAAACTTTGGAACTTTCTCAAATCTTTTATCTGTTTTTAGCTTTCCTTTTCTACTCTTGGCTCTTTAAACGGAGTACACATGTTCGGTAAACCATCAAATATCGAACTTCTTGACACTGTATCCGATGACCATGCAGTAGCTTGGAAAGAATTTTGTGAAAGGTAAGCCAGATAATATGTCATTTTTATAGGTTTTCAAATTTGGCTAATTAATAAGGTTTACCTACGTATATAATTACCTATAATTTTATTTGCACTTGCAATAATCTCATTTTAGTTTGGTGATAATCGGAGTGGCCAGTGGCTGTTCTGTTGATGTATTAAATAGACTCCTCCAGTTGGTTTATGATGCTGTAGTTTTAATAGTTGGTATTAATGAAGTTAAAACTCAAAGGAATATTGAAAGACTTAAACGAGAATTAAGAGTAATACGAACAGAATGTCGTATTGAAATAATATAATATACTTAACACAGGTACTTTCTAGATTTGTTTTCCGGTCATTGATAGACTACTTGACTCGTTAGATTGTGGTGACTCTAGCAATAAACATTCCTCAGATATTGTAGGATATGCAGAAACAGTTTTATGTCCAGAAAATCATCTTATTCAAGTAGTTTCTTAGTATTAAAATTGGTATTTTTGACATTGAAATATAGATCGTTTTAGACTCGTTTACTGAATGTGTTGATTCAATGTTTAGTTGCATTCTTGTTAATGGCAAGATTGCAGTTGCCACAGAGAATTGGTGGTCGTTGCATATCCATGAAATAAGACTATTATTGTTACTTGCTGTAACTGAAAATAAGGATATTTCTAAAGATATTCCTGTTTTTTTGCCTTACAAAAGCCCAACTGTTTGTGTGTTTTATTTCAACATTTTTTTAATAATAATGACTGAAATTTTAGGTGGCATTCAGATTTGTAGCTTGCAGTTTAATATCTGATGTGCAAGTGTGTTGTTTATGCGGTTCAACACCTGCTCTAGTTAATATTGAACAAGCTGCAGCGCAGTGTTTTAAAAACTCTACAGATATTCTAAAATCTGCTTCACAATGTGTCCCAAGAAATTTTCCAAATACTATGGTAGTTGATAGTGGAATTTTGGGGTAGGTTTTTACCATTTTAACAGTTTTTTTTACTAAAACCTAATTCTAGTTTGCTGCTTGTAAATATTAAAAGGAAAAAATACATGATGTCGAAAAACCCTCAACAAAATTCAGGTAGAAAAATGAGCAGTAGTTCTCACAGGTTGGATATATTAAGAACCTTCTTTTATCAAGCCATCATGAACACGCTAATTCCAAATTCGAAAACTTGGCAAGAAAATAATGTTTCGGAAGATTTGAAAACAGACAAATTGGCATTGGATGAAAGTACTGAAGGGATGGAAAGCTACTGGTGTTCAGAGTATCACAAATGTCATGGTATTAAAGTCTGTGATAATATATTGTGTGTCTTATATAGCTCAGCTACCCCTACTTATGCTATGAGACTGATAAGTAAACAAACTTTAAATCTACTAATATCAGATAAGCAAGTATGTTGGTAAGATTTTTATGATTAAAAAAAAGGCTTCAGAGACCACTGGGGAACAACGATCGATAATTTTAACAAGGTCCATCTATAGATGCTATTTACAAAAATTCACATCAAACTTGTTAAACATTTGTACTAATCATAGAAAGGTTAGAAAGGAATAGAACGTTTCCAGATGCACAAATCTATTTCCAAAAATATATTTTTTCTATGATTTTTAGCTAGGTACACTTGAGGGTACACTCTTTAAAAATAATTTTTAGTCAATATAAAAATAAAGTACAACCTTCTTAAGGCCAACTGGCAGTAAGCCAGTAAAAACTAATGAAGAGTACAGGTCAAGTAAGTGACATCTAGGGCTTGACCTCCCCAAAACTAACATCGATTGTCATTTCCTAGCCGTCTTTGACGCCGGTTTTTTTTTTGTTTGGTATATTCAATGGCATATCTTTATAAGTTTTCTAAACATATTCCGTCCATTTTTGATATTCTGCTGTAATGTAATTTTTATATTTTTATACATCTTATTTTATGTGAACCATTTACACAAATAATTAATATAACTTTATAAGAATGGATATTTCCATTTTGTGATAAAATCTTCCTCTGACTGAACTATTAACTCTTTATATCTCAAGTAGATAACACAATATATTAGATATCTAAAATGCTTTCTAAAAGCTATTAGGTTTTGCAGGTTTGTATCTCATTTTCTAAGTGTTCCTTTTATACTATACAGGGTTGTTCACCACATACGATACGGAGTATTGTAGCTAAACGATTAGATTTTTACACATGTAAGATTTGTGTTCGTTGAAGGACTATTAGATCTACAATTTAAAAATATTTTTACAAGATACAGAGTGTCCCAAATAAGTAAAAAATATAGTTATATTTTTTTAAATGGAACACCCTGTATATTATTCTATTTTTAGATTCTTCGGTTGAAATAAAGGTAAATTTGATTAAGGTTTATCATACTTAAACCTTATCGTATTTGAAATATTTTCAATTTTGTGAAATTGCAGTAAAAAAATTAGGGCTTCATTTCTCCAAGGGTATTAAAAGTTTTAATACTAAATATTTACTGAATATTATTTATTGATTAGATTTTGGTGTTGCAATAATAAAAATTATAGTACCTTATACAGAGTGTCCAAAAATTTATATTGAATAATTACTAATTGCTAGCTTTAAACGGCAATAACTTGTTTAATTTAAATAGAACACCCTGTATATTTTACGCGAATCAGATGCAGAATTTAATTGTCTATCAAGTAGTGTTATATAATTTTTTACCTATCTCTTCAAGTTTTTGTAGAAAATGGATATTTTTATAATTTAGACCTCATTTATCACTATATCCATGCAATATTGACATTTTATATTTTTTTAAAGCAACATTTGTACAAAATGTACAAGTGGTAAAGATAATAATATTGCAAGCCCATTCGTTTACAAAAAGAAAACTAGTTAAATCTTTGTAAAAGCGTATACACTAATTATTAATATACCACCATTATTTCCACCCAAAAATTAGTTAATTACATATTTAATTGTTTTAACTAATAAATTATTCTAAATAAATGTGCATTTTACTCAGAATTCAATACAATAATAAGTTATGAAAATGAACGTCTCTGTTGTTATTAATAAGCATTTGTCAAAAAATGAAATAAAATTTATAAGGTGTTACTTTTACCACACTGTCTAATACACACACAAAATTCAGTTTTTTTAATATTTGCAGTAATTATTATTAATCAACGTAAACAATCAATTAATATAGTTTGAATACAATCATATTATTTGGTCCTCGTTAACAAATATTATTTAAACAGTTTTTTTATCTTTTAATGAAATAAACGAACTATATCGACAATATTAGTAATTCTACTAATATTGTAATCTAAAATGTCAATATTTCATGGGTATAGTGATAAATGAGGTCTAAATTATAAGAAAATACATTTTCTACAAAAACTTGAAGAGATAAGTGAAAAATGGTATATACAATTTGATAGACAATTAAATTCTGCATCTGATTCATTTAAAATATACAGGGTGTTCCATTTAAATTAAACAAGTCGTTTAAAGCTAATATTATTGTCGTTTAAAGCTAATAATTATTTAATATAAATTTTTAGACACTCTGGTAGTATTTTGGTTATTATTGCAACACAATATGTGATTAATAAATAAACTTCAGTAAATATTTAGTATTAAAAACTTCGATACGCTTAGAGAAATAAAGCCTTAAAATTTTTACTGTAATTTCATAAAATTGAAAATATTTCAAAAACGGTAAGATTTAAGTGTAATAAACCTTAATCAAATTTATCTTTATTTCAATCGCAGAATGTAAAAATAGAATAATATACAGGGTGTTCCGTTTAAAAAAATAAAACTAATATTTTTTCTTATTTGGGACACTCTGTATCTTGTAAAAATATTTTTAAATTGTAGCTCTAATAGTCCTTCGACGAACCCAAATCTTACAATTTGTTAAAATCTAGTCGTTTAGCTACAATATCCCGTGTCGTATGTGGTGAACAACCCTGTATATTTATACTAGAAGTTAGTATGTATTTATATATCAATTTATATACTAAATTATTTAATATAAGTATTAAAAAATTAATACCTAAATTACCCTCGTTTTATTTCAAAAAAATAAAACTAAAATATTTAATAAAACGAAGTTTGAAGAATGAAGTTTGGAATTTCGGTAGGTGATTCTTCATGAAAACATATGGAAAAAAGTTCTATAAACGTGGGTACGGAAACGCGTAGCATATAGGTTTAAAAATACAAGATGTTTAAAAAAATATTTTAAAAATACAGGGTGTTCCTTAATAACATGGGTAAAAAATGTACATGTACTGCCAAAATATAATTTTACTGTCAAGTGACTGCCAAAGAAGACTGCCAATGACTGCTAGCAACTGCCAATAAAATGTACACAGGGTGGGTCAAATTCGACGCTTTTAAATGGAAACACCCTTTTCTATAGGAGATAGACGAAAACTAAGATCGGTGTCTGGAGCTCAATTTTCATCAAAAACATGATTGTGAAAACCGCACATCAATATCTGTTACTGTTTCGGAGTTACGGGGTGTTTTTCAAAAATGTGCATTTTTAACAAATCGCTGTAACTTTTTTACTATGGAAAATTTTGTATTTCTATGAAAACATTTCCAAAGCACCTTTTTACGTAGAATTTAATGGTTTAAGTATAATTTTTTTAAAATTAATAGTTTAAGAATTATCAACAGAAAATTTGATTTTTTATACGTGACACCCTGTATATTTTTAATTTATTGAAAATAATTTAAAATTACCTTTCCAAAAATATAACACACTTGATATTTTGCTCGATTCCTCTTCGAGATATAGAGTATATAAAAATTCGCCCGCTTTAAATAAGTAGGCTTTGAACGGCACCGGCTGTAATGCAAAAAAAATCTAGCTGTGAGCATCAATTAAAACGAAAATAATATTTGCTATGAGAGACGCAGAATTCTATAACAATTTATAACATTTTAAAACAATTTTAACCAACATCAACACATTTAAACTATATCTAATAACAATAAAAATAAATAGCAAACCAAGACATGAGATTTTGCTACAGGTGTTTGACTTATCGACAGTCTTCTGTTATGGACAGACCGGGCAGTTTTTGAACATTTCTCGCGGAATTCATTAACTCAGTGGGGGTGAAAGATACCCTCTCATAACTGCTAAGTATTTCTAATTCTTGTCTAGATTATACGCAAGAATAAGGAACCTTTATTCTCCCGCAAATATATCCATAAGATTAGATCCATGGGCACTAAGTCAGGCGGCCTCGACGGCCAACGGCTGGAATCTTGGTTAGCTATCCAATTATTCTTGAAATTGGCTGCAAAAAATTGCTGCTAACTTCAGCTTTCAGAGGCGGTGCTGTTGTCTTGCTGGAAAAATATGTTTTCGAGTTCCATATCGAAACATCCACATATCGTCAATAAGGGGTCTAAAGCCTACCAGTTAAAAGTGGCGAACTTTTAAAAATTCTGTATTTCGAAGGGGATTATAACAAAATATCAAGTGTGCTATATTTTTGAAAAGGTAATTTTAAATTCTTTTCAGTTAATTAAAAATATAGGGGGTGTCCCAAATAAAAAATAAATTTTTCTGTTGATAACTCTTAAATTATTAATTTTAAAAAAATTATACTTAAACCATTAAATTCTACGTAAAAAGGTGCTTTGGAAATGTTTTCATAGAAATACAAAATTTTCCATATCAAAAAAGTTACAGCGATTTGTTAAAAATGCACATTTTTGAAAAACACCCTGTAACTCCGAAACGGTAAGAGATATTGATGTACGGTTTTCACCATCATGTTTTTGATGAAAATTGAGCTCCAGACACCGATATTAGTTTTCGCCTATCTCCTATAGAAAAGGGTGTTTCCATTTAAAAGCGTCGAATTTGACCCACCCTGTACATGTAATTCTAATAGTGAGACACCCCTTATTGCTTGGACCTATTCTAAGAAAAAAACTTCATATGAATATATCTCGTAAACCTTTTAACTTTTCAGATACAGGGTGGTAAAATTTTCTATTTTTTTTTCGAAATATCTCTAATGTTATATCACAGATTAGGTATCCTATAAGTATACAGATAAAAATCTTGTCCCTAATTCGTGGTGCGAAAATTGTTTTTTATGACGATGTGGAAACGAGTCAAATTTCCTGTGCGCAAAAATAAACTCGCGTAAAATAACAATAAACAGCGTAATAGAGAGATATCGCTAAACCGAATAGGACGTTAATAAGGCCAGGGGCGCTATTCTGTAAAATCGTCGGTATCGGCAAGTTACGACAGCTTTCGATACGTATTTGTATATAGTAAAAATGTGTTAATTGTTGTTGCCATAGTTACCGATCGGTCCTATGGCAGATATCGCAAATTTGTACCTACGAAAATCGGTATCTCTACCGTGCCCTTGTCAACCTCACGGTAGAGATACCGAGAGTCGTCGGTACAAATTTACGATATCTGTCATAGGGCCGATCGGTAACTATGACAACAACAATTAACACATATTCACTATATGCAAATACGAACCGATAGCTATCGGTAACTCACCGATTCCGACGATTGTACAGAATAGCGCCCCAGGTGTTATTTCCTTTATGTGAGGTGGTATTACTCTCTTAATTTATAGTTATCGGATCGGAAAGAATTCTGATCGCGTCGCGTCCGCTATTTAAACTTAACCTAACTTTGAATTTAAAACTTTGAAATTGTTTCGTTTACTAGGTATTTTAAAACTAAAGGGCTAAAGTGCTTATTTCCAGTGCTTTATTGTTCAACGTCTGCCAATGGGTTTAGGACAACAAGCCACAAATTCTCCTAGGAGGGCTAAGTCGTCAGCTGCTGTAAACCTAAGACTCTTTATAGGTTCTTTAGTATTGGAAGAGGTGAAATCCATATTTTGGGCCATATTTATTTAATTAAAACTAATCCCAGCTACTTAAATATCAAATTACCTAATAAAACTAAAGCAATAATTCAAAACAATTCAAACATAACCTAAAATAAAAGATCTCGCCGGCCGGCACCGGTTGTCAAATACCCGCACATGCCCATTTAAGCAATTTTTAAATGTTATCAGAGGTTATTTAGAAAGAGCGCTTGGGTGTAATTGATCCGCAAATTACGTCAGGCGGTAACGTTATTAGCGGGTGTTGCGTTGACTCGCGCATATCGTAACCATGAGAAGGTACGCGTAAATACTGGATGACGCTATTCGGTTTTCCGATATCTCTCTAATAACTGTGCCGGTCAGGCGCTGTGCACAATTTTAGAGGCCATAAGTGGGCGTGGTATGTGCGCAAACTAGTCACCTAACTAGTGCCCGATTCCGAAAATTGGAACCACGAACAACAATAAAGAAAAAACAAAGATTATAATCTGTATAATCTGTGGTTATATTTGATACACGCCTTCCATACATCAAAATGCTAATTTTGATATGGAAAAAATTGTTGTATTTCTTAATTTTCTTCCAGCCGATGTAGAAATGATTTCCACGCATCAGATTTTCAGAGATGTGACCCTGAAGTAAACTGACTTTTATATTTTTAAAAAAAATCGGGAGATAAAAAATGTTTAGAAATGTATGAAGATTTTGAAAATAATCTTTATTTTAAGAGAAGTGAGTGGTGTATTATTTTTTTCTCCCAAAAGATTCAATGTAAAACTCATATAGATGACACTGGTTGAAACAAATAAAATTCTTTGTATACTAAAAAAGGTATTTTGATGCATAGAACACGTGTATCAAGTTTCATAAAGATATCTAATAAAATCAGAGTAATTATGAAAATTTTTTTTAGAAAATTTTACCACCCTGTATCTCAGAAATTAAGATGTTTTGGACATACATTCATATGACATTTTTCTCTTAGAGTGGGTCTAAGAATCGCCCCCTTAAATATTAGCATGTTATGAAGGAACACCCTGTATAAAATATTTTTTTTTTATTATTTTAAAAGTACTCTGTATCTTGAAATTTATCATTGTTATTTCTAGTAATAATGACCTAATTGAGGTCTAAATAAAATAAAATTATTAACTTCAGTGGCGTCCCAGGAGATACTTTATCAGAAAATACGTACGCCACTGACTTGCAATTTGTATTTTTGTAACCAAAAGCTTTTTTTTTTCTTTGAAAATAAACGGCATGCAGTTGGCTTGGAGATGACATTCCCTATATAATTTTTCATATAAAATGACAGCGATCTTTATTTCATAGCCATCGCTGACGCCGTTTTTATTCGATCATACGGTATAAGTCCAAAATAACCGAGTTTTTTCACTTTGAAAATTAAAATAAAAAGATTTTTTGCTTACATTTTGAGAACCACTGGATTTTTTTCTGTTTTTTTTTCTTGTAAATTTAATCTACTACCTATGTCTATGTTGCCATGTATTATACAGGGTGGTCCGAACTGTATTCCGGAAACTTCAGCAGCATATTCCGCAGATAAAAATAAGTAAAAAAGTTCGTATCAATGTATGTCCTAAAATGCTTAGTTTCGGAGATACAGGCTGTAGAAGTTTCAGTTTTATTTCGATTTTTTCCAAATAATTTCTGATGAAAAGTCAATATTTGGATGAAAATTCGTGTCTGGAAGTTTTTTGAAAATAGAAATTTGATTTCGATGTCAATATGACTCCTATTTGTATGGGCCACCTATATGTGTCTTAACTGGTTTGAAGAGTTATAACTTTTCATGCGTACCTGTATACCTGTATAAAACTACTAAGTGAAAAAATGTACATTTCGGTGATTTTTTACTTAAAAATGTCTCTTGGTAAAAATCGTTACGAGCAACCGTTCTCAAGATATTTAGAATGGAAATAACCAATACATGTCATTATTGAGAAAAAAATAAACACGTTGAGTGGATAATTATTTGACTGAAATAATAAATTTGGGAAATTTTTATTTTTTTAAATTAATAATAGACAAGAATAAGACAGTCTCTGTTGAACTTTTTACACAAAAACATTTCAAATATATGATTTCCGTCTGATAGCTATTTAGTCAACATGTCGTTTAATTTATGTCAATCATATGTCAATGATGACAGGTATTGATAATTTTGATTCCAAAGGTTACTTCGGGTTTCTCTTGTTACCGATTCTGAACCGTCCTAGAACTGTGATGCGTATGCGCAGAAGGAAATATGAAGACATTATTTCATTTGCGCATGCGCTGCCGAACCTCAAGAACCCGAACAAAGCTCAAATATCTCGAGAACCATTACTCGCTTTGAATAAGAAGATTAAGGAAGGAGCATAATGCTATCCATGTATTCATGCATGGTGGGCGGAAAAAGGACTCTAGGGTGGGGATCCTTGACAGTTCTGTTTGACAATTCATTTGACACATTTGAATTTGATTTGAAATTTTGTGGATTTGTCAGTCTTTACGGAGCTTATTTTATGTTATTTATTATTTATTCCACTGCTGATAGTTGTATAAAGGTAGTAAATCTAGATGGAAATTGTGGCAGAACTTAAATTAACAGTGACACTATCGCGATTTATCGAAAAAGACTCTAAAATAGTTAAAAAGCATTTTTTGTTTAAATTTTCAAAGTAAAATAACTTGGTTATTTTGGACTTATTTGAAAAATGGTAAAGAGAAAAAGTGTTTCTTTTGACCAGATATTCCGCCCCTTAAAATACTTGCACTTATTTCTGGAACACTCTTTATGTTTTTATAGGCATTTTCAAATTTGGTTAAGTTGGTATGTTGTTTGATATAAGTTAATTATATTTTTTTCGCTTATCGGAGAATTGCTGTCCCTTAGAGGCATGGTGTTGAAATTCCCAGTTCCAGTTCAGGAAACCCCCATATCTAGTACTTTTTACAGTTTAAGGTGTTAGCGCCACCCGACGCCACTGTCAGGCGACGTCGCGCGTCGCTCAATAAAATAAAAGGCATCGCTCCGGCTGATCTAGTTCGCGTCCGGCTAACGTTCTCCATCTCTTTCACTCCAGCGCAGTTTACAACGAACAACAGACGAGGACAGAGCATCTGAATCATCGACACTTTTCCAACACCCTACTAAAGCAGGCACACACTCGCCGGCAAAGTGACAGTGGCCAGCAGTAATGTCGGTTTGACGGACTATGCAGTGGGGTTTCGGTACGCGATAGTGCAATTGCGGTGTCCTGCTATGCGGCCGATGCGAATAATTCGCGATTAATGTCGCGAATTCACAAATAAAATTGTGTGGTTTTCGAAGAAAATCGTCAAGCAAAAATCTGTGGAAAATGCGGAGGAACGTGAAAATAATGCTGGTTTTCACGCTGGTCTGGATGTTTGTTATTATTTACTATCTTCCGGGTGTTTCAAATAGTAGTAATAAGGTAATGTAAACATTATTTGTATTAAAAAAAAAAAAAAATTCAAAGACATCTACCATCTAATAACATAACTAGTGATGAGCAAATGTGATACCAAGACTGACTTGTGGTAATATTTAAGTGGAGTATAAATACTTTAAGATTACTTGCGTCCGTTTGTTCATTTAAAAATGAAGCAATAAAATGAAACAGAACTTATATATTAGAAATTAAAAATTACATGAAGAATTGCAGTGAGAAACACAGTTATAGGAATTATTATATTTAGATTCCATTGCGGTACTTGAAGATGCTGAATTTGAATTGAAATTTAAAGAACCTATATAGTAGGTACAAAAACATTAGTACTCGTATTATTATTAAAACTTGTAGCAGTTTCATTATTTTTCTTTCTTGTAAATTTAATCTAATACCTACATATGTTGCCATATTATCAAGAAATTATGTTTTTTTTAAAAACTTGACTTAAAAGAATTAAAAACTGAAAAAAATTCCAACATTTTTTTTTTAAATTTCGAATTTTCAATCTTTTTTTTCGCGAAAAACACCTCATAGGTGTGTTTCTGGGGTTGAACTATACTTCCAGTTAAAATACTTGCACTTATTCCTGGGACACCGGAGTAACACATATACAGAGTGGTCCGAACTGTATTCCGGAAACTTCGGCAGCATATTCTGCAGATAAAAATAAGTAAAAAAGTTCGTGTAAATGAATGTATGTATATTTTTTCAATCGGTAGTTTTATACAGGTACGGACGAAAAACTATTACTCTTTAAAGCAGTTAAAACACATGTAGGTAGCGCCCCCTACAAATAGAAGTTTTATTGATATAAAAATTAAATTTCCAATATCAAAAAACACCCAGACACCACTTTTCATCCAAATATTGACGTTACTTCAGAAAATATTTGGAAAAAATCGAAATAAAAATGGAACTTCTACACCCTGTATCTACGAAACTAAGCATTTTAGGACATTTATACGAGCTTTTTTACTTATTTTTATTTGCAGAATATGCTGCCGAAGTTTCCCGAATACAGTTCGGACCACCCTGTATATCATCCAGCTAATGAAAATTATACTTGTTTCCCGCTTTTTCCCGTAATAACATTTTCCGTCCGCTTCTGTTTTATTATGTTATGTAGGCGTGTTAATGTCAATGTAAACATAAGTTTACTTGCGTTTATAATAAAATTAAAAGCAATTTGAGATTGTTAGTAAACTTTCTTTAGTTGTTGTTATACGATATTTTTTCTTTTCAAACAATTTCTTAGTAGTTCAGATATATCTAAATTACGATAAATACTTACTTTATTTACTATTTAATTAGGAATTAGATAAAATAAAAAAATAATCCGAATTACCACACTAAACTGTGTTATTACTCGATTAATTCTCCATTAATGAATTATTCAATATTTACGTAATTAAAAAAATAAAAAGTTATCCGACATTACAATTGCTGATTATCAGACTGTAAACAATTGAATGAAATCTTGTTCAACGATCTTGCTTTACCCGAATAAACGAAGAATTAATTAGTAATTTAAGATTATATCGGTTTGTGGAAATTCAATTTAAATTAGGTTTTTATTGCAGCGTATTTACCGAATATTGTAGTTAGAATATTGTTTAACACTTCAGGTATATATTAGGTACTTTCATTATAGTAGGCGGGCCCAAGCTGGGATTTGGGGATTTACTCATGATTTACTCAAACGCGACAGAATAACATAAGGGGAGAACCCTTGCACCCTGTTAAGTACCCCCACCCCACATGACTCTTTTACACTGGGTCGATCAGAGTAATAGAAATAATCAATCCTTAGAAAAACTCTAATGGGGCAGGTTAAGGCAAGATGGGTTAATTACAATATACAGAAAAGTGTGCATTTAAATATTCTGATGATTCAAGCGTGAAGGAAATGGGAGAGTCACAGAGAGTTGCAAAAAAAATCATCGGGACATTTTCGAGCGTGGTTATTTGTTTACTATGAAGGAAATAATTCAAAAATCACGGGAATAATATATGTAGCTAAAATCGTCACTAAAGTTCTTGGTGCTTATGTATTTGGAGACTTATGTATTTTTAAATAATCTTGCAACTTAACCGAAACCTCTTGCTAATAAAATGCTACTTGGGAGGCCATCTAAAAAAAGGATAATGGCTCTCTCCATGGCTCTCTGGGCTACTCTTAAATTTTCTGCTGACTTTTTCGTTAATGTTAGAGTTTCCGCTCCATAGGTAATTACCGGCAAGACGCATTGTTCATAAACTTTCCTCTTCAAGCATATGGGTATATCACTTTTAAAGGTCTCCCGCAGTTTGCCAAAAGCAGCCCAACCCAAACCTATTCTGCGCTGTATCTCGTGTGCTTGGTTGTTCTTTCCGATTTTTGTATTTCGTGCCCGAGATATTTGTATATATGTGTTTCTTTTATGTCGGCGTCACCTATTCTGATGTTCTGTAGCAGCACTAAGTTTGTCATTATTTGCGTTTTACTCTTATTTATCCGGAGACCGACTTTTAATGAGGCCTGTACTAATTCTTCGAGCATCTGCTTTGAATCTCCGATGTTATCTGAGACAAGGACGATGTCATCTGCGAATCTGAGATGTGTCAACCTCTCACCATCGATATTTATGCCCCTATTCTCCCAAACTAAAAACTATAAACTTATATAGCTTCTAAATTTATTTAACCTAATATTGTTTATAAACTTCATAATTGCATTCATAACAAACAACAGAAGACAACAAAAAATATCATTAAATTCGCATTATACCTACATTAGACTCTCAATAAAAGTATAATAAAATAAAATCGGAATAAGATATTTTATTAAAGCCGTCGCATATACAAAGTGCCCAAAAATGCCTTTACCATGCCCATACAATGCTCACAATGTCCACATAATGCCAAAACACAACCAAAAGGCATTCTGTTCGCACCCCTCAACTATTAATATCTGAAACGCCCAAGTAGTTTTTTATGACTTTTTAAAATTTTTGCTTCCCCACCAACTTTTTTTTTCTTTTTCGTATCTAATTTTACAATTCAATAGAATCACGACGCTCGAGTAAATCTCCATTTGACCATCTTGGGCTCCCCTGCTACATATTAAGAAATTATAATTTTTATGGCCGTTCATTTGCATTTAATAGATTTATGGCTAGCTAGATATCATTGGTTTGTAGGTTTTAAGTAGGTATTATTGCAGAGGATAACTAGTAAGGGAATTTTGTTACTTGGATTATATTATTTAGGATTTAGAACCAACTTTGCATATCATTTGAATGCAAGAAATGGGTATTTCGAATGTTTTAAGTTACCTACTCGAAATGATGTAAAAGAGCGTGTAGAATTTAGTTAACTTAAAACATAAAAATTCCGGGTTATCCATTTCTTGCATTCAGGTGACGATTTGTTAGTAGATAGTTAAGTATCTAGTGCCTCTACAGGGTGTTAATGACATTAGAAAATCTTAAAAGTTGCTATTAGATTTGGATTAAGGCAAATTACACACATCGGAAAAATCTAGGGATATCATTTTATTAAAGTTAAAAATAAATGTTTTGAATAAACAACCACATATTTGTAGGCCGATTCTTTCTACTTCGATTGAAACGAAGCAGTCAGACTAGTTATTTCTAAATTTGGGATATTTGCAGAAGTGTTTGTGCATTTTTTGTCAAATGTATAAAAAGCACCTAGCATCAATTGTTCGAATTTAACCTGTACTGGTTATGTTTTTATGATAACTGGCCAAAATTCATTCAAATAACTCTGTTTAGTATTAAACGACATTATGGAGCGTAGACATCTTAACAGAGACGAAATGCTAAGGGCCATGGGTATGCTCGAAGCTGGAATGCGCCAAATCGACGTAGCTAGAGCATTAAATACAACGCAAAGTGTAATATCGCGATTAAGTGCACGTGACCGTGAAAATGCTGATGTTGCTGAAAGGCACACAGGGCGACATCGCATTACTACCCCTCAGCAAGATCATTTTTTACAATTAAATGCTCGACGCCGACCGACTCTTACAGCACCAGAGCTTAGTTTAATTCTCCAGGAAACACATAATGTAACCGTTAGTCCTGACACTGTTCGCAATAGATTAAGAGAGGTCAACTTAAGAAGCAGACGCCCCTGGAGAGCTCAACCCTTAACGAGAGGAAATCGAGAGGTACAATATTTGTGGGCTCAAGATCATGTTCAGTGGTCGAATGAACATTGGGCCAATGTTCTCTTCACGGATGAGTCACGCTTTGGATTACATCCGGATTCGAGAAGGCTTAGGGTATGGAGAGAACCGGGAAATCTTATTCGGTTGGATCATGTTCAGGAAGTGCACCCTTATCAAGGTGGAACAGTTATGGTCTGGGGAGCAGTCCAATTAGGCCGAAAAACCGATCTCGTTTTTCTTGAAAGGTTTCTAACAGGAATCACATATCGTGATTTAATTCTTGAGCCTGTCGTGTTACCATATGCCAATGATTTTGGGAGAAACTTCATTCTCATGCATGACAATGCACGGCCTCGTACAGCCAGAGTGGTAAGTGAGTTTATCAATGCTCATCAATTAAACATCTTACCCTGGCCGGCACAATCTCCTGACCTCAACCCTATCGAGCACGTATGGGACGCGGTCCAAAGAAGAATTTTGAGAATGGGTATGCCTCGTGAAACTCGTAGGGATCTGGTTCGGGCCGTGAATGCAGCGTGGCAGGCTGTACCTCAAGAAGAAATCGACAACCTGATCAGGAGCATGGAGAGACGATGTAGGGCTGTAATGAACAGTAGAGGAGGCCATACCCTTTATTAAGTAAAAATGGTTTTATCTTTTTTTTTTAATTCACAGTTTAGAATTAAAAAAAATGTGTATATTTTTTTGAGTTCAACAAAAATCAAGGTGAATTTGAAAAATTCGGTAAATTTCGCATTTTTATTTCCAATACGTCCTGTAAACTATTTGTTTATTTTAATTTTATTATATCAGAAATGCAAATAATAAAATTACTGATGATGGCTGGATAAAATTGTAATATCCCTAGACTTTTCCGGTGTGTGTAATTACATATTGCGTTTATCTCAGCGAGGCACCGAAATCGACAAAATATCAAGAGACTCTAGAGACATCTTTTACTCGGAATTAAATGGCCAACACGGTTTTGCAAGAGAAAAAAATATTCCAGTGACTATCCAAATGCACGTCCCTGATGAATCTGTCGACACTTTTTTAGCATTATGTCGCACTTATAGTAACTTTAACCTTCAACATTTCATTCGAATTACTAAAAGCACCTGAAAGATAATTATAATAAATCGAAAATAAATTAAGACTTTAATCCTCTGTAGCTACGAAACATAGCAGAATTGGACCTATGTTGATATAAAAAATTAGTCTTATTTTTACGTGGGGAATCTCCCCACGAGAGATGAAACATGTTTTTTGAAACACCCTGTATAATTAAACTATAATATTATTACATTCATAGACTTAAAATATTTTATTTTGAGTCTGTGATTACATTTGATTCATATCAAATGTAAATATCATATCATGAAACTACTATAATTGTTTTATTTAAGTGGCAGTACTTTATAATTAGTACGAATTTAAATATATAGGTAGTTTATTTTTCTGACTCATTAATAAAACGGTTATATTTTTAGAATTATTCGATCTAAGCGTTCAGAACATATTTTTCGAGATATTTTTAGTGTTAATGAACATCTAAAAGAATGTTTTAAACGAGAGTTAACAATCCAGGTCAATATCTTCAATTATTTTTAGGAACCCTGACCTAGTAACTAGACGTATAGTTAAAACTGTCTCTTACTAATTATGACGTATCACAGACAAGTTTTGCGCTATACTATAGTAGATTTTTTAAAAAGTTACTTCAAATATGTTAATGGCAATAAATTATTTCATGATATTAATAATTATTTGTACGACCACACAAATAGATTTTAGTAAGGTTCTGTAATATGCAAGGAAATACTTAATATAAATATAATTTAAGCAATCTTGTGTCACGTGAAAATAAATTTTCTTTCAATGTTACGATAGTTCTACTTAAGTGATTCGGATTGGGTCAGAAATACTTTCATTTTTTTTTAATTTGTCCGGCTAGTAGGTGAAAATTGGCTACGATATATAATAGGAAGGTCAGGTTTGTAAGGTCGATTGCAAAATACAGAAAGAATAGTTTTTACACAATAAACTAATTGATTAAACAAACTCAAACCGGTTAGAATTATTAGAGGCTACAGCATCAGATATACATATGGTGATATACAGGTTAAATAATATAGATTGAGTTCAGATTTAAACAGTGGCGAAGTTATGGGGGGGCTTAGCCCCCCCAAATGTAGAATTAGCCCTCCCAAAATGTTTGACGCTCTATGCAATACAAGCTCGATTACAGTCGGTCCCTGGTCTGTCAGTGTTAATATGTCACTCGATAGTTTAAAGTTTAACCTAGAAATAATTCTGCGAAAACAATATATTGTGATATTGTGATGTATATATTTTAATGCGAAGGTCTGGGTGTTTCTTATTTTATTTTTTAGTCATATTTAATATCTGTATGTTTATTATTAAAATGTATATATCAGTTATACTTAGTTCTGTTTAGTCCATGTTTATTCGATATTGCCACTAAAGCATTTAGTATTAAATACTGTGTTTTCATCCTAATCTTACCTAATGTTATGATCAAAAGATTCCGGGGCTTAAGCCCCCCCAAAATCAGAGAGCTAACTTCGCCAATGGATTTAAACCAGTGGCTTCTTATCCAGCAGCGAAGCTTTCAATGATGCGGGTGATGCATCGCGATCTCCTAAACAGGGTGGCCCAAACTGTATTCCGGAAGCTTCGGCAGCATATTCTGCAGATAAAAATAAGTAAAAAAGTCCGTATAAATGTATGTCCTATATGCTTACTTTCGGGGATACAGGGTGTAGAAGTTTTATTTATATTTCGATTTTTTCCAAATAATTTCTGAAGTAATGTCAATATACATACATGTTTATTTTTTCTCAATAATGACATGTATTGATTATTTCCATTCTAAGTATCTTGGGAATAGCTGCTCGTAGCGATTTTTGCCAAGAGACATTTTTTACGTAAAAAGCTATGGAAGTGGTTCCCCATAGAAGTCATATACATATTTACATTAAAGTCAAATTTTCATGTCAAAAAACTCCCAGACACCAATATTCATCTAAATATACGTTACTTCAGAAATTATTTGGAAAAACAGATATCTAATGTTAAATCTGCGTTTAAATTTCTGTAAGCAACCGTCCGTCGCCGCGTCGCGTCGCTTGCAGAAAATCCGTCATTTACTTCAAAATCACATTTAAAGATTTTGCTTTAGCCTTTAATAGTTCAGAAGTCACTGGAAGATTATGCGATCTTTGTGTACAAAACCATTCGCACAGTTTCTTTTCCATCCAGGGATTTTCTCCCGATTTCAAAGTTTTTCTTTTAATACTATTACCCCCACAACTCATCGTTAAACTTAGGATATTCACTTTATTTCTTTTATTGCACACACAGTAGACTTAGCGATGACATACTTTTTTACGAGGTAAGTAGCACTCTTTCCATTTTTTAAACTTTTTATAATACAACATACAACGTCAAGCTTTTTGTTTCATATTTTCCTTTTTGAACAAAAAAAAAATCTTAACAATCGCTAACACATGCCTAGTTCATCGTAATAGCAATGAACATTTAATTCTAATAAAAAAAACTGATGATAATAAGCTGGGCATACACCGACAAGCCTGAGAATTGCCAAAAAAGTTGTTCACTTAGTCGAGGTTGCCGCTGTTCACTCTATAGAATCTGTAATGTTACCTTTTTACTGTTCATTGTAATGGATAGTTCATATAAAAGGATGTTCACACAACCGAGCGTCTACTGTATAATTTATATAAAAAATTAATTTTCTGTGTATTTTTCCGATGTTTTAATAGTTTGTGAATTTTTGCGTTATTTCAATAGTTATTCAGCTATAAGACGAACCCAACAAATCAGAGATCATTAAAATCGGTCTAGCCGTTCTTGAGATATAAATGGTGTAACTAACCCTAACTTTGATGTTAATTAATCAGTGGTATGAATGTGACCAATTTCACACTAATTAAAACACATTAAGTTATCGATGAAAGTACGAAACGAAAATTGATTATAATTAAAAAAACATGTAAGGCTTCGTTCAGCTGGCATACATTTTGAAACACATTACATTTTTTTAATTTATTGAACCGGAAGCTCATTCGAGATTCGAATACAAAATTAAGACTGGATCTGGTTCAACAAATTACTGGTATGTACCGGGAGATTCAAATGATGCCAACAGTTTATTTTTGATTGTTGGTCATTAATATAACTTTTACTATTAGCAGTAAAGTTATCACAAATAATATTTTTATACATTTTGTATAAATATTACATTTTTTTTCAGATGAGTTATTTTTTCACGAACTTAACTGCATAGCTCTAAGATTTAGTGATGATCTAGTCTGGTCTTGGTCTCGATCTTACATAAATAGCGAGTCCAAAACCAAGACCCAATATGCAAGATTCTTGCGGTCTTGCATTTTTCTGCACATTTTTTAAATCTCATTTTTCTTAGATATTAATTAAGAAAAAAATAAAAAAAAAAATTTAATTACGTACCTCTCGGCCGTAAAATTAAAAAAAAAATAAAATAAAAATGGTGGTGAAATGAAACTTATTCTTACTAACAGCTATTAAATTGAAGGATTTGAAGGACATTTTTGAAAAAATATAGTTTGAAATGTTGAAAAAGTAATAAATTAAAAATTAATATATGATCTGACAAAAAAAATTGATGATGTATTAAAATGATCTGTCCGTCCGAGGACTCCATTCGGGTACCTCTATCCACGTGACGAGTTTGGTTCCAATCGGCCGATAATTAAGAAAAATCCTGATGATTTCGTTCATTTAGAGGCTTCATAAGATCGAAACGTCGAGGGCGTCATCCTGTAGCCCGTCCCCAATTATTGTCGACCCACATTTTTCTCCACTATCAAATTCTTAGTCACACGCTGATGAAGATGTAAATGAAACGTCGGCGTCGTATCCAACTTTGCAGAGCAGGACCGTGTACTTACACCGTTGCTCACATAGCCTGCCCACCAGATTTGGTCGCGATCGGACGACATCAAATTTTGACGTTTCTTACGTCAAAACTAGCTGTCACAGTGACACGTATCGTACACGGTCATGTTGGCCTTGGTCCAATCCATATTAGAAAGATATCAGAAATTTGCGATATACTAAATTTCATTTAAATCGGCCGATTTTTTCTACCACTGCCCTTACCACTTTTCCTCTCGTCTTTTGTGTCATGTGTCTTCTCTTGGTGTCTTGTCAAGGCCTTGAATTTTCACTCCCAGCGCGCGTGAAGAATGAAGGAGTTTCACTTCAAAAAATGTTTCTTTCGAAACTATTTATAGCGAATATGTGATTTATGGTAGTCACCAACAATAAGCAATATTCGTATAAAAGATTTTTGTGGACACATACCGAATACTGCCGTATTATTTTAGTCCCTAACGTTTTTTGAATCATTTAAATAAATAAATCTAATATAAAAAGTTAGTTATCTTTTCAAAACGATTGTTTTAATTTATTGCAAATAGTGTTTTCTCTAATTAGATTCAGAAACCAATTAAATCAGAACCCAATTAAATCAAGGAGACAATTAAAATGGAGAGAAACGAGTTTTTATAAGTTTGCCTTTTTTATATCTTCTTTACCCTGTTATAAAATTGTAAGGCAAACTTTAAACTTCCTTCAAAAAGAAAATCAACGCAAATTCTTTAAAGAATCTTGGGTTGCTGAAAACTAATTATTTTCCTCTCTGCGAGTTTTTAATATAAAACTAAAAACTAAAACTAATTATAAAAGGAGTAGGTAAAATTGAAATGTTTCACATTTCTGCATTTAATCTATTTAAAATCCAACATTGAACGTCGATAATGATTATACTTCATTATTTTTTTTTATTTTCCTTAATTTAATTTTATTAATTATTCTTGTATAACAGTCAAAATCGAAAAAAAAGTGTTGACCATAATAAAGAAAGTATAGTATAGAATTATAGTAAGAAATTTAAGTCAAAATCCATGCAAGAAGTGATGAGTTAATGCTTAACCATGACCCTTATAGACAATGCCATGACCAAGAGAGAATTAGTCTTGTAGGGTCCACAGTTTTGGTCTGCACTCATTGATTCCTCATCAAAAAATATGAAAAAAGGTGCTCTAAACATAGGTGCGGAAATTCATAGTTTGAATTGGAAGTTACTGGATGTTAAAAGGAAGTTACAGGATGTTAAAACTTTAAAAAATAGGTCTTTTGTAATTATCTTAAATAGCGTTATTTTTTTCTTAAATTTGCTGTAGATAGCACTGAACATCAGTGTTATAAATTTTAATAAAATATAATAGGTTCGTTCCAACCAGCATTTCGGGATCGTTTCGAAATCGTACTCGAATCGGTTTTCTTGCACTTTGTTGGCATGCGCGGTCTTCGAATAGCTTCGCGACGGTGCAAAAAGTATCAACGTTGGAACGCTTTGTGTATTGTTTTCGGGACTGTCAAAAGTGTCAAGCGTGCATGTATCGATCGGTTTTTGTTTTTGTTTAGAATTTCCCAAATGTTTTTGTTTCGATTTTTTTTCGAAGAACATAACCCTATTATTTTTGTTTGCAATTTTTAATAATAATCATTATTATTCTTAAAATGGAGAATCAGAATCCAGTAATTGTTGGTAAGTGTTGTTTCAAAACTGTATACTCACTAACTCACTTACCTATCCTCTCTTTTATGATCCTGTTATGCGTAGTTTCCTGTTATTTCATTGCAGTGGTAGAATCTTTGAACATTATTTTATAAATAAAAAAATAATTTAAATTTCCGAACGATTTACTCCACACAAACTCACAAGCAAAAGTATAACGCACACGTATCCGATATCGTAAAAAATAACCAAGACAGAAGTATCAGCCGGACGCCAGAGCAGAATCAGCTGTTAAAAATCGATAATCCCTGTCAATATGCTTTAATGCGCAAGTCAACCCAAACAGTTCTCAATTTTGACCATGTATCGAAATTACCGTTCTGAAATCGTAACTAAACGATCCCAAGGTAGGTTGGTACGCAAATAGGATCGTCCGATAACCGTCAAATCTCGGTTGGAACACATTTGAATTACTGCGCACGAGCGTGATCGTTCGGTGACGGTTCTGCGGCGGGTTGGAACAAACCTAATAATAAAATACATTAAATATAATTTAACTTATTAGTCTTATTAGCCGACCATCATACCAATAGGTATGGTAGGCTATTAAGATCGGCAAAAAAAAAGTTTTTTTTAATTTCACTCAAAATGAGTTATTTCGGTCATAAATGACCTTAATACAAAATATTTTCATGGTGTCTGTCTGTCTATCTGTCCGTCTGTCTGTCCGTCACACACGATAACTCAAAAACAGCTAAACCGATTTTAACCAAATTTGGCACAAAAATACTGTGGCACCCGAGAATCTGGCTATTAATTTCTGGTGGGGGTGGGGGGTTGGTAAGGGGTTATGGGAGGGGGTTAAAATTTTAAAAAAATCGTAACTCCAAAATTACAGTAGCTAGCGAAACGCGGTTTTCAAATTAAGATTAGGAAAAATATTTGCAACAAAATTTGTAATAACATCAAAATCAGTCAAAGTCGCAGTTTTTGAGATATTAACATATTTTAGTATGGGCGGCTATACGTGCCTCCCGGCGCCAATTTTTTTATTTAATTTTTAATCCTTTTAATCGTCATTAAACGGCCTATACAATTTAGCAAGAGAAAAAAAATTCAGTAGAGCACATGTTTTTTTTAGAAAAATATTCCAGTGATAACGCGTATGCACGTCCCTGGTGAATCTGTCGTCACATTTTTAGTACTTAAATTACAGTTAGTTACAGTAAGTTTTACACTCAAAATTTCATCCCAATCGCAAAAAGCGCTTGGAAGAAAACTACAATAAATCGAAAAAAAAATAGTAGTTACGAAACAAAGATATGAAACATACCTATGTTGATACAAGAAATAAATTTTACTTTTACTTGAGAAATTTTCTCACGTGAGATAGCACATGTTTTTTAAAACACCCTGTATATGTTGAAAAAAAATGCAAACTCCTCGACTGCTACTTTCTTTCATGCTTTGTCTTGATCTTGGTCTGGCGTTAGTGTTGGACTGGTCGGCCTTGGTATTTGTCTTGCAGATCTAACCCTAATCTTGGTCTTGCTTTTTGTGCAAAACCAAGACCATCGCTCATCACTATTGCTCATCACTATCGCTCATCATATTACTTGCTTTCTAGAAAATATGTATAGCTGATTGGTCTGGATGCAATATACTTGTGATATCCTCGATGTTTTAGAGTAAAATTTAAATTTAGTTTCAAGGAAAGAATTGTACCACGTTGATTGTCCTGTATAAGTACAATATAAAATTGAACTAAATTTCTTCGATTTCGTATAAAAGTTTCAGTCATAAAAAATATTTCTCAATTAAAGTTTATAATTATTACCCACTTAAAATTTAGTCATAATAGTTTATTTTTATGCAAGACGATAAAATACCATTTTATTGTATTTTACCGAAAAGATTAATTTCGGGAGACGATAATGCAATTTTATCGTCGTGTATAAAACAATATTTTTTCCATAGCGAGTTACGTTTTAAAAAATATTCAGAAATTATTATTTTGAGGAATTTATTACGAGCAGAAAAAATATCGTGCCTTGTTGGCGTTGGTTTCTATGTAATTTAACAAATAAATAAAGCTGTTTCTTTAGTTGTCAGTTTTGAGTCAATATTTTTTAATTCTCTTTCGTGTGGACTGCTGATTGAATTAGAACCAGAAATGGCTCAAAATAAAATAAGTAAATTCCCAACAGATATTCAGGCTGAGGCAACAAACGCCATATCCAAGTAAAACGGCGTTTACACGATGCAAGTTTTGCTTGCGCAAATACTTGTTTGCCAGTACTTGCAACTGAACATTTTAAAATTGAATCAATTGTATCCAAACCAAACCACAGAGATTGTTAAATGTGGTGTAAATATTTTATGTCATACGTTAAGTGATGAATTGCGTACTTTGTTAGAAAAAAATCAAAAAAGAAGAGTACCTATGGGTAAAACCATGGATAAATCTGAGGAAAAACTGTTTATTCCAAAACTCTTTCAGAGGCAGCATCTCATAATTTTATTTCTATAGTGTACACTAAGGTCTTTGCTAAGGTGTACTCTTCTAACGATCTACAAACATTCGTACTTTTTGTAAATTGTCAAAAACCTCATAATTTGGTCGTGAGACAACCTACTTGGGGCCACTGCAAGAACTTGACAACGTGTTTACATGTAAAATTTTCGCTCTGCAAGTACTAGCGTGCAAGAAAAGTAGACCGTCGATCAACTTTACTTGCAAAGTAATTTTTCTTGTACAATCAGTTGAGCAATTCCTTGAAACACAGTTTACATTAAGCAAGTACTTGCAATCAAGTTCTTGCGCAAGCAAAACTTGCATCGTGTAAAGCGGCGTTTACACGATGCAAGTTTTGCTTGCGCAAATACTTGATTGCAAGTACTTGCAATTGAACATTTTAAAATTGTATGTTTACACTAGTCAAGTTATTGCGCAAGAACTATGGATACCACAGAGATTGTTAAATATGGTGTAAATATTTAATGTCGTACCTTAAGTAATGATTTACGTACTTTGTAAGACAAATCAAAAAGCAAGAGTATGGGTAAAACCATGGATAAATCTAAGAAAAAATTATTTATTCCAAAACGCTTTCAGAGACAGCATCTCTCATATTTTGATTTTTATAGTGTACACTAAGGTGTACACTTCAACATTTTACAAATATTGATGCTTTTCGGAAATTTAACAACCTCATAATTTGGTCGTCAGACAACCAGCTTGGTGCCATTTTTTCGTGCAACTGCTACTGCAAGAACTTGACAATGTGTTTACATGTCAAATTTTTGCTCTGCAAGTACTAGCGTGCAAGAAAAGTAGACCATCGATCAACTTTACTTGCAAAGTAATTTTTCTTGTACAATCAGTTGAGCAATTACTTGAAACAGAGTTTACATTAAGCAAGTACTTGCAATCAAGTTCTTGCGCAAGCAAAACTTGCATCGTGTAAACGTAGCTTTACTTCCATTTAAATCCCGAATAAGCTATGAAAAGGAATACAAAAATTTTCAAGAATGGAAGCACATATTATACAGATTATAAACTTTGTTTTTTCTTTAATCGGGCACTAGTTAGGTTACTAGTTTGCGCACATAGCACGTCCACTTATGGCCTCTAAAATTGTGCACAGCGCCTGACCGGCACATTTATTAGAGAGATATCGGAAAACCGACTAGCGTCATGCAGTATTTACGCGTACCTTATCATGGTTACGATATGCGAGAGTCAATTTTTAACGCAACACCCGCTAATAACGTTACCGCCTGACGTAATTTGCGGATCAATTCCGCCAAGCGCTCTTTCTAAATAACGTTTAAAAATTGCTTAAATGGGCATGTGCTGGTATTTGACAACCGGGGCCGGCCGGCGAGATCTTTTATTTTAGGTTATGTTTGAATTGTTTTGAATTATCACTTTAGTTTTATTAGGTAATTTGATATTTAAGTAGCTGGGATTAGTTTTAATTAAATAAATATGGCCCAAAATATGGATTCTCTTCCAATATTAAAGAACCTATAAAGAGGCTTAGGTTTACAGCAGATGACGACTTAGCCCTTCTAAGAGAATTTGTTGCTTGTTGCCCTAAACCCACTGGCAGACGTTGAACAATAAAGCACTGGAAATAAGCACTTTAGCCCTTTAGTTTTAAAATACCTAGTAAACAAAACAATTTCAAAGTTTTAAATTCAAAGTTAGGTTAAGTTTAAATCGCGGACGCGACGCGAACAGAATTCTTTCCGATCCGATAACTATAAATGAAGAGAGCTAATACCACCTCACGTAAAGGAAATAACACCTGGCCTTATTAACGTCCATGCACGCTATTCGGTTTAGCGATATCTCTCTATTACGCTGTTTATTGTTATTTTAGGCGAGTTTATTTTTGCGCACAGGAAATTTTACTCGTTTGCACATCGTCATAAAAAACAATTTTCGTACCACGAATTAGGGACAAGATTTTTATCTGTATACTTATAGGATACCTAATCTGTGATGGAAGCAATTAAAAAACATGCGAGAAGAAATTAAGTTTTTAACCTATCCTCGCTATTAAAGTATCATTTAATCTACACTTGCGGGTTAAAGTACTATTTTATCTACTATTTTTGATAGATGTAAGGCAATTTTCACAGTTGCTATGGAAAAGAAATTGTAATACTTTGCCTGCTATACACCTACTCTTATTTTGCCTTTTATTACAGTTTTTATGGAAATTAACGTTTGATACAATCTTTTTTAGAAAGTATATTGGCATAAACAGAATGTGATTATACCATATATATTAACGATAACGTAGTATTAAGAAGAAGAAATTTTTAATTCATATTTATTTACTTATTTATTAACATATACATACTCGGTTTAAATATACTTATAACTTAAAGAAACATTTTCACGTAATTTATATTGACGTTTTAAAACACCATGTAAGTATATCACGATCTGCTTTCTCTGTATAGTTTCGAAAGTATACCCATCACTTTAAAGTATCCATTGGTGAATTCTTCCTTTGTAATATCACAATTTAACTGCCCATTGATCGAGTTTTAAATCAATTAACATGTGAGATTGTACGCGTGTGTGTTATGTATTGGTATTTTAATTTGACAATTGAGATAATGTTTTTTTCTTCAAAATTTGTGGCCATGATTCGGAACAATCGTATTTGCCGAATTGTTAAAAAGTGTCTTTCCGCCCATTAACATTCTTTAAAGTCTGTTTCTCTTTTTATTGTTAATTAAGCCTCATCATGTCATGTACCGGGCGATAATGAAATCGCTGAGAAGAATCCGTTATGCCCGATTACTTTTTATACAGGGTGTCTCAAAAAACATGTGCCATCTCTAGTGGGGAGTTTCCACACGTAAAAATAAGATTTATTTATTTTTTGATTCTGCTTTGTTTCGTAGCGACAGGGTGTTAAATTTTTAATATTTTTTTCGATTTATTATAATTTTCTTCCAAGTACTTTTAGTGATTCGAATGAAATTTTGAGGTGCTACACATTTTAATGCTAAAAAAGTATCGATATCTGCATCAGGGACGTGCATATGGGTTATCACAGGAATATTTAAAAAAAACATGTGCGCCACTGACTTTTTTCTTTTGATATACACAGTTGACTAGGCCGTTTAATGCGAGTTAAAAGTTATCTCTTGATATTTTGTCGAATTCGGCCTCCTTGATGAGATACACGCAATTTTATTAATCACAATTAAAACAATAAAATGAAAATAAAATTAATGGATCATATACCTGATAACTATTTAGTCAACATGTTTAATTTATGTCAATGGTGACAGGTATTGATAATTTCGATTATCTCGAGAACCACTACTCGTGGCGATTTTTACCAAGAGACCTTTTTTACATTAAAATCGTCGTAAATGTATATTTTTTTACTCAGTAGTAGGGAATGCAATCCCGCACCAAAATCTCAATCCCGCAAACCCGCGAGATTAAAGCAGTCAATCCCGCGGATCCGCAAAATTGCGGGACTGTAAACAATAGTCATACATTTGGTCCTAAATAGTACAAAAGACATTGTACATTTTGCATAGGCCCACAATATATTGATATAGCGTGTATCTTAAACTAGCTGTACAGAAATTTGGACCGATATATACAGGGTGGTCAAAAAATATATTTAATATTAAATAAACTTAAATTTTATTATAATTTATCTACTTATTTTATAAATAAAAATATTATTCTGATGTTGAAGTTTTTTTTAACTTGTGTTGGTTATCTGCTTTTAGATACACTCTATATCAATCATTTTTTGGCATATGCAGAATGCTGATGCTACAAAGCTTTTTATACCATTTAGGACCATACGTATGCCTAATGCATATTTTAAAAAAAACGTCGTATTTTCTTTAAAACAAAAAATTAAAAAACCTATCAAATTGTTTTTTCTAATTTCAATACAGATTAGTCGTAGTTGGTAAAAATTTAGATTTTTTAAAAATTGTAAATTTGCGGTAAAAAAGATTCTTAACCAAATTTTCACACTCTTATAAAAGACCCTTTATACGAGAATTCGCTAAATATATTTTCGAAAATCATATAGCATCTTAATCACAATAGATGCATCTAAGACCTGGTCCAAACCGCATCCCAAAATCTTTTTTAGTTCAAGAGATACCTATTCAACTTTAAATTTACTCTAAAATTTTGCTTGTCCCGATAATTACATATGTCCGGCAGTTTATTTGACGAAATTGTCCACAGGTACTAGTTAAACGCTTTTCTTCACTTATGCACATACGCCAGAAAGAAATCTAACAAGTAACCTGTTTGTTTCGCTTATTTTTAATGGCCAAGCCGTAAGGGGAATCCCCCGGGTTCCGACCGTCGACGCATCGGCCCGGAACGAAACGGTTTGACCCTGATCGAGATCGATTCGGTTACCCAGTAGTAATGGGTCAATCCCGCGGATCCCGCACGGTAAATCCCGTAACTTTGATCCCGCGGAATCTCAGAGGGATCCCGCATTTGCGGGATTGTATTCCCTACTCAGTAGTTTTATCACCAAAACGGAACTGATAGAAGTGATAATCTGATCACAAATCACAACAGTTCACACTTGATAATCGTCAACGGTATTAGTTAAAATTGAGGTTAAAATAAATAAAGACGTAAAGATGTAATTATTTATTAATTTTACTAAATATTATATTAGTGTATTAATAAATATATTAAAATATTTCAACTTTTAATAGATTTAAACGTTCTTTTTCTTTTCAATATTCATTTACAACAATTAGAGCTCCAGTCGTTTTTCTTTTTAAAACTGTAAATATTCATCTTCATACTAAAATGTTTCATTTTTCCGGTGCTTTTTAAAAACCTATGCACGCTACACTATATTTCCATTCAATGAGGAAATGTTTAATGCTTTATTTTCAGCTCTCTGGTGGCCACTGACATGGCTTTCCAATTTTGCCTGAATGCTTAACTTCAAATATCGGCTAAATGAAGAGAGACAGTTTAACTCGAGTTAAAAATGGAAACTATGGAAACTGACCATAAACTGACTTAAACCGACATATTAGATTTTCCTCATGAAGCTATCGAGATAATGTCTCATGTCAATTTCCCAATTATCTAATTTCAATGCAGGACACTATGGATACGTTTTACTTAGTCCTGAAAATTGAATGTCTCGTATATTTTAGAAATTGTTTATTTAAAAACAACCATTTTAAGTATTTGACCAAAGAGTTTTAATTACTAATACACCATTGATTCCCAAAGTAGTCCAAGTGGACCCCCAGAGGTCCACGGGAGATTCGATGGGGGTCTACTTTGCGCGTTGGCTTGAAAAAAAATGAGGGTTCACAAGTTGTAAGTGAGGGTTCACAAAAATTTATCTGGTTTTGATAGTAAAGAACAAAAATGTTGGCTTGGTATTATCCATTAATGGAGGCAGATAACACACTAGGTTAAGTTAGGTTTTTGGTGTTTGGGATCTTGTTTGACCCTAACTCGGAGGCCTTGGGCCTATTGTGATACCCCTGTATTATTGTATACCAAACCTTCATCTCATTCTTTCTTTGCGTTAAAGCGCTTGCAACTCTTTACAAAGCTCCCGATGTCGCTGATGTTGGCTTCTACTGCTTCTTCTAGTCCCTCCAAAAAACGGTGCCCTAAAGAAAGCGTGGTGCTCCGTGGTTTCTTCTCCCTCTCCACATTCTCTGCAGAAGTCGTCGTTGAAAGTTTATCTCACGAAGTTTACTCTCACGTAGTTCAGTTTCCAGTTACGACACCTACATTTATGCGTACTAGGTTCTTTTTGTGCTATAGGAGTTGTTTTGTCTTTTTGCTATTTACCACTGGCCAGTCTTCAAGCTGTGGCGCAATCCTCATGGTGTTGCCACGTCTCTTGCTGCTTGGCCTTGATGGTAGTTTCTATTACTAGTTTCTATAGCTTCCCTCAGTGTGTTGACCGTCACAGGTGGTGGATCATCGGCCACAGCCTCTCCATTCCATTGTTAGATCTAATCTTCACATTTTGACAATTTTTGGAACATGTTAGAAATGTAGCAGAGGAGGTCCGACTGTCACTGGAAAGTCATATTATTATTGTTTGTTGGTAGTTACTCTATCAGAGTCCAGAGGTTGATCTATACCAGCAGATATAACTTCTGAGCTTAAACCATCCCTACTAGTATACCGGGTGTTGCATTGTCGGACGGGACATAGGAAATCCCATGTAAATTTTAATGGGGTCAATTATTGACTTCCGTAATTATATTGAAGAGCACTAAAACCCACCTTCAAAAGAATAACTTTAGATATTTTTGATTAGCTCGTTCACGAGTTATCGCCGATTTCTTTTTAAATATTTCTCCTTTCTTATGGCCCTGTATTAACTTATGAGCACCAGTCAAGGTAAAAGATAAGTGTCAAATGAAGTTGTCATTTCAGAAATTTACCTATTTAGTGCCAGAGAGAAACCAATATTAGTGTTCTCTCTGTTTAGTGCTTTATTATTATTGAAAACTCATTCCTACATCGGAAATCTTAAAGATGTATTTATAAATACAAATTAGTATGAATTAAAGTAAAATAAAGTAATCAATTGCAAGGTTAATTATAGTATTATTACAATATTCAATAACTTATTAATTTAGGTACTATTAAATTGTTGGAACTTTAGGATTTAAGATGTTCAAATATTCCTCCATCGACTGCTAGGCAATAACCCAGGCGATCATAAAATTCTCTTCTTACATTAGCTAGTTGGTAAACTGAAATTCTATTGCATTCGGCAGAAATAGCATTTTTTAACTCGTCTAGATTTGGGTATTTTTTATCCTTGTATAATCCTGTTTTTTTTTTAAATGGCCCCAGAGAAAGAAATCATTTGGCGAAATATCAGGAGGCCTTGCTGGCCAATTTACTGTATGATTTAGGCAAATAACGTTTCCGTTAAAACTATTGTCTAAATATTCCCGAACAGCCAGGGTACTATATGCCGGGCAGCCGTTCATTTGGTACCAAACTTCCTGATTTTCCCTAGCGGCATCATGTAAAGCAGGAAAAATATGATTTTCGAGTAGTTCCAAATAATATTCTGCATTTAAATTTCGCGTAAGAAATAATGGCCCGATAATATTGTGTCCGAATATCCCTATCCAAACATTTACTTTCTGTGGATATTGCGTCCTTGTTTCGACAAACCTGTGTTGGTTTTCTTTGTTCCAATATCGATAATTTTGAACATTGGGTTTATTATTTAAGGTAAACGTGCATTCGTCAGTGAAACATATGTTTTTTAAAAATTCCCTATCCGTGTTTGCTCTTTCCATCATATCAAAACAAAACGCCTGCCGCCGTATTTCGTCCCCATCTCATAGCTCTTGGTGCTTTTCATATTTGAAGGAATAGTATTTATGTCGTTTCAAAATTCGAAACGCTGTAGTGTGATCTATTCCTATTTCATCAAGTTTCCTTGTGCTGATCTTTCCATCGTTTTCTTCCACGCACAATAAAACTTCCAAGTCGGTATCAGCTTCTCTTTGTTCCTGCCTTGCTTCACATCTGCAGTTATTTATTAGGGTACCTTTGGTCTCAAATCTCTGGATATTCCTTGCAATTGTAGATTTTCCAGGTATCGGTCTATTCGGATACAGAGCAGCAAACATGTCCGACACCTTTTGATAACTATTTCCTTGATAATACCATTTAATCATCAATACTTTTTCTTCGGTAGTGTAATTCATGGCTAATATTTTCGATGGTAGGAGTTTTTAATAATAATAATAATAAAGCACTAAATAGATAAATTTCTGAAATGACAACTTCATTTGACAGTTATCTTTTACCTTAACTGGTGCTCATAAGTAAATTAGGGAAGCCAATAATTGACCCCATTAAAATTTACATGGGATTTCCTATGTCCCGCTTGACGATGCAACATCCGGTATATAATAATATACAATGTCAATATACAATAATACTCCTTTTGAGTCGCAATGGCATTACAAAATCATTAAACACTATTTCATATGTGTATTGATTAGGACCTAAGGCTAGGCATGCTTTTAATGTTAATATTGTAATTAATTGTTACGTCTTCTTGAAAAGCGAATATCTTCAACAAAAACTAAATTGATGACTAAAACTAAATTGAGGGATGACGTTTTAAATGGATCAAAAAACAAGCTATCATCAGAAAACAGGCATTTTGATGATAAAGCTGCTTTCAAATTCCTAGTTGTCCGTTTTTCATGTCGGTCAGTGTATATGGAATTAAAGCACAGCCTGACATTAACTGACTTAGTCGTCTATTGGTAGTATTTTCGTAATAGTTTACATTTTTAAAGCCTGCTAATACGGTACAAACACTCGATGTGGGACAAATTGCCCTCGCTAACTACCATCTAAGTACGCAGTACTTAAAACTAGAGAGCGACACAGTAATTTCAATAAACACAAGTATTGTCTTCTTGTTAACTCGACCGAAAAACAGCTGTTTCTTTTTGCTTGACCGATCGTATCGTGTATTCCAGGTTTGTAACCAGGAAAAAAACTGTTATATTGTTAATAATAGTAAATTAGTGCATTACCAGCGACTATTTGTTGATATGAAGCACAGAAAAGAAGTGGTAAAGTATTTTCAGTGAACGTCTCCTTTTGCTGCTAAGGAAATGTGTCAATTGAATCTAATCATTTCAAAATTCAAATTGAAATGTTCAATGACAGACTCTAAGAGGGACAAATCTTTGGGGGTCATCGCGTCTGAATAAAGGAGAACGCACACTGAATGGATCGGGCAACTCGACTAAAAGCTATCGCCAGGTTTTGGTATACATTAGAATAAATGTAATCGTCAGACCAGTCGGCTCGACGACCGATGATAAGTTTATTAATATTTATGAAAAATATGAGTGTAATATGGAGCATATAAAATCCAGTTAAAAAAGAGCAATTTCTAGGTTAAGCCGAGTTCAATTAGCGTCTTGTTTTATAATTTTCTTCTTCTTCGTACGACCAAGTCCTGTGTTTTCTTCAATGGTTCTCTACGAACAATTGGGATGAAGACCAGCTTTCATACCATCTTATAGGTGGTCGTCGCGATCGAGGTGTGTAGGTCGTTTCTCCTTGTCAAATTTCGCTAACCGGTCGTTTGGCATTCGGTCCACATGATCTCTCCACTCCTCCAGGGTGGATCCCGAGATCCACCCTAAATTTATTTCTGTAATCTCTAGGGTCTCCAAACTATGGCTTGGATATTAAATTAATAGATGCACCATAATATAATGGCGATTCTAATCTCCTATGCCTCAACCTATCAAAAACTAAAGTTTTGTCATATAAAAGTACTATACAACCTTTTGTACTTAATAACACCACTATTGACGCAGTTGACTCTGTGAAATTCTTAGGACTTGTTGTAGACAACTCGTTAAAATGAGACTTGCACATCGAAGCTTTATCAAAGAAACTAAGCGCTGCCTGTTTTGCGCTAAAATCAGTTTCTAAGGAACTTAACTTATCAACCTCTAGAATAGCCTATTATGCCCTTTTTGAGTCACATCTTCGTTATGTGATTTATATCATTCTGGGGTACTTGCTGCGTAACAAAATTTGATCGTATTTTCAAACTTCAAAAGAGAGCAGTTAGATATTTATTGGGACTGAACAGTAGAACTCACTGCCAGAATTTCTTTAAAAATTTCAAAATACTGACTCTTCCTTCTTTATTCATTTTTGAAACCGTTTGCTTAATCCGCAAGCACATATCTGCTATTCCCGAAAGGCCATCTTACAACTATCCACTTAGGAATGCGGAGCACGATCTTTATCTGCCATCCTCGAGCTCAGAACTAGTTAAAGGCTCAATACTGTACAATGCCAAAAAATGTACAATCATCTGCCTTTGAATATCAAGTCGCTTTCATTCTTTCCCGTATTTCGCAAAGCTCTGAAATCATACATACTGGAGAGGTTTTTTGTTGATGTTTAATCACGAACAATTTTGAATTCCTGTGACTTGATCAGTTCACTTGGCTTATGACAACGCGCCTTTATCTAGAATGTAAAAAAGTATTAAAAACAAATTTCAACATTATTAAAAATATTTTTTATAAAAAACGATGTCCAGTTCTTATCTCAAAGCGTAGTGTTTGTATTATGCCAATGTAATATATAATTATCCTTTATGCGTTTCGGTTATGCCGTTCACTAACATTGCCTCTCACTGAAGATGTTACACAGCCTCGATCCGATTTGAATAAATACGGTATGCACGTAATTATCATTATTACAGAACTTTCAATCTACGTTTGTTTCTTCACCCACAATCGTTTATTTATTACAACATTATTTAATAACTCTTTCATAATAAATTTCAATAATATTTATTAGACATATTTATAACACATATTTCTTCCCCAGTTATCCCACACTAGTCAAGTACTTGTACTTGTACCTATATGTAGAAATGTAGATGTAGATTGTATGGGAGGGAGGAAGTTAATCACCGTAACTTTGTATATCTATATATCCCTGTTTCATGAACTATAACGACTTATAAAGGTTGATTCTCACTACACCTTCCATATCAGCTCCCTTCCGTTTCCCTTCCGTTTACATAAAATATTATATCATGTAAATGAATAGGACAATGCACCACTATCCGTTTCGTTTCCCTTCCGTTCCATATCTTTTCCTTCCATATATTTTTTTTTGACGGACCCGGACGGACTGAAGCGTATCGGAAATAGCATTGTCAAGTTCTTATATTTGTACCAGCTCGGTTAAAATTTTGCTGGTATTTATTTATTCTTTCACCTCTTAACTAAATCTATTACCTTTTTGAAAAGATACAAATTTATAAAATAAAACTTTCATAATGATATAAATTGTACAATAAAAAGTATGGAACTGATACGGAACGGATATGGAATGGATATGGAATGGAAACGGAAGGTATAGTGAGAATAAGGTGAAAATCAACCTATGTATTGTCTATCAAATTTTATTATACCATTTTTTACCTATCTCTTCAAGTTTTCGTAGAAAATGCATTTTCTTATAATTTAAACCTTATTTATCACTATACCCATGGAATATTGACATTTTAGATTATTTTTAAAGATGCAGTCTCATCCTGCAGTCTCAGAGCTTTGACAAAAGAGAGACAGTTTTCCAGATGTTAGTTCGCCATCTCCGATATCAGACGTACCATGACATAAATGGTTGTTGTCTCGGCGCACTCAGTGATGAGGTATTCCGGTGTTTCACCATGTTCCCAGAGAATCTGCATTCGCCGTTGTTTGTTAGCTTCAATCTACTGAGATGTTCATAGAGAAGACCTGTTAAAAATCCCTTGACAACCAGAAGATTATTTTTACTACATTCAAAGAAAATCTTTGATTTTTATCGGTCATAAGTCCTGAGAAATTCCTTCGATTCGACATAGAAAGCGTTTTTAGCGTTTTGCGTTTTTTGCGTCTCAAGCGCTTTTTGCGATTTTACCGTTTTAAGCGGTTTTTTCGATTTGTGTCCATTAAAAACAGGCAAAAGACGCGGCAGGTCTGCAGTTTCTATCAAGATGTCAATTAGTAACGTCGCAAGCTCGTGGATTCCCGGCCCGTCCAACAATCAATCCTGTGAGAAAGAGATAAGCGAGATCGGCGCCGTTAGCGTTGAAGAGACGAAGATAAAAGATGCTGGGATTGAATTGTGGACGGGCCGGGGCATATATTCGGAGACAAACACAATCTACTGCTAGTACCAGTGGTGTGTGTAAAAATAATAATTAATATTTGCGATTTATTTTAGGAATTTTAGTTTATATGTGTATAGTTTTTTTTATGTTGTAGTGTTGTGGTTAGTACTTGTTATAATTATTATAATATAATATAATAAATAATTATAATTATATAATAGAATAGTAAATATTTCTAGTTGCTAATGCAATTTTAGGACATGATTTGTGAAATATTTTGGAGTGAAACTTGTTTACGCGCGCTGGGAGTAAAAATTCAAAGCCGTGACATACTAGCTAGTGAGACGGCCCTGACACACGAGCTCGTTGGAACAAAACGTGTTAACGGCTTAGAAATACGTAGTGACGCGACGTGTATTTGCGGGCAGTCCACGTGTTTATCAAAAATATTGATATTTTAATACAAATTTTGTAAAAGTGAATCAAATTATTACGTGTACAAAAACATTTGTTACACGTAAAAAATTATATTTATTATTTTACGCGAATAAAACTGTCACACGTAAATAACTATTTTTTACGCGTATAAAACTATTTGTTACTGGTAGAAAACTAATTTTTACGCGTATAAAACTATTTGTTACGTGTAAAAATCTATTTGTTACACGTAAAAACTATTTTTTACGCGTCAAACGCGTCAAAAACTTATTGTTTCTGGTAGAAAACCTTTCTCACGCAAAAAAAATTACGTGTAAAAAACTATATGTTACACGAAAAAAACTAATTTTGTTTCTGGTAAAAAAACTTTTTTATCAAAAAAAAAAATTTACCTGTAAAAAACTATGTGTTACACGTAAAAAATTATTTTTTTACTCGTCAAAAACTTATTGTTTCTGGTAAAAAACCTTTTGTTGCGCAAAAAAAATTTACGTGTAAAAAAACTATTTATTACACGTAAAAAACTAATTTTTACGCATCAAAAACTTATTGTTTCTAGTAAAAAACTCTTTTACCCAAAAAAAAATATGTTTTACGTGTAAAAAAACTGTTTGTTACACGTAAAAACTATTTTTTACGCGTCAAAAACTATTTGATTCTGTTAAAAAAACCTTTTACGCAGAAAAAAACACTTTTAACACATTAGAAAACGATTTTTTACCCGTAAGAAAATATTCTTTAATTTATTACTTTTTCAACATTTCAAACTACACTTTTTCAAACATTACCTTCAAATTTTGAGCCTCCAAGCCCTCCGAGTGGTTCCGCCACTGTTCCCAAAGAAAATATTTTAAATATTACTAAAAGAAGAGACTGATGAGTTGATATATTGAATAATTAATCAATTCACAATCTACTTATGCACGGAGATCGTTTCCAGACCAAATATCGACTGTAGCACTTAAGCAGAATATATTTTCGCTAATGAATATGTAGTAAATTGAAATGGAAATAAAACTTTCTAGTTTCAATTCAAAGTGCAGTCAACTTTCAGATCCAGATAAACAATCCTTACGGAATTTTTTATTGGAATATTGTTATAGAGAAACAAGGAAACATAAATTACATGTAACATAATAAATAAAAACGCACAGGTAACTGACTGGCCTAAGGACAATTTTGCCCAATATAAAATAATAAATGTCAAATAAAGAAAACAATTGAAAAGTACGCAGATAGAAGAAAGAGCATGCATGTCAAGTGTATTTTGTAAACTAAATATAGAGAAAAATATACTGAGTTTAATATATCATGCTTATACATATTTATAATGTTTATGAAATGGCATGTGGGGCTCAAATAACACATCTAGAAACTTTATTTGGTATGACATATCTATTCACATCGAGTTTATTCTGAAATTCATCTAGAATAAAACTTTTATTCAAAAATTCATATATAATTATATGCGATCTTATTTACTGAATGGTGATATTGTAAGTTGTATGCATTTCTTATTGATAGATTATCTTCAAGTTATATTTATTGGCGTAACTACAAGGATGCCCCCCTTAGGTACTGCTGGGCACCCCCCAGAGGAATCCTCAATTATGACTCTTGGCTACGTATTAATTTTGATTTGCTTGTGATGCAGTAAAAATTACGTTTTCTAGTTTTGTTTAGTTAATATTATTTTGTTGTGTTCAAAAAATGTGTTAATTTTTATTTTTTTAGAAAATTTGTAGGTATTTGAATAATATACGGGACCACGTTTTGATAACCAAGTCTATGAAATTTATTGATAGAGAAATTCATGTAAACGTTTTATTCAAAAAATGTGTTTTTTAAAATTATTTTTCATTTTTAAGAAAACAAAGGCCCTAGGCCCCCCTGGGCTCAACCCCAGGCCTACCCCAGGATAACTTGCTAGTTACTGTAATGGTTATATTCTGTTTAAGTTGTAGCAAATTGCAGCAAGAAACTCATTTTATTACAGTAAATTTTAAGAACAACTGCCGCCTAATAATGATGAAGTTAAGTGAGTGTTTTTGCAGAATTAAGAAATGAACATTTTTTTTTATTTAGTGTTTCTAAATTTTTAAAGGTTTTGCAAATATTCGAGGTGTATTATATTATATACGATTCTTCCAATAGTAAAATATAAGGGGAAAAATCATAAAGTTGCTTTAATAAAAAAATTATGTTACAAATTAAATGTGATAATTTTAGTATTTTTGCGACTTTAAGGCCTATTGGCTTAGTCCGATTTCAACGTCTGCACACACTTTTCTATCCCTGCACACTGCACTAGCTTGTGCGGGTCGTTGATAGGATAGGACCTCCGTTCTAGCCTTGCTTTCCCAAATAGAAAGTGGCGCTTGCAATCGAGAGCTTTGCAGTCACGTATTAAGGGCTCTATTTCAGTATCTTTATAGCAAAGTTTGCGGCAAAGACTTTCTTGATACAGATTGAGCTTGTTCAGGTAACATTTGACAGTTGTATATCCTGTCAAGAGACCTAATGTAATCCGCACTTTATTCTTGCTGAGCATTAGCAGATCTTTTGTAATTTTAAAATTAGATGTTTTGCTATGCCTGTGCCCTTGTCTGTTTCTCCAGTTGACTGGCTGCATTTTCCTGATCCAGAGTTTTTCTGCACTACGGGTCAGACATAATATGGGCATTTCTAGTGCTAGCTCTGGGCCAAGGTAGGATTCCGATTATAGGTTCTAATCCCGGGATTTCAAAACGGGACCCCCATCCCGAAAATTGAAAACCCTAGTAGTACCATAGCCACATATTCATAATTTGCAATTAAAGTCAATATACTAGTATATCAATTGCCAAAAAAATCACGAAAATAGGGTTAAAAATAAAAATATATAATATGTACTTTCGCTGCGTTTTTTTTACTTTTGAGTATATTTATTTGTTCAACTGGTTATTCGTAAATTATTTTCTAAATACAACATAATTAAGATCGTCTGAACACATTTTTATTTTTACTACTTCATTTTCTCATATTTGTTTGCTGTTTCCGGTAAGAGAGTTGGTTCCTTAATTAGATATTCGACGAAGATTTCGTTCTTTCCATTCTTACCACATTTCTGTTGAATTAGGCTTAATTAAATAAAATAGGAATCTTGTATGTTGAGAAGATATCCGTCCTACACGCATTAAGTTATTATATAAATAATTTCGATTCAATTCACAATGAAATTTCACGATTGTATCGTATTTTCTTCTTTCTTTCGTAATTACGGTTACGCGGAAGGTAATTATACTAAATTATATCTAGGAAATTCGACTGAATACCCTAAAAACCAGCATTCAGTTTCTATTGTTTTATAAAAAAAGAGGTTATAATCAAGTCGTGAAATATAAGATCTATCCGAACTAAAAATAGTTACATTTATTTAAGACTTACACGCTATATACTTTCATAGATATTAATTTTATGCTTTGATTAAATATTACGCCTACTACTAAACAGTCTCATTCACTGGATAAAATGCGACAACTGACTATTTTTACTTATTTTAATTTGCAGCTCTGATAATTATTAAATAGCGCTGTTGCATTAATTAATTCCTAAAAAGTTCTAATTTTCAGAAACAGAATAAACTAGGTACTGGTTAAATCTGAAGAAAGATTTATTTTAATTACTTAACGTTTCTCGAGAACTAACGAGAATAAACCAGCAAAAAGGAGCAAATGTCGAAAACTTATAATTAGCGAAATGAAAATATAAATTGGAAAGTCAAACAGTGTATTACTTTTTTAAAATTTAGTCCGAATTGGTCTCGTTTTTTAGGGTTCCGCAATTCAAAAGGAAAAAAACGGAACTTTTGTCCATCCGACCCTCCGCCTGTCGGTCAAGAGCTTTTATTTCGGGAGTTATCGAGTTTCGAGTTGAGATTATAACGATTATACTGTCTACAGTAGGCCGGGGCGAAAAAAAAAAAATTTTGGATTTTTATCTTGTCATACTTTTAAAAGTGTGTGGATTTGATTAAAACTTAAATTTTTTGGTTTTGACAAAAAAATTGAGTTTGACCGCGCCCCTCCCCCTCTGAAAATGTCAAAATATCAAACTCAAAATTAATGGCCGTAATAGTGTTAAAACTTATCCATTGTACTTTTGAATGACTCAGAATTAAAAAAATATATATTTATCTTTTACTTGCGCCCCTGTTTACTCAAAAATTAATATGCAGTTTTTCGCTTGGAAAAAAGATGATTTAGTATAATAAATTAATTTATTTATAAAATTTTATTCATCGCTTTTTGAACCCAGAACTCACCACGGGGAGGTAACTGTATGTCGAGTTCCACCCCCCACGCCCCCTTCCTCCACCCTTTATACAAATTTAGATCTATTAATCTGTTTTCTGTCTCTTACTTGAAAAATACCTACTGCTGTTTGGGTTCAAATTCTGGTAAAAAACTTCTTGCTTCTAGTTTGACACGAATGTAGCTATCTCTTGATTCTTTACCACATACCTTACTAGATGCCTCAGTCACTAATTTCAAAGAGCGCTCTACCGCCTGAGTGTGACATGGAAATTTGATTGTTTTGGAAATTATGAAGGCCTTGCTTTGAATCGCCTCTCCCAAATCGTGATCACTTATGTGCTTTGTCAATCGATCAACTCTGTATATTCCAGGGCCTCGAAATTTATTTTGGGAACTCTAAATACCTGGTCTGGGAGGTGTTTCTTTTGCTTTCAAAATTCGTCTGATTCCGAGTTCTCTGATATGTGATCTCATCGGATATCATCGCTAGAAGAATGTTTTCGGGGTGGGCAAAATAGCCATTTGTAGAAGTTACCCGGTTGATGATAGTTTTCATTTTATCAGGAAACTGTCTTGATTTGTGTACTAATTGTAACAAATGCACAGAGCCATTCTGAGAGCCGGGCTGTGTCTTTATAGAAAACCAGATAGGAGCATAAACTTGCATGACAAACTTAGCCAGTAAAACAAGGTTTTCTGAAGGCAAGTCTGTGGAAATATATAATCGCAGTAAACGGTTTGCCGTTCTTAGCCAACTTGCATGACTCATCTTTCCCGGATCTTTCTCAGATAGACTGTCAGGGCAGATTCCATCTCGGACAGCAACACATATACGGTATAGATATTGCTGGTCTGTGCTAAGATCTTTTTCATCGACATGACATAAAGTTGTGTCTATTTTCTGAAATTTTATAACTGGTCTCGATTCACATGTTGCCAGCTTAGATCCAATAGGCTCAGAGTAAGAATAAGGTCCTTTAGTGTGTCCGTCTGAAAGGAGATGGCTCAGCGGTAGTTCGTTGGTGTGATGCAAGCAAATCAACCATTGCAGGGGTCTTTTAATATGAATTTCCAGCAGCCGTATAATACCACTCTTCCAACTAGTATTCACGTTTGTTACCGTCACATCCAACAACTGTTAGACATTTCAGATACTTTTTGATATATTCAAAGTAGTGCCGGAAGTATTCATGCTTGTATGGCCAAAATAGGTGCTTCTTGGCAATTTTACCTTAGCGGGGCGCGGTTAAAAATTAAGTAAACTGAATAAAAAGAAATCTGGTTTATTTTTATCATTAATAAAATCGTTTTTTCGATATGACGTCAAAAAATATGGAAATAAAAAATACCCCTTTCATCCCCCAGGGGCGCGGCTAAAAATCATTTTAAAAATCACAAAGATTTTTGATCTACTACGCAACTTTTTATCTCTATGACATATCATTTTTCGAAAAAAAAATGTTTTTGGCCTTTTTCGCCCCGGCCTAGTCTACAGTCCCTTGCAGCTCTAAGAAAATCAAACTTTTAAGTTAACGTAACAAAAAGATACGGCCGCTTATGCCGCAAAAAACGTATATTTCTACACTCTCAAAGGAATCAAAATGTATTATGGTATTTTCCGTTGACAGAACTATGAAATTTGGCAAGTAATACATAAATTCGCGAATGGTAGCGTTATCTTTATTAACAAAGCCCAACTGTGACAAAGTGCTCTTATTTAAAATAGAGACAAATTCATGTGAGTCGAAATAGATCATCTTGAGCTTTTCGGTTTATGAATCTAGTTCCGCATTCCGAAACAGTAACAGCAATGACGAAAAAAGCTAGCATCTTTCGTTATCTAATTATACCTTCTAAACCGAGGCCATAAATCAAAAAAAAAATGCAAAGTAAAAGGAGCACATCTTCAAATACACCAGGCAAGTTAACGTAGCTTATAAAAGAGAGGGGTGTGACGTAACGATAGGTCGTTTCAAAAGAAATGAGTGCCATTGAAGGTGTTTTCGTATGAAGGTCGCGTGCCCAGAGCAATAAAAAAACTTACGTGCTAGTCGTTTAACCGGGAGTGTGTTTATCTTAATATTTACAACATCAAGTCCACCTGTGGTACGGCTTATTTTACTTAAATGTAGGCTAATAGAACCCTGTAGAATTTGCAAGTTTGTATTTAGTCCACGTTTCTATCAATATGTAAATTCTAGAGACTCAGAGATTTTGATTTGTTAATTTTGATTTTGATCTGAGACTATAATATGATATACTACTAGATTTTTCAAGATTAGAGACTGGACAACCTGGTACAATGCCGTCTCTAATAGAACAGCCTTGGGGCGAGATTTATGACGTCACGCTAGTTAGATACTACGGATTAATAAATATGTTTTAGAATACATGGAAAACATAATTATTCCTCAGATTTTTGGTTTGTATTTTAAAAATTATATAGTTTACATGAAATATACATAATATACAGTTAATAACTACAACATATATACTTATTTATAGTAATAAATACTTTGGCAAATAAACTATGAACCATACAAATGCAGCAAATGTTTTACAATATACAAATAATGTATTACATAATATATTGGGTAAAATGTAAATATATTTTAAATTTTAGGGTTTGAAAATCGATCTAATTTAAGAAAAAACATTCAATATCTACTAATAGTGATGTATTATTATTTGCATTCACAAAATTTATATGTATATTTTGCAAGTATCAATGTTCGAAAAATTATATTTACAACTAATACAATATCATCTAAAAAAAGGCGTCAGCGATGGCTATGAAATGAAGATCGCTTGCATTTTATATGTAAAATTATTCTAAAATTTTTGATTTTCTTGGGGTTTTTAGGTTCGGGAAAAACGCTGATTTAAGTTTTCATTTGGGTTTTCATTATTTTTATTTGTTTAAAAAAAAACGCTTTGGCTAACTATAGCCTTCATCAGTGTTGTGTCATATGAAAAAAATAGTGTCGAATATAATCCAAAAAATTACATATAAAATATTCACACCACATAATGTTTACTGCAATTAATAAACTAATATAAACTTATCAAAAGATGACCACATATTTTTTAGAATTATTATTCTTAACAGTAAAACTATCTACATTGACTATGGAGTACGCAGTAAACATTATGTGGTACGTGGTGTGAATATTTTATATGTAATTTTTTGGATTATATTCGACATTATTTTTTTCATATGACACAACACTGATGAAGGCTATAATGTTAGCCGAAAGGTTTTTTTTAAACCAAATAAAAATTATGAAAAACCAAATGAAAACTTAATCAGCGTTTTTCCCGAACCTAAATCCCAAGAAAATCAAAAAATTTAGAATATTTAGAAACAAGGTTCAAGAATATCAAATTTTCCAAGATTGTAAAATTCTAGTTAATTATTTTATGTGTACAATTATTTAGGGAATGTCATCGATGTTCATTTCCAAGCCAAGTAGACGCCGATTTTTTTCGATGATACGGTATAATTCTTACATAAAATGTAAATAACATTCGACCAATTAAAACAAAGAAATATGAATTTCTTAGTATATTTTTAGTAACACCTTTATTCTTAAAACTTAATTTTGTATTGCAAATATACCAATTTTATTGTTATTTTATTCATATTTATTCAGCCATCACTTAAATATTTGATATTAATTTGGTATTATAAATAATCAACACTATTCAGTAAAAATTACTGAACAAATATATGTTATGCTTTACATACATTATATTATCAAACAAAAACACATTCTTCTTTTAAACTTTATCATTCTTGTCTTTACAAAAATCTTTTTTAATTTTGAACTCAAAATAATAATCTTTTTCATGATCTTTAATACACATATTCTTTATTTTTCCCTAGATCATAATACCTACTTACATGTTTATCTTACGTGTTTGAATCTATCGAAGCTGAACCAACAACACTTGGAGTGGAGATTCCACAATATGAATAAAATAAACATAATTGTCCAGTTTTCTTTAATACCATCCTGGGAGAATATTATTTTTAAATTTATTAAAGATATTTTCAATAGAATTGTCTTGATTTATAACTCGTACCCACTTTTCTTGCTCTTCCGGATACTTTAAGCTGCCTAGTATAACTATCCTTTCCACCAGGAACAAAAACACACTCCACTTAAGCTTTATTGATGAATTGTTAGAGTCTTAAAAAACACACACAAAAATCACGATAAATAAAAAATTTATGGGCACTTTTAGGTTAAAGCATGGTTAAGGCACTTAACAAAACGTGTAATATTTCGTGTTTTTTTATGAGAAACAGAGTGACCATCATAGTGACCATATATCTGGTAGTACTTTATGTCACTTAAACACCAAAATAATTAGTTTTTTGCACTACAATAACAAATAATACCAAAAATCAACCGACAAAATATGAATACAGAATCTAACCCAATATCTAAGTATGTACAGCTGATGAAGTAAACAAAAGTCCGCCCGGAGGCTGATCTTTTATAGAGGGCATTGCCTGGTAATACAGATGGCTCAAGAACGCTTGAAGGCTTAGGAGCTGGAATAATAGTACCGAAACAAGGAACAGCTTTCCCCGTAAACCTATCTATGGATGTCACAATTTTCCAGGCGGAAATATCCATCATCCATTACTGTATATAAATAATAAGGTAACAAAGAACACATCGTTCAGTGGCCATCTTTGTAGAATGTAGAATGAGTAAGAGGGGGGTTAATCACTGCGACCTTAAAGATCTATTGTACCCCCCTTCCTTGAGTCATCACACAATCTATAACCCATCATACCCATGTTGTAGAGGGGACAGAGTATTTCCCATCTTCTTCTGACAACAGTTCTTCCTCCGAGTGAACACATCCTTTCACGGTTGGAGTTTGGCCCTCCGTGCCGCTCTTCTCAGTCGAGGAGCTTGCCTCCGGCTGAGGAACCCGTGAGGTGGAGGCTGGAGGATCTGTCTCCATTTTCTTCACCTCTTTAACTTGGTCTCTCCTTAGATCTGATACCGGTGTTGTCCCGTATCTATAATAGAGGATATGTCCCTCTTTCTCTATTGTCTCCTTGGATTTGAGGTCAATTTCTATTGTGAGGACCTGACCATGACCCTCCTCCCTCCTCCCTTGATGACTCGCCAACTCGATGTCCTTAGATTGAAGTTCTGACCTTGGATAAGGCTCAGCAGGTAGGTGGTGTCTTTCCCCTTGCTCCTCGGCAGAAAGACCGTTATGGCCGGCCCTTTAGAGATGTTTTCTCCCTTCACTGCAACCAGTTCCAGTCCTTGCCAATTTTTAAGCTTTGGTACGATTTCCACCAACCAATTCGCCGATTCTTGAGATACACAATTTATGAGGATCATGCCCACCCGAAAGTGTATCCCCGCAAACCGCAGCTGGCCCACATTTTGTAAATCATTGTGTTGCGATCCGATCGCCACTACTTCGTCCAGTATAGCCTCTTCTAGAGACGTTTGCTGGTGGTCAGTCCAACCTCTGGGAAACCCTTTGGCAGCACCGCAATTTTCACTTGTCCAGCAATAGCGGCAAAGCTAGTGATACGTCCCTACTTGCCTCCCGGTGTTGGACGGCTTTCCATCCTGGCTTTTTTTCTCTCCCTGCCGGAGAATAGGTGAGAGGTTCTCCCTATCTTGCCCTTTGATGGAGATAAGTCAGGTTGTTTCTTGGTTTCTTTACTCTCCCCTTTTCGGAGGAGTGTTTTCGCTTTTGCTTACTCTGGAGCAAGTCCTTCGTGGATCAGTCGGAGGTATCTCCGTGCTTCTGCTCCACTAAGACCTACTCTCAGAGGATCGTCTAGCCCGCCTGGTTGACCCAGGCCGGGTGGACGAAACGGTAGCTTATGTCGCTTATTGGGCCTAGAGGTAGGCTCCCGACCCTTGCTGGAGAAGGTGGTAGCTTGTGTGCCATTTGTGGAGGATGATCCCAAGCAAGTGTCCTGTAGGTCCTGTTCCAAGCAAGTGTCCTTTGGATTTGGTCCCTTGGGACTTTCATTTGTACCTAATGTTCCCAGTGTCGCTAGGGGGTTTCCCCACAGCTTCACCGGTGGTGTTTTTAATACTAGATCTCATAGTATTCCCACGAGTCGCTAGGGATAGTCGGTCGACTTCTACAGAGCCCCGCATACAGAAGTAAGGGGTAAATACCCAGATGCCCCAAGGTTGTAACCAGTAATGGCTAGTCCTCTATCTAGCCACGCATCCCTTTGACCTGGTCCCACCATCGTAAGATTTAGGTTTTTGGTGAGGTTGTCTCCTCTTGGTCCAGGCGGTTAAGCCAAGACCCCCCCACACCCTCTACGCGCGAGTCAGTAGAGGGTGCCTGGTATGACGGACAGGGGTAGCCCCGTCCGGCATCGTTATATGTCTTGGTGCAATTCCCTGGCCACGACACTACAGCCAGGGATAAGACAATGAGATGCTTCTTAGAGCGAGGCAAAGTGCTAGAGGAGATTCCTCCAGCACCTGACAAGGAGCTTTCCCACCAACGACAAGGTCTTGCATCTCCTAGGGGAAGGTGGCCATCTTTATAGTCAAGCAGTGATAAAAGCGCTCGGTTCCACAAAAGTCTATTTTCGACTGGTGTGGGATTGTGTGCGTGATCTACATACTATATGTGAGCATAGCAATATTACGATAGCTTGGGTAGCACGGCGCGAATGTCACAAAGGAGATGAAATGGCTAAAGATTCATCAATACCGCCCATAGACCCACAACTCTTTTTCGGCATTGCCAAAGCAATAACGAAAATGACCAGAAAACAGTGGGTAGAGAATTTGCTAGGGCAGAGATAGGCGAGAAACTATAGTAGAACATTTGCAAAAATGTACGGCAGACTTAATGAGCGAAGATAGAAAAACCCTGGGAAAGACAGTCAAAGCTGTGGTGGGTCTACTAACAGGGTATCGTAAGCTGAATAGCCATCCAAACTGATGGGATTGGCGGAAGAAGCAATATGCAGGTGGTGTCAATCTGAAGAAGAAACTACAGAACACATTTTATGGCCTGGCAAATGTGCAGTTCTTTGTACTAGGCAATGATGGTCATTGACAAAGAGCTATATGGAGGGTTCAGTCTCCAAGTTGCTAAACGTTTTGAAAAGGACGTGATTGGAGAATGTACCCTAAAATTCAGAAGAGGACCACAACAGACCTGAAATCACTCCAATTCGCATTGGAGTGTCCCGATAGCCATACATTACTAACCTCTTCGTTTCATTTTGCTAGTTCAGTACATTTAGTTGGTAAAAAAACTGCGTGCACTATGTGCGCATATTTGAAGTGAGACTTCTTACTGACAGTTATTAAATTTAAGGATTTGAAAAAATCTCAAACAACACTTTTTCAAACATGTCCTAAAAAGTAAAAAAAAATGTTAAAAGTTAATAAATAATTTGATTCACTTTTACAAAATTTGTATTAAAATGACCGTCTGTCCGAGTGAGGACTCCATTCGGGTACCCCTATCCACGTGCCGAGTTTAGTTCCAATCGACCCATAATTAAGAAAAATCCTGACGATTTCGTCCATTTAGAGGCATCGGTTCGAGGCTTTACGAGACGAAACACATTTTTCTTCAATATCAAATCCTTAGTCCAGCGGCGAAGCTTCCATTGAAGCGGGTGATGCGTCGCAAATATTGTAATAAGTTATTATTTAAAAAAAGTCTCTGAGATCTCCTATAATAAATTAAAATTCTCAGTAAATTTATTCATATAATTAAATACATCTTTAAAAAAAATAGAAACTGTATCGAAAAAATAGTTTTGGATGTTAACTCTTTATTTCCTCAAAACTCGGAAAACTGAAAGAAAAAAACATTAAAATAGTTTGGGATAAAAAAATTGTGTTTTGGTTTGTGTAAATTATGATCCTACTTGTTTTGTTACTCTGAAGTAACGGAATTTAAAAACCAGGCGCGAAAAGCAACGAATGCCCGGTGATTGATAGATGACTTTATTATTTATGGTCTTGTTGTTATTTAAATTATATCTGGTGACTTCCGTCGAATTTTGATACGCTTGATGTGCCTTTATTTGAATAAGGTATTTAAATTCAAAATCTAATCCCGGTTAAATCCATTTTTAATGTAATACCTTTGGTAATACTTTACATTAAAAATATATATGTTCTTTTTTTTTCAAACCGGTCTGACTATTTTCTCGTTATATTACTGCAGCTCTAATGTTTTTTTTCTTGGTCTATTATCACAGCTATTATATTAAAATCACGAAGTTCTGGTTTTTGAGTTCTTAAGACCCGAATTCAATACCGATGATTATTTCTGGGCCTATAAAATTTGCGTTGGAACTTCTTGCATGTTAGATTAAATTAGATTTTTGAAGTGGCTATTGACCTGTTCCACTGCGACTTTTTCAGATCTATTTTGTAAACTGAACTCTCTATACCGGGTGCATCAACAAAGTGACTCACTCCTATAACTTTTTTATTTTTTCAAATTAAAAAAAACAGATTTGTTATGTTAGTACACGACATAAATTAGGATTGATTTGACGTATCCAATTGTTTTTGATCACTTCCTGTTTCAAGGGAAATGACTACAACTTTTGATTTTTAAATGATAATCTCGGTATTTTATTCGATAGAAAATGACAATCTAAATAGAATAAAATCTCATATGTCGACATTTGGCAATTTCGCATATGGTTTATTTGAAATTGTAACATGCGGTTCATAACGACAATATGACTCGAAATACCAAGTGTGTGGTACCACACATAAAATAATTAACTAGAAAGAAGTGTCAACTCTGTGTTAAATCGTGGAAACACGATACGCCACCGAAAGCCTTCGTTGTCGTCTGGAGAACTAATTTTTCAATTGACAGGTTGACATGATGGCTTCATTTTTATTTCCGTTTTCGGTTATTCAATGGCGGGCCCTCTTTCAGTTTAAATGTATTTTGTACTCTTTCTTATAAATAAAACAAAACAAAATTTTATTCAAACATATTTATTTGAAATATGAGACAACGGGACTAAATAAATATAAAAAATAAAGAATTGAATGATTTCTACAGCAATTACTTAATTATATGCAATTTTAACGTAAATTAGTAAGGTATAAGCATGACTTACAGTCATTTGTAAATAAATACACGTACTCACAGCCATCAGGGACAGAAAACGGGGGCAGGTACATGAAAACGAGAGCCTCATACAAAAACCTGAAAACAGAAAAACAAATTTTTTATACTAAAATTAACAATGTAAAAATATCAATAGGTATAAAATATAAATATGCTGTTTAAAAAAAGCGTCCATTATTCCCAAAGAGCCCTGGTTTATAAATCAAAAAGAAGCAAAAAGAGACTTTTAGTCGAATAACAATGAGATTGTATCAGTCAGATTTACTGTGCCTTATTGACAATAAATCGCACATACTGGAGATAACTAATGTTGGCTATAGTTAAAAATGATCTTACCTTGCTGTAAATTGTTTCCATTTTCAAAAAAATCGTCGATTATAAATAAACATAACAAAATTTTCTTGCATCTAAAAAATACAGAAATATTGTTTATTTACTACCTATTTTTAATATAAATGGGACATACCTGGTACTGCAGAAACGTCTTCTTCTACAAGATTTTTCATGTAATATATATTGTATATGCTTGATTACCTTTATATTTATAAATTTCTGCCGAAATATCAAATTCAATTTACAAAACAAAACTAACCGGAGAGAATTAAAATGGCGTCGAAATTTGTTCTAGAACAAATCTGAAATTGTCTCTGAAATCTGTCAATTCTAAACTGTGAAGTTAGACAATAGTTAGACAGAAACATTGCTGTCCTTGTCTAGGCGGCCGTACTTGTCAGGAGATGACAGGAATGACACTAATGACTGTTTCCAATTTTCCTATTTCACTGTCACCCCCCTGGTACCACGTTACACGTAAAAGATATTTAAGCTTTTTCCAAATATGCTAACGAACCACTCTTGTTCCGTTTGAAAAAATTGAGATATGATTAAAAATACGCTTTGAGCATCTTTTGACTGATCAGGACAAGACACGAAAAACATTACACGATCAAATATATTTTTTCAAGGTTCCTTGATTAAAAATTAGTGTTTTTAAGATAGCCATAGCACTGAAGTCGTAGACTGAAATTCAAAATATATTTTTTTAAGCGAAAATGTTAAAAGTTGACTTATGATATATGTCATTTTATTCAAAGTGTCATTTTCTATCTAATAGAGTTAAAATATACCTAGGGTGCCTTTTAAAAACAAACGTTGTAGTCATTTCCGGTAAAACAGGAAGTGACCAAGAACAGTTGAATACGTCAATCAATCCTAATTTATGTCATATACTAACATACCAAATCTCGTTTTTTTTCTAAAAAATAAAAATGTTATAGAGGTGAGCCACTTTTGAGACGCAACCGGTATAGCTCTTTTCAATGGCCTATTATTGTCTAGTACAAAGAATCGCACACTTGTCAGACTGTCGCACAGTTATAAAATGGTTCTGTCGTTTCTTCCTCAGATGTATTTTGTCTTGAGATGTTTAGTGATTCACAGAAATACCACTGTTTTTTTTTCTAAAATAAACATTCTTTTAACTACGTTGGTAGAACTCAGATATATTCAGTTATAGCCTGTTATAGTAAACTAAAAACTGCAATAGTTATTAAGTAAATTACAGGTATTTATTACTACGGTTACTACAAGAAGAGCTGTTATCAAATAATTAACAACTAAAGTGGCCGGGTAAATCATGGAGTATTATTTATTATAATAAAGTAGTTTAAAACTAATTAAATTATTCTAAAGGTTCTTTCTAGTTAAATCTGAACTTGTGTACCACTGATAGACACACCAATTATTTTCATATAACACGTATACATGAATGTGACAAGCCATTAGCGAAACGTTGATTCAATATTCAACCCTGGGTGCTGAAATGGTTAATTACTTCCATTCTCTTAAATTATTAGGTAATAACTTCCTGTAAACATTGTAGTTCGACAAATGACTAATTACCGTTTACTATTAAACTTCCGTTAAGTTATTAGAGTAAGATATCAGATGAATGTACCTTTACTTTTTCCCACAACGAAGTAAATACATTACGTTTTTCGGTTAAGGTATGAACTTAATATATTTTGTCGCTCTCATAAAATAGCTATTTTTATTCTTTTAATATTTACTGATTTCCATGTTTATTAGCTTCATATGCAGTATATCCCCGAATGTCTTTACAAGAGAAAAAAAATATATTATTGAGATTTTAAGAAAACTGGCATTCTTCATAAAAAAATTGCTTTTTCTAAAATGGTTAATCCCGTTTATACTCCTCCAAATTTCCATACCGTTTTAGAGAGAATTAAAAAAAAACATGAAATTTCTCTAAGTCTTAAAAATTAAAATGCATAATATAATTTCATTTTCATATTCTTTGATAAATTGTTATTGTTATAGAATTTTAATTAAAGTTATATTTTTTGCTGTTTTAAAATATTAAAGAAGCACAAAATATTTTGTTGAGTGATACGGAAAGTCTGATAATAGTTATTGGAAAATATCATACTTTAACAACACCAAAAAATATGACGTTAATCAAAATTAATTATATCCATCTATCAATGACCATAGAAACGCCTTTTGATTTGTAGGCCTGGTAGGACTTTTGTAGAAAAAATTCAACCATATTTTCATGTTTTTTTTTTAATTTCCTCTAAAACGGTATGGAAATTTGGAATAGTGTAAACGGGATTAACCGTTTTAGAACAAGCAAAATTTGTAATAAAGAATGCGTATTTATATAATATTAATGCAATAATATAAAAGTTTTTCCTCTTAAAGACAATTTAAAGAGAGTTAATCACCGCAACCTCTCTCTCTTACATATCTGTTGTGTCCCCCTTTCTGGAGTTATAACTCATCATACAGTTCCAGGGCTTTGACAAAAGCCAGTATCTGGGACGGTTTTACAGAGGGTAGTTCTCCATCTCCAATATTCAATCGTACCAAAATTTATGGCACGAATGGTTGTCGTCTCGGCGCACTTAGTGATGAGGTGTTCTGGTGTTTCCTCATTTACCCCACAGAATCTGCATTCACCGTTTTTTCATAGCTTAAACCAAAGAAGATTTTTGATTAATTAATTTTGATTTTGATTCTTAGTCGTAAGTCCTCAGAAACTTCTTCGAGTGTCTTAGACCTTTGGAGGATACCCATTCTAGGTTACGGATGGAGTCTTCCAGGTTCTGGTTTCCGTTGAGAAAGCACAACAGTTCTGGTTCAGTTAGTGGAGGGTTTGCTCCTTTTCTAGCTAGATCGTTTGCTTTTTTATTTCCTCCTGTCCCTTGGCGAGAGGGCACCCCGAATAGGAGGACTTTATTTTCTTTGCCTAATTAAGATGCTATATATAACAAAGAAGTTCTATATAGAGCTGTTTCTTGTGATTATTTCCCATAGCCCTGATGTAGTACATTGTACAAGTAATACGTAATAAAATTTTGCATAAGTGAGGGGATGCAGAAAGATAGACCGAAACCAGTGAAAGGAGAGTAATTGTATATTTCTTGATGAAATAACAATTTTAGCAGGCAAGAGTTCAAGATTATGTTAGGCGGTTCAGTATGGGAAACAATCGTGATCGCCGAGATGTAGCCATTACCTAACGTTGAACTGATTTACAGTCGTACCATGCACAGTACAATCTATATTTTCAATATAGTTCCTTGTTGCATTATAAATAGTGTTTTCTATTAAAGAGATTTACTATTCCCATAAAATCAATTTGAAACAAGATTTTACTTAATTAAAGTGAAGAATAGAGTGTTTCAAGTGCTTAAATTAATTACATTACTTTAAATAAAAGTATTACTATTAATGGTATCTAGTTAGATCTCGTAATTATAATATTAAACTTTTAATGCTTGTTGCGACCATAGAAAGCAGGTCCATATTTTCAATGGAGTATCACCTAGAGAATTATATTTGTTACTGTAATTGAATGCGAGCGAGAACGATGGTGAAAAATTTTAATTACGAAAACACTTTCACATTATTACTGCATTTGGCACGTAAGTGATGCATTAAGTGCAATTAGAAGAAGAAACGAGGAACTGAAACAGTATATAATTATACAGTAAAGAGATCAACAAAATCAATAAAGTGCTATTCAGTTCTGTCGTTAATAAATAATGAGACTTGCCTAGTGTATTTTAATGGTTAACATTTTTCGTGAACGGGACAATAAGAGTCTTTTAATAAATTTGCACACTTTATTAACTATTACCTAATAACTTTTTCATTTGTGTAAAATAAAGTTATACAGGGTGTTTCTAAAAAACAGGTGCCATCTCTCGTGGGGAGATTCCTCATTTTATAGATAAGAGAGAGATAAGATTTATTTTCATTAGCGTAACTAGCAATTTATCTTGGGGTGGGCCTGGGGTGGGGGGCCCGATGTTGAGCTCAGGGGGGGGCCTGGGGCTTTTGTTTTTTTTAAATGAAAAATAATTTTAAAAAGCACATTTTTTGAATAAAACGTTTATATGAATTTCTCTATCGATAAATTTCATATACTTGGTTATCAAACCGTGATCCCGTAGATTACTGAAATACCTACAAATTTTCAAAAAAAAATAAAAATTAACACATTTTTGAACACAACAAAATAATATCAACTAAACAAAACTAGAAAACGTCATTTTTACTGCATCAGAAGCAAATAAAAATTAATACGTAGCCAAGAGTCGTATAATTCAGGATTTCTCTGGGGGGTGCCCAACAGTACCTGGGGGTGCACCCAGGCCACTGTAGTTACGCCAATGTTTATTTTTCATATTAGCATTGGTCCGATTCTGCTTTTCGATTTATTATAATTTTCTTCCAAGTACTTTTAGCGATTTGAATAAAATTTGGAGGGAATAAGTTACTATAAATGGGACATATTTTAATGCTAAAAAAGTGTCGACATATTTACACTAAAGTGAGTGTTTTTTGTCTTTTGGTACGGACGACTGATTAGCCCAATGATCTGGAATAACTGAGACCAATCGATTTGATAGTTATTGTCATTTGTTCTATATATTATTATGTTTACCTTTCGATTTTCCATGTTTAATTATCTCTATAGATTTGAATATTATGCTATTTTCCATTGAATATCTTAATTTGATTTGCATTGGACATCAATAGGTTTGTTCTCACAGCCGTAAGAAACATAAGCTTTGTTCGGATTCTTGTTATTACCGATTCTGAACGGTCCTAGAACTCTGCAGCGCATGCGCAAATGAAATGTCTTTATATTTCCCTCTGCGCATACGCATCACAGTTCTAGGACGGTTCAGAATCGGTAATAAGAGAAACCCGAAGTAAGCTATATTTCCAACAGATAATCATGCGCAATAGGGTAAAACGCGTTCGCACAGAAATTTTTGATTGGTTTCCAACCAACAGTACGCTGTTCACACAGAAAATTCTGATTGTTAGCTGACAGTCACACCTGTTTGCGGATCTTTTGCAAGTAAAGTGTCCGGCGCATGCGTATTGCGACCCAACGTCATTACTTGGTAAACTGAACCTACAAAACGTGTGTTGTTTTTGTTTAGTGTTTTTTTCTTCAAAAAATAAAGAAAAGAAATGAGCGATTTTGAATCTTCCGAAGAATCTGAGGCGTCCGAATTTTTGGATACAGACACAGACCTAGAAGAGCTGATGGAGGAACAGGTCAGGCCCAAGAATCAAAATTACAAAACATTAAAACATTAAAAAGAACAAAACCAAGAACATTAAAAGATGTCTTTGGTTAATTCCCTGTTTGTTTTCTTCTTTATTCGGTATTACGTATGAGTTAAAATTAATTGTATTATTAGATCAAAAAAGAAGAGTAGGGGATTCGCTGTTCTCACAGACAGTTTGAAATCGATCAGAAACACCGGTTTGGAAGAAGTCACAAACATGTTGGGAACACGCTGTGAGAACAAACCTTAACATAATCTGTCGGTGTTCCCAATAATTTATATTAAAATTAAATTAAATAATTTATATTAAAAATAATTTTAAAATAAATGTCTGCATATAAGTTTTTTCCGTGAATTTTTCAGATATTTTAATAGTTGCTTTGCTATTCTAATGGTGCGTTTAGACTTGAGCACGCACGCACTGATCCTCCGCGAATGCTCAAGTGTAAACGGCTGTGCGCGCACGCTCACTCTGAATCTGTCTGTGCGCGAGCAGCCGCGAACGTGAGCCGTCTGGTGTCGGTTTTTGGTCCGTGCTCAAAGGGATTTTATGTGTGCGCGAACGCTCAATTTGGACCGGCAATTTGTTTTGTCTGCGTTCGTGCGTGCGTGTGTGATTTTTTTTCGTTTTCTTTATTAAAATTATGGAGTGGATCTTATCTTCGTTATTATTAATTGAAAAATATGAAAAGTAGCCTATATTATGCGATGTTAAACATTCTTTGTATTATTAAAAAATTAAAAAAAAATATAACACATGGCAAAACCTTGTAAATAAGATTAATATTGAATATGTCGATGTTAATGAAATTGCTATTCTAAAATTTGTATCTTTTGTTCATAATTTTTGGTTTTGGTGTTATTAAATTTTGTAATTTTCAAAGTCGGGCCTGGTCATTCTTGTAAAGTTTTTGAACTGATCATAGCCCTCCTCAGACACTAAGTTGTTGCAGTAAATTATATCGATTTCTAAAAATTTGGGTTTGCCACCAGCGACGATGTTTTCGATTTTTCTTCTTTTTAATAATTAAGCTGTGCATAACAATGACTGCAGCCTCGAATATTTCTTGGTCGTCCATTATTTTCGCCAACACAACTCTGCTGTTCGCGCACAAATGGATCACTTCATTCGTCGAAAAAGAAGTTTTTAATTTGAACGGAGCCGAGAGCGGCCAGCTCGTGCGTGCTCAAGTCTAAACGCACCATAAAGGTGCGTATTCATTATGCGCACGAACGAACGTTCGCTAGTGGTATGGACGGGGACCGCACGATAGAACCGCACGAGAGGACCGGACGCGAACGCCTTTGATGTACCGACTCGAAACGGATAGTCGAGCGAACGAACGGCCGCATGCGTTCGGTCCCGTCTAAATATACCGCACTTTCATTCGTTCGTTCGTTCCGATAATGAATACGCACCTTAAGGCTCCGCGCGCACTGCATCGGATCGGACCGACCAGCAAAAGCGACTGGTGTCCTTAAAGGTGTACGCGCACTGACTCGGTACCAGTCCGGCGAGAAACGGCGAAGGCGGTGACTCGACTATCGTAGATAGGTAGAGGTAGGAATCTGGCCTCTACAGGCCGAAATGTTTTAGTGGACGCCGGCGCCGTCTATATGTACGATGGTCGCAGTCGCTTTTGCTGGTCGGTCCGATCCAAATACGTTTAAAATAAAGTATACGGAGGGTACCGCTTAAATTCCTGTCCCGATATTGAAGGATGGCTATAGAATTTCAATGCATTTCCTACATAAGTCTATCCTTGGTTTGTAGGAGGTTTGACTAAACAAGGATGAACCTATGTCTTGGAACCATTCGACACGATTTTCTGTCCTCCTTAAATACTGGGACGTAAATCCTCTCATTGCTCTTATGGGGAGGCCGTCGTATATTTTATTTAAACGTATTTGGTCCGATCCGATGTAGTGCGCGCCCTCCTTAAGACGAACCCAACAAACCAGAGAATATTAAAATCGCCGTTCTTGACTTTAAGCCGGTCCTACACGATACTTTCAACGTTGAAACCAACGTTGAACGCATCATTTGTCATATGCTTCGACAATATTGCAATTCACAAGTGTGTCTCCTACATGATGTGGCAAATGTTATATTTATATATGATGTGGCATATGTCCAACGTTGGAAGCTGTTTGACACATCGTATGGGACCGTCTTTAATAATGGTGCAAAATCAGACTTTGTTTTATTTAATTTAGATTCAAAATATGGTATTTCAAGTTTTTCGTTCATTCGGTATATAGTTCTGCTATTAAAATTCAATTTGTAACAATTATTTAATTTTGAATGCAATAAAAAAAAGAAAGGATTTGTCTACACTGCATATTACATTACATATCATATTACAGAGTTCAAAATTAATTTAACTTGCATGAAACGATTCTATCATTGAATTGTAACAAAATAATAGATTAAAATCAATTAACGTGCACTAGCCCGATGTTCAAAAAATAAAACAAAGAATGTAACGGGAAAATTAAAATGTATGTCCCATGAAAATATTCTTCAAAAAGACATACCTAGTTCTTTTTTTTAGTTGATTGTAAATATTCCCAAAACAGAGCGCTTGATTTTTTTGCTTTCATTACTTCGTATAGTTAATTAAAAAATCCCAAAAATTGCTGTTCATTTCAATTCGATTTCAGTTCTGATTTAATAAGTTGAAGTGAAATAGAACTACTATCGCTTTGGAAGAAACACCTATTCATTTGTCTTTATCTCTAGTACGTTCGGGTCTCTCGTATTATGCCCGGAATCATCCGAATTGCATTAGAGAGTGCCAAACGGCCAAGCGACCGTATTCTCGATCGCTATTTGGTTTATAGAGTTCCACTACTGTCCGTCTATCTGTCTGTCAAGACTCTTTATCTCGAGAACGCGTGGAGATATCGAGTTGAAATTAAAATCATATACTCAGGTACTCAGGTTTACACTCCCTTGAAGTTGTGAAAAAAATGAAACTTCTAATAAAAAAACTATTTAAAAAATTGGGGTTGATGGTAGAAGAGTGAAAATTTAGGGTTGTATGTATTTTTTAATGCCACGTCATAAAAAAATTGTCCAAAAAGTAAAAAAAATGGGTTGGGCTACCCTTATCAATTAGGGGTAAAAGAATAGATAACACCCTAGTCTCGCGCCTACTGAATATACATATAAAATTTCATCAAAATCGCTCAGGTCGTTTCAGAGGAGTATGGTAACAAAAAAACAACCCCTTATAAAAATAGGGGTTGATGGTAGATGGTTGAAAATTTAGGGTTGTATGTATTTTTTATTCATAAATCATAAAAAAAATAAAAAATGTTGTCCAAAACGGAAAAAGAATTGGGTTGGGCCACCCTTATCGCTAAGGTACATTCAGGCTGAGAGGAGTACGGTAACAAAAATAAAAAAAAATATTAAAAACAGGGGTTGATGATAGAAGGGTGAAAATGGTGAAAATTTAGGGTTGTATGTATTTTTATTGCTAAATCATAAAAGAAAATAAAAAAAAATGTCCTAAAAAATAAAAAAATGGGGTGGACCACTTTTATCACTTAGGGGTACAAAAATCGATAACAACCTATTCTCATACCTACGGAATATACAAGCCGTTTCGGAGGAGTAAACAAAAACTGTGACACGAGCATTCTATATACTAGATTTTCCGTTATCCTAGAGCTATTAAATTTAGAAAGTATAAGAAAGAATCTGGAAACTATAAAAATGTAATTAAATCATAAAAAATCTACAGTAGATATGTCCTATAGGTTCCCAGATTGTCTTTACAAGTGAATTTTTTTTATTATTGACATTTTGAAATGAATTCTTCGTAAAAATGTTAGCTTGTATGGTTAAACCAATAATTAGGGAAAATTAAAAAAAAATAATTTTTTAGTAAGTCCTAAAAATCAAAACGCGTTTTTTTTTGGTTGTAATTTCATTCGTTGATGATTGTTATTGATAAAATTTGAATTAACGTCATATTTTTTGTAGTTTTAAAATTATTAAATTATAAAAAAAGTTTTCCTCTTCGATAGACAATGTTTAAAGTCTATTTACAATATAATACCTATACAAAATTATTTTTTTAATATTAAAAATATTACTTCGACCTACACACAACTTAGTTGGCTTAACAGTTGCGCCAACAAAATTAGATATTGCCTCCACACCACCCTATTTTACAAAAAATATATCATCAGTTGAATTTTTTAATCCATCATACTAAAATTAAAAAGAAAACAAAGCGTGTTGAAGTATATAAAGTTCGTTTTTCTTAATTTTTAGACTGAAAACCGAGCTTTGAGACTGAAAGAGGAATACCTGCCTTTAGAAAGTATAAGCCCTTCCGTTCCTTCCTACAATATCAACAGCAACAACGAGGTTTCAGCAGATTCAGGCTATCCCATTGCATTACCGTACTCAGAAACAACAGACGGAAGGTACGTAAATTACTGATATGTGTATACAGGGTGTTGCAAACTGAGCGTGCATTAGAAGTTTCTAGAGAACTAAAATATCTAGATCGGATTTTTTTTGCACATCGTTTGCACACGTTTTACAGTGAGATCTATCAATTAAAAATATTTTCAATATGGAGGCACTTCTGGAAATACCGGAAGTTGACAACTTTCTTATTTTAAACGGGTACTCGCATTTTTTATTATATGCTTAAATTCTCTTGAAAATTTCATGAATTTTGATCTCAAACATATTTACCTAACGTTAATCGTTTTTGAGAAAAAAATATTTAAAATTTTTGGAGGAAAAAAACTGCCTGCCAAAAAAAATTGTATTTTAGGACATACAAATTTTTTTGACAGGCAGTTTTTCGTCAAATTAGTGATTACGTCAAATTTAGTGATTACCACAACTACTGTAGCATAAAGAGAAGACATTTGGTTATCTATTTCAAAAACTAAATAATTGTTAAATGTCATATTATAATATTGGTCGTAGCTGTCATGGAATTGAGAGATAAAAAATTATCATAAATAATTTTTTTCAAGTGGAAACCTGCGGTCAGTGGGATTAAGGTCAATGCGAAAATTAGAAATAGAATTTTTATAGAACATTTACATTTCGTCATTAAAATATCCGTTTAAAAATGCTACTTTACCATACCATTATGTCAATCCAAACGTTAATTTACTAAGGGAGCTGGTTTTGACAGATTCAGTCGGCTGTGCTAGCCAATTAATTGCGAATGAACTGTTCCATAAGCGCAGTTCTTGCTAAAAAATGTATTTTGAAAACTGTCTACTTAAGTTAAAACATTCGATAGATTTTTAAAACGTAATTCTATTTTTAAGACAGTCTGTTTTTTTTTCCGCTACTGGAATAAAACCCGTTTGTCAGTGGATTTTTTTGTAGTAAAACTAATTTGCCCAACCGACAAAAAATGTCTAACGTTTAAAGCCTCATACCGTTGATTGAAAGAATTGGGAAGATACGCAACCTAATGGGGGAATTCGTGATAAGGCTGATTTGATTTCCCCTTACGGCTCAAGTGCTGTACGGTGGGCATATATACATTCCGTACAGGTATACGGCACCAGCACAACCCCATTGTGCTAGATTTGAATTTTAAACCAATTAAACTCCGAGTGCCATACGCGAGTATGGAATGTAAGACAGTGCCATATGAACTTACGGAATGTACCTTAGACATTACTATTAACGCTTTGTTATAGAGCATTCCAACCAAAACCAAACCAACCCCACCAAATAGCTAACCTAACCAACGCAATCAACCCCACCAAATAACAATCTTAACCAACGCAACTAACCATCAAATAATCAATCTAACCCTACCAAAAAGAGTGAAACCAACGCAATCCGTATTTTGATTGCTTTAAATATTTACAGCTTTTTTTAAAAAATAAAAACAATTGTAAAAAATAATAAAGTTATGGTCCGGCGTGAGATTTGAACCACGGACCTCTCGTTCACGAAGCGATGACCTCACTCACTGAGCCACAGCTACTCTTGCAAGATTAGCTATAGCCAGACGTTACTGCTGCAAGTATAATTACCAGGTACATTCCGTAAGTGCGCATGGCACTGTCTTACATTCCATACTCGCTTATGGCACTCGGAGTTTAATTGGTTTAAAATTAAAATCTGACCAATGGGATTGTGCTAGGTGCCGTACATGTACGGAATGTATAAATGTATTCCGGATGCTCATCTCTTCATGAACGAGAGGTCCTTGGTTCAAATCTTACGCCGGACCATAACTTTTTTATTTATTTTTTTTTTTTAAAGCTGTAAATATTTAATAACAATGAAAATACGGATTGCGTTGGTTTCACTCTTTTTGGTGGGGTTAGATTGATTATTTGGTGGAATTAGTTGCGATGGTTAAGATGGTTATTTGTTATTTGGTGGGGTTGATTGCGTTGGTTAGGTTAGCTATTTGGTGAGGTTGGTTTGGTTGAAATGCTCTATAACAAAGCGTTAATAGCAATGTCTAAGGTACATTCTGCATATGGCACTGTCTTACATTCAGTAAGTGCATATGGCACTCGGAGTTTAATTGGTTTAAAATTAAAACCTGACCAATGGGATGCTAGGTGCCATATACATATACTGAATATATAAATGCGTACGGTGGTGACACCACTGGTTCTGTGGTCAACGGATAAAACAATTATTTCCTCTAATTCGACCAGCAAAGGCAAATACGAAGACGGTGGTGTGGATCTGAAAGCGAGAATGTTGTCATATGTGTAATATCTGTACTTATTGACGAAAATATGCGCGTTTATGTATTGAAAATGTATTCGTGATAAACATAGAATAAACAACAAAGATAAAAATTCTTTCTTTAATCATATAATATTATATCAAAGTGTTTGATCCATCTGTACTGTACCCAAAATCCATATATCTACGAATTACGGATTAACCATTAGTTCCGGCAACCCTGTCTACGGCAACCGCTCACTCTGTCGACTGAAAGCAGAACTACGGTACAGTATTCTTATCCGCTGCGTTGTAAAATCAGCGCGCAGCGGCGCAGAGCTAAACTAAATCTCGGAATTCGCGGACAGGTTTTGTGGCACGAAATCGCCCATAGAGTTGTGCATCTTCTTATTTCTGCAATCAACGCTCATATTCACTATGCACTGATGCGTCGAACAGCCAGTATGATGTGGTTTATCTATGCGATTCGTTAGTTAGTTTAGGAAATTGTACGTGATATTTATTTTAATGTATTGACGACCTCAACAGTGCATAGGTCTTCAGGATCCGATCATCCCAACGGCCGAAGCAAAAAATACAAAGAAATGCTATTTAAATATCTAGATACAACATTTAACAACACCTTAGTGTTTAACAGATGCGTCTATTAAGTATAAACTGTTGACATTCTGTTAAAATGGCATTATATGAAGTTAAACTTCAACGTAATTACTTACTACCGGATTACAATTACCTTAGAGGCAAAACCAAAAAGCTTAAACTTTCTGTAAATATGTAAGTATATGATTTTTTGTTTGCTTTTATTTCTTTACTTATTAAAAGCTAAGCTACCAAATACTAAGCCTCCTTTCAATAAAAAATATAAATAAAATACACAAGAAATCACAAACTATCGATAGACGGAGTTGAACAATTAAAAATTTGTTCTTTTCTGTATATATGTTACGGTTAAGGTCCGATGTCTGGTTAATGTCGATATTACCCGGTTAATCTCGAGAATAACACACAACAAAACAACCAAAAATATAACCTAACCCATTAACATGTTAATGTCGACATTAACCGGACGTCGGACTTTAACCGTAACATATACAGGGTGGTCCGAACTGTATTCCGGAAACTTCGGCAGCATATTTTGCAGATAAAAATAAGTAAAAAAGTTCATATAAATGTGTGCCCTAAAATGCTTAGTTTCGAAGATACAGGGTGTAGAAGTTTCATTTTTATTTCGATTTTTTCCAAATAATTTCTGAAGTAACCTCAACATTTGGATGAAAATTGGTGTCTGGGAGTTTTTTGACATGATAAATTTGATTTTGATGTCAATATGACTCCTATTTGTACAGGGCGCCATCTACATATGTTTTAACTGTTTTGGAGAGTAATAACTTTTCGTCCGTACCTGTATAAAACTACTGAGTGAAAAAATATATATATTTCTGTGAGTTTTTACGTAAAAAATGTCCCTTGGTTTGGTTTGGGTCGTCGGAAGAAGTCGCTACTAACAACCGTTCTCAAGATATTTAGAATGGAAATAGTCAATACATGTCATTATTGACAAAAAATAGGCACGTTGAGTAAACAAAAACATTTAAAATTTATGATTTTAGCCTAATAATTATTTAGTCAACATGCTTAATTTATGACAAAGATGACAGGTTTTGATAATTTCGATTCCAAATATCTCGAGAACCATTACTCGTAGCGATTTTTACTAAGAGACGTTTTTTACGTAAAAATCGTTGTAAATGCATATTTTTTAAAAAAGTTATTACTCTTCAAAACAGTTAAAAATATGTAGGTGGCGCCCTCTACAAGTAGGAGTCATATTGACATGAAAATCAAATTTGTCGTGTCAAAAAAATCCCAGACACCAATTTTCATCCAAATATTTACGTTACTTCAGAAATTATTTGGAAAAAATCGAAATAAAATTGTAACTTCTATACCCTGTATCTTCAAAACTAAGCATTTTAGGACATACATTTATACCAACATTTTTACTTATTTTTATCTGCAAAATATGCTGCCGAAGTTTCCGGAATACAGCTCGGACCACCCTGTAATGTTAAATTGAGTGTAAAACTTTATTTGTTTTTCTCCGAAATATTCGGTCCCAAAATCGCGAATATTCGCAAAAATCCGAATTTTGCAAGAAATTTCTTTTCAAAATTCAAGACATTGACCAAAAATTTAACGAATGTGTATCGCATGCATTTTGCCGCGAATCTCTTGGACCCCTGTTTCCTGGGAGAGCACCTTAACAATGAAGAACACATAGCCACTATGGAATTTATCAACAATATCACCAACAATCATCCTCAGTTTGTCAATAATAAGCCATTTTTACAGATGTAACAAATTATTGCGCCAAATCGGGTTTATGGGCTCTCGACTACGTTTGGATGTCAGTTAAAAATGTAGACTGTCTAAGTTGGTGGCAAGCAATGTGTAAAAATACTCAGTTGAAATATTTAGCTGTTGCTCTGCTGTCTTTACCAGCGTCATCTGCAGCCACAGAGAGAAGTTTCAGTACTTACAGTTTTATCCATACTAAAAAAAGGAATCGCTTAACTGCACAAAGAGCCGGTAAAACAATGTTCGTAGCTCATAACAATAAATTATTACTACGAAAACAAAAAGTGGATATGGAGCATGATATTCAACAACATGAAATTCCTCCAGAACCATTAGAACTCGTGGAGGTAGAGGTCCATCCTTCAGAATCAGAACCAGATGATACATCAAATATATCTGATTTGGAAATAGAAACTGACGAAGACAGTACTACTACTACTATAATACCCTATGAAGATGGGACCAGCTCGGCGCCTGATATTCCGGAATAGAATAATTCAGTTATTTGTGTTTTATGTTTTTTAAATCTATATTTCGTGCTTTTTTGTTTTTTTAAATTCATAGTCATCGTTCGTGGTTTATGCACAAAATACAAATGTTACAAAATGATTTTTGTTATGGGTTATGTTTATGACTTTTATGGGTTATGTATTGTTTATTAAAAATATAAGAACTAATATTATGTTTATTGTTTTTTTTCCACTTACATGTTGATATCAAATATCTATCTAATTTATACCTTTATTGTATCGACAATTGAAAAATTTTCCAATTTCCTTGTAAAATATTTCATAAATTTCCGAAAATTTCCGAAAGTTTCAGAAATTTCCTGCAACAATTTCTGAAATATTAACATCACTAGTAACCGCTACATGACTGCTTCAAGAAAGCTATGAGCTTGCTATATCTACAAAGTTTAGATGTTACTATACTACTACGTAAATTTAAACGGTATAGCTTATCCTTAAACCTTGAAATATCAATGTTTGACCAGTATTGTACTTTTTAGCATAAATAGTACGACCATAAACTGGACGGCTGTATTTTCTTAGATTTTTCAGAAAAATATGCTAAAAGTATGTTTTCACTTGATCTTTCTTCTGGCACGTTTTTTAATAATTGCTTCCATTTTTGAAAATTTTTTTGGTCGACGATTAAATATCATTTTATAGTCTTGTATAAAAAATAATTATAATTTGACATTAAAATCTACAAATAAATGAATTCCATAACAAAAACGTGCTTAACCTACTCAATTTTTTTTTAAATATGATAGCTTCCACATATGATAGAAATCATCTTAAGTTTCAGTTTGTTTAGGCGTTATGCAAATCACTTTCTACAGTTTAAATAATGCATTCTTTGGTTTACGATGTGCTAATATTTTTATTTGTTTTTCTAATTAGCACCGTTAAAAATATGGAAAATCAAATTTGCGCTAATGCCTGTAGTAAAATGTTTAGTAGACTATGTTAAATATTTGTTTTAAACGTATTTTAGAGTGTTTGCTTAAATTGCAGTAGCATATTTTACTTTTCCTTTAGAGTAAACAGCGGTTCCATTTAATATCCAATTTTAAAAATATAAACATTTTAATTGTTTGATTTTAAAATTATATGTGTTATATATAATTTTTTTAAATGCCTGATTAATTAAATATTTATATAAATAAAATGCACGAAAAATGACAAAATTATCGATGGATGAAATTAAAAATTTGTGCTTTTCTGTATATCTATTAAAATTAGTGCCCATATAACACAACACAATCCTATAGATATTTTGAGGATATCCACCAAGGATATAGTAAATATCCTTAGTTTATAGTAAAAACGTTCGCGATTTAGTTTTATTTAGCCACATTTTGACGTTATTCATTGGATATTTTTATTAACAGTTCTAAAATATACCTACAATGATTTTTGCGTCAAAATTTAGAAGTTTATTTGTATGAGATAAGAGCTTTCAATTTATAGTGTACCATCGAAAAAAAAACAGCGTTCAATTGGCTTCAAAATTTCGATCGATGACATTCCCCATATAATTTTACATAGAAAATAACAGCAATCTTCATTTCCAAGCCACCTCTGACGCCGTTTTTTTCGATCGTATGGTATTATACCAGATTATACTACCCTTTTATGGAGTCTAGCAGTTTATGTCTAGCAGCAACAGTTTAAATCAAAGTTAGCTCACAGGATACAGGTATAATTTCTAACACCACACATTCCGGAAACTCACAATTTAAACACAAAAATAGGATTTCTGTTTGAATAGATCAAACACGAAAATGGGTTTAGGGATAAAGAACAAGCGCTTTTCAACAAATTTTCACCTATAATTTTGTCACAAATTTTTCATTGTGAGACCCTGAGTCGTATCGTCGTTTTTCGACATTAGTTGAGGTTAGGATAGAATTTCTGCTAGAACAAGGCTAGAACTATGAGTATAAGAAAAAACTAAGTCAAACTCAACCAGTTTTGTTAGTTTCAGTCGTTTTTAAGCCCATTCAATATCGACAAACGACCGAATTCTACGAAAGCGTAGAGCTGCCATCGCAACATTGAAAAATATTTTTAGCAAAATTTACACTTTTTCTGTAAATTTACAGATTTTCTGTAAATTTACAGATTTTCTGTAAATTTACACTTTTCCTGTAAATTTACAGATTTTCTGTAAATTTACACTTTTTCTGTTAATTTATGCGTTAGTGGCAACTGTGGTGCGTTATTCTACGAGTAGTTCCCATCGAATTCTGTTCTACGCCAGTTTATTCACAAAAGTCTTTACTAGTAAAGACAGAATTAGGGAACCATTGCGGCAATTAATTGAAGGATTGAAGACATGCGGACTATATGAAAAGATTAAGCAATATCCCAGTATATTCAAAGATATATTTTGTTCTGAAACCACACCCTCTTCAAAAATACTTGAAGAATTATTCCTCATCGTCTATACTGAACCTGGGTCTAACATAGCACAGAAAATCGGGTGATCTCTTATTTTAGGGATTATGTATTAAATTTCGAATGTGTGTGATATAATAGTATGGCATTTTTTTGTTTAATATGTTTTCTAATATGCTTTTAATCGACCCGGAAAGTATTTTCACCCTTTCCGATGCATTACTGTTTGCAAGAGGATCTGATGGCCTCCACCTCTGGGATGACGTAAACTGTCGTCTGCAAATGATGTAAACTTAGGGCATAACCATCCTCTAGCAGACATGTCAAAATTTCTTTGGGACTTAATCCGATATGAAAGTAGGTTTTTAATGTATTCGTCCATAATCTCTGATGAATATCTGTACTACTTAGGCACAATAGCAACTTAATCAGCGGAGAACAATGCTCACTTGTAACGTCAGTAACGAGCAGGTCGATGCCGAGACGTCATTCTGCTGGGTAGTAAATTTCGCATGCAATTTACAGAAAAAGTGTAAATTTACAGAAAAAGTGTAAATTTACAGAAAATCTGTAAATTTACAGAAAAAGTGTAAATTTACAGAAAAAGTGTAAATTTACAGAAAATCTGTAAATTTGCAGAAAATGTGTAAATTTACAGAAAAAGTGTAAATTTAACACATACAGAAAAAGTATAAATTTACAGAAAATCTGTAAATTTACAGAAAAAGTGTAAATTTTGCTAAAATTATATTTCATTGTTGCGATGGCAGCTCTACGCTTTCGTAGAATTCACCTCGAATTTCACTAAATCAAAGAACTGAATAATACACCATGCAAAAACAAACAACTGTCGAGATGGATTGTGGGAAATTTTTTGCGCGGGCGTTTTAAATTCTCTGTATTACTGGGAGTGGCCAAGCTCATAAATATCTAGATTATCCAGAAGATACCAACAGGATATTTTGTTGCCTTGACGTAATATATATCTATCTGTATGGTTTATTGCATTTTATGTAATATAAAAAGTAGTACATTATTTATTTTTCCTAAATATCTAGACGATATTGTTAGGATATTTTATTATCATGAGCATGTTTGGATATCTCAGCTGGATGTACATTAGATATACGACAGAGATATCCATAGGATATTCTATTCTGAGACATCTACAGGATTTCAGGATGTCTGGAGGATATTCTATAGATGTCTTTATAAGATGATCTTATAATGGGACATTCCGACATTCTATGAATATCCTGCGGATATTGTGTGTTATATGGGTGTAAACTTTATTTGATTAATTTGACATCAAAATCTATCAATAAATGAATTCCATAACAAAAAAGTGGTTAACCCACTCAAAAATTTTTAAAAATATGATAGATTCACACTAACACTCTGAATAGAATGACATATCATATGTCAACTTTTGACATTTTCGCATATGGTTTATTTAAAATTATAACTTGCGGTTCGTAACGACAATTTGACTCGAAATACCAAAAGTGTGTGGTATCAAATTATTCGTAAAAAATGCTTTTTCCAAATATGCTAATTTGAAAAAATTGGGATATGATTAAAAATACGATTTCAGCATATTCTAACTGGCCAGGACAAGACATTAAAACATTAGACGATCAAATCTATTTTTCCAAGGCTCCTTGATTAAGAATTGATATTTTAAACATAGCCGTGGCACTCTAGATTGCATTTTAAAATACGATTACGATTTTTTATTAAGCGAGAATGTCAAAAGTTGACATGATATGTCATTGTATTCAGAATGTCATTTTCTATCGAATAAAGTAAAAAAATATCGAGGGTACAATTTAAAAATCAAAAGTTGTAGGCATTTCCGGTGAAATAGGAAGTGGCCAAAAACAATTGAATACGTCAATCAATCCTAATTTATGTCATATACGTAACATACCAAATCCCGTTTTTTATTTAAAAAAATAAAAAAGTTATAGGGGTGAGTCACTTTTGAGACGCGCCCGGTATAGTATTATAGCAAAAATATGTCGTAGATGTCACCGAGACCTCTCGTTAGCGATTATGTGCTGAAAGTAATCATATTATTTCCGATGGTTTACTCAAGTTGAACATTACCATAACGGTATGTCAGACCGCACATTAGCGGTTAAAGGGTAATGAATGAAGAAGACCTGTGTTTAAAATTTGTTTTATTTTCAGAGTGGCTTGGAACTATTTCGACGAAAAAAGGTATATATCAAGAGGAGGATTAAGAAAAGGAGAAGATCCTTACATTAGGAATAGATTTAATCAACAGGCTAGTGACAGTTTACCAAGTAACAGAGACATTCCAGATACAAGCGATCCAGCGTAAGTATCATTCTTGTGTAAATATTATTAGTATTATAGACATGGGCCACGTTTATACATATATATATATATATATATATATATATATATATATATATATATATATATATATATATATATATATATATATATATATATATATATATATATATATATATATATATATATATATATATATATATATATATATATATATATATATATATATATATATATATATATATATATATATTCAAATACGCTTGAATAGCTAACTGAAACTTACCGATAGTCCAAAATGCATCTACGGTGACCACGATAACGACACAGCAGAGCACACAATCCTGGAATGCAAAAGGTGGACCTATGAAAGAAATAAATTAATGGAGAGTCTAAATACAGAGAAACTAACTTACACTAACTTGGTTCCAACGATGCTTAAGTCAAATGAGAACTGGAAAGCAGTCCGGGAATATATGGAGGCGCTGATATCTGCAAAGGAAAACGAAGCCAAAAGGTTTGGAAAGTAAAAAAAAGAAGAATAATTTGAGTGTACTTACCATACTGCTCTAGTACTGCTTTGTACTTACCACACTCGCTAGTGTCCAACTTTGACTGAAGTGCTCAATTACCTGTAACATCACAATAAAACTGCCTCCCAGAAGTAATGCCGAAAGGTAGTTCCTTGGGGAGATACTCAAAGCGGTTTGTGGAGGTTTTTAGTCGGTAAGGTACCTCAACCACCCCGACAGTACCACTTACGGTCTCTGGTTTGCAGATTTTCCCCCACAAAAAAAAAAAAAAAAAAAAAAAGCTAAGCTGACTTGGAATACCGTATAAACACATACGATTGACTTTTAAAGCGCGCTTGAACCTTCAAGTCAGTCCCACTATTTTCTGAGATATACTTGGGTGAAGCTGGTTTGGAACCGAATATATTGGAATCGAATATAATATGGATCAAATCTTTCTGCAATTAATGTGAAATAAACGGTTGCGGATTGGAACTTAGTAGACTATGTTAATGGGAACTGAAACTTGCTTGAAACACTCAATATAAACGTGGTCATTGTAGACACGAAAAATTCAAACTTACTTTACTTTACTTTTTCGTATCCGGACCATATAGGTACATAATGTACAATTATAATACGGCAATTATAATAATAATTATATAATAAAAAAATACGGCGAATCTGTCAACGTAGACGTTAGAGGTAAAAGTTCGGGAAGGCCAAAAGTTGTAGCTCAGAGAGATTTACGAAATTTAGTAAAATATTGCAAGTCTGCGATAAGAAGCACTCTTCGCGAAGTAACAATTTAATGGAATATAAGTAAATAATAGTTTAAATATATCAAGAGAATGTTGGCGAAAATAGATCCATAAATGCGGTCTGGGGTTTTACAAGGTAAACTTTATTGTGTGGATAATCATTTACCGATGAAGATTATTGATACAAATTCTTATTTAGGCCAAAGAAAAACCGCTACTGACAGAAATTCAAAAGAAAAATCGCTACAATTGGGCAAAATCTAAATTATCGTGGACACAAAATGATTGAAGTAAGGTCATATTTAGCGATGAGTCTAAATTTGATGTTTGCGTTGGAGATCATCGAAAACGAAATAAAGCAGAAGCCTTTCATAAAGATTGCTTAAAGAGGGTTGTTAAATTTCTTAAAAGAATTATGGTTCGGGGTTGCTTGTCAGCAAGAGGTTTGGGCAAATTAAATTTTATAGATGGCACTGTTTTATAGAACGCCCAAAAATATCAACATATACTTGAGACCTCACTTTTGCCTAGTGCTCAAGAATTGTTTCTAAACGAAGACTATATTTTCCAACAAGATCGAGCATCGTGCCATTCAGCAAAATCAACTAAAAATTGGTTTGGTAATAATAATATAAAAGCCCCCCCTATTCCATCCTGCAAGTAGTCCGGACCTCAATGTTATAGAAACTGTGTGGCATAAAATAAAGCAATATTTAAGAAACCACCCTCAACGAACAATTTTTGATTTGCGGACAAAACTGCAGGAAATTTGGGATAATTTTTCTTCTCAAATGTGCCAATCTTTGGTAAATACAATGCCATTAAGAGTGCAGGCAGTTGTTAAGGCGAAAGGTGATTTAACTCCGTATTAAACAAATTTCTTGTTATGCGGTCCCAATATATAGTTGTCAGCAAATTTGGCTTGATTTTGGCAAAATAAGCTATTATCAAAAGTGATTTGTTTGCAAAGTTATAAAAATATAGTAAAATTGTCTAGATCATATTGTAATGTTTGAATTTAGAATAGTAAACAAATTAAATTGCGTCGTTTTAACAAATTACTATTTTTATTGAAAAAAGACCTTGTCCCAACATATAGTTGTTAGGGCTCGTATTGTAAAAAGCAATTTTTTACGAATAATTTGGTACCACACACTTGGTATTTCGAGTCAAATTGTCGTTATGAACCGCATGTTACAATTTCAAATAAACCATATGCGAAAATGTCAAAAGTTGATATATGATATGTCATTCTATTCAGAGTGTTATTTTCTATCGAATAAAGTAGAAATATACCGAAGGTGCCATTTAAAAACCAAAAGTTGTAGTTATTTCCGGTGAAACAGGAAGTGACCAAAAACAATTAGAGATATGATTAAAAATACGATTTGAGCATTTGCTAACATGGCCACGACAAGCCATTAAAAACATTAGATGATCAAATCTATTTTTCCAAGGCTCCTTGATTAAGAATTGATATTTTAAACATAGCCATGGCACTCTAGATTGCATTTTAAAATACGATTGCCATTTTTTATTAGGAGAGAATGTCAAAAGTTGACACATGATATGTCATTGTATTCAGAATGTCATTTTCTATCGAATAAAGTAAAAAAAATGTAGAGGGTACAATTTAAAAATCAAAAATTGTAGGCATTTCCGGTGAAATAGGAAGTGGCCAAAAACAATTGAATACGTCAATTAATCCTAATTTATGTCATATACTAACGTACCAAATCTCGTTTTTTATCTGAAAAAATAAAAAAGTTATAGGGGTGAGCCACTTTTGAGACGCACCCGGTATAGGAGCTACAGATGCCCGACGCAATATTGCCGGACCATGTATATACGAGTATGTTCATGTTCATAGGATTTTTTTAATATACTGTGTTACCTACTAATGTTTGGTAATCTATTTTTTGGTATTATTTTGCAAACCTAGTAAAACCAGGATATCTTCTGTCTCTAGATGTCTCCAAAGATGTTCTTATTCGTTCAACGAAGAAAAAGTTCGTTTCTGCACTGGATTCCGAGAGAGATGCAAGGTCGTAATTTTACTCTCGTATTGTCGGTAGAATATGGGCTAATACCGTCGTTTCATGTCCTCGTGACTTGTGTCTTCGCGATAGCCAATATATACCGTAATAGGTTTTTGCAGTTGAAAGGAAAATTTATTGATATTTGCATTTATTTTTATCGAAATTTACCGTTCAGGATACGCTGAGCTGCTTGTACTTTCGCCCCAAGAATTCTTTCATTCAATTTCTAAATTAGCAGAATTACTTTTAATATAATGATATTATCAGGTATTACGTTCTTAACAAAATACAGTGGAGACCTCGGTGGAGACTCGATAATCAGAACGTGCCAAAATCCATGCAAATCGGACAAAATGGAATATTGCTCAATCAGAGATGTACAAGATACCTCATAAAAAATATCTGAAATACAACTTACTGTGTTTAGAAAGCAAGCAATGTATTTGAGATATTAGATACAAGATACTTTTGAAAAAGGTATTTGAAGTACTGGATATAAAATACGTATTTTCCTAAATAATTTTATTAAAATAAAATACATACTAAATCTGAGAAAATATACAGGGTCCGGCAATAGTGCGTCGGGCATCTGGAGCTCCTAAAATAAAAACTTAGCAATTTTGTTTAAGTGCAAACCTAAAGTATGTATTAGGATGTATTTCAGGAAAATAATTTAACCTCTACAGGGTGACTCAAAAAAGTGTGAGTGGATCAGGTGGATTTTTTTTAAATAGAACACCCTGTATATTATTACATTTTTGGCTTCCTCTATGATCACAGAAGAACTCTATCATCATTTAAAGAATGTGATACGGAAGCTAATATTGCATCATTAGCTGAGGGCTCTAATTGCAAAAACTTATAATATTATAAAACGTTCGTTTACGTTTTCTTCAATGGCATCTGTCGTGAAGACGCGTCTTCAATGTGTCGCAATATTTTAAGTTTCGCATTTTAAGACTTTTAATGATATATTGGATTCCAATTAGTTTTGTAATAGACATCCGTAATGTGTGTCTTTATCGCCTTCCAGCCTTGCAGACTGAACAGGTATTAAGAAATTACCTAATTTTTTGGGACACCCTGTATCATTTTTTAAAAAATTTCAAAATATGTAAAAAACTAAATAAATTATACTTGTCCAAACGTTTTCCCGAAAGACTAACCGTTTTTTAAATAACAAATGCTCCTTATCGAACCTCTACAGAACACCCCACTGTCAATCCGTTTGCCAAAAATCAGCTTTAAACGTCAAGCAGTTTAAGCAGAATCGTGATTACTCAATGGTCATATTTTATGAAACACCCTGTATATATTTATAAAAAAATCTTAAAATATGTAAAACAACAAAATAAAATATACGTGTTTAAGAGTTTTTCCGAAAAACTCACCGGTTTTTAAATAAAAATATTTTAATATTTGAGGGATAGTTTCACCCCCTTCCAATTCGAGTTTCGAAAAATCCCTTATTATCGAACCTCTACACCCTAAAGTCAATCTGTTTTCCAAAAATCAGCTTTTTACGTCAAGCGCTTTAAGCAGGATCGTGATTAATCAATGACCAGATTTTTCGAAACACCCTGTATACATTTTTAAAAAATCTTAAAATATGTAAAGAAACAAAATAAAATATACGTGTTTAAGCGTTTTTTCGGAAACTTGACCGTTTTTTAAATAAAAAATATTGTAATATTTGAGGGGTGGTTTCACCCTCTTGGAACTGGAATTTCAAAAAATCCCTTCCTATCGAACCTCTACACCCTAGAATCGAGCTTCTTGTTGAGTGGTTTGTGCAGGATCGTGATTAATCAGTATGTCAGTCACTTAAGGATTTTATATATTAGTATAGATATGCTACCTCAGCAAAAAAACGTGATCGCGTTTTTCTTTCTGTATGTTATTAACAATTGTTTTTATTTCAGATGTAAACATAGACAATGGAAAACTGATTTACCACCAACCAGTGTGATAGTAACATTCCACAACGAAGCCAGATCGACATTACTAAGGACGGTAGTCAGGTAATCTTATCTAATACTGCTATGTCACGTTCTTGTTTCGATTATAATCGATTCATGGCTATTTACCTTTTCAATTCCTTTAAGTTTATTTCATGATTAATATATAATGAATATTGTATATAGGTGGTTTATTGTTATTTTTTTTATAAAAGACGATAAAATGGTATTTTATCGTCGGTACGATAATGCAATTTTATCGTCGTGTATAAAACAATATGTTTTTTCCATAGCGAGTTACGTTTTAAAAAATATTCAGAAATTATTATTTCGAGGAATTTATTACGAGTAGAAAAACATATTGTGCTGGGTTGGCGTTGGTTTCTATGTAATTTGACAAATAAATAAAACTGACTCTTTAGTTGTCAGTTTTAAGCATAGGCAAACAAATAAAAAGAGACTGGCAAATTAAATGGCAAAGAGAGGGACAACGTTCCCGTAGCGCAACTCAGAACGCAAAATTTTGTTCTATTTATGTTGATCTGCGCATTGCGTCTATTGGGCCCACTATCTCATTCTAATATAACAAGAGAGAAAGAAGTAACCATATAAAACGTAATTTCTAAATAGAAATCAGAACAATCGCCTTTCGTTTTCGTCATCATGACAACCAAGATGACAACATCATGACAATTCGTAATTTTTCTTTTGGTGATTTACCTTTTTTTTCTAAACTCTCGATTTTATTGACTTATGAATATGGATAGGGAACAAATTCCTTTGTTCCATATAGATAGGTATTTATATTTTGTTACTTATAATTTTCGGTTATACTATTTGTTATTTTATTTGCTGCAGGAGCCAGTATCATCTATTTTTTATATGTATTGGTGCCCCCTTTCTCTGATAGATATGTTAGACACCCGGTAAAATAAAAGTAAGTAGTTATATTTATCATCTTATTAAGAAAAAAGTAGAAGTAGTAGTGTCAAAAATATTTCGAACCTCTCTTAACGTAACAAATTAATACAATTAATTTTTTTCATTTTTTGGGTAGGTTTATAGCTGGTTTATAGTAAAATACCAGATTTATAGTTCAAACCAGAAACTTTATTAATATACCTATTTTACTTTTGTTTTAGGATTAAAACTGTACTTGAAAATGGTTCAGGATCATGATTCTCGTAAAGTCTTCTTTGCTTGGATATTCACTTTGTTATTGCAATTAAACAGTTTTTTCGAAAATTAGATTTTTAATGCCCTTTAAAAAAATTGGCCGACCGTTTCCTGCAACAGTCAGTTCTTCTGCATTTAAAATTGGTAGGTGGGTGGAATAAACACTGTTATTTTTTGTTATTATATTATAAAAAGTTTATTTATTTTTATGTATAAATAAATATGTTTATAAAACAGTACAATTTTTGCTTTTTTTATCATTTCTCTTATAATAGTAGTACTCTTTCGTTCTGAAGGAAACTGCAAATCTTCACTTAAACTGATTTATTCCCTACACCACCAATAAATCAGTTTAAGTGAAAATGTTCAGTTTCAGAATGAAAGAATACTACTAATAAAGGCTAATTTAAATTTTCCGCCAGCCAGAATGTACTATAATGTCTTACGATACGTTTTATACCTATCTCTTTCTTTTTCATATGAAGCACACATAATAAAGAAAGATAGCAATAAAGACGTACGTCCTGCCATGGTCCTGCTAATTGGTTCCAAAATTGTTATTCAGAGTTGCGCTACGGGAACGCGGTCCCACTCTTTACCATGGTATTTGTCAGTCTCTTTTTATTTGTTTGTCTATGGTTTTAAGTCAATAATTTGTTAATTCTCTTTCGTGTCGATTGCTGATTGAATTGGAGCCAGAAATGGCTCAAAACGAAGTAAGTAAATTACCAACAGATATTCAGGCTGAGACGACAAACGCCATATCCAAACTACTTCCATTTAAATCCCGTATAACTTATGAAAAGGAATACAAAAATTTTCAAAAATGGAAGCAATTAAAAAACGTGCGAGAAGAAATGAAGTTTTTAACCTATCCTCGCTGTTAAAGTATCATTTAATCTACCCTTGCGGTTAAAGTACTATTTTTGATAGATATAAAGCAATTTTAACAGTTGCTATGGAAAAAAATATTATTTCTTGAAAGAGTCTGGAGTTTTCGCCACTGTAAAAGAAATTAATAAAATAGAAAAGTATTCTTTTGCCATTGGCAATATTATAGGATGACAATAAGCAATAATAAGACATTGGCAATATTATAGGATGACTTAAGGTACGTTGGCATTTGCCTGGTTTTGCTTTGTTACCTGTTCACTTTTAATTTAGAAATAGATGCGCTTTTTTTTCTTAAATTACTCAAAATCTGCTTGTCCAAAATTGTTCAAATATGGGTTGTAGCCTTGTTGTGGTCAGCATAAGCACTAAGCAGACCTTTAAAATACCTATACCAGGTGCGTCTCAAAAGTGGCCCACCTCTATAACTTTTTTATATTTTAAGATAAAAAACGAGATTTGGTATGTTCATATATGACATAAATTAGAATTCATTGACGAATTCAATTGTTTTTTGGGTCACTTTCTGTTTCACCGGAAATAACTACAACTTTTGATTTTTAAATGACACCCTCGGTATTTTTTTTGGACCTTTATTCGATAGAAGATGACATCTCTATAGACTCTCTGAATAGAATGACATATCATATGTCAACTTTTGACATTTTCACATATGGTTTATTTGAAATTGTAACATGCGGATCATTACAATTTGACTCCAAATACCAAGCGTGTGGTACAAAATTAATCGTAAAAAAATGCTTTTTCCAAATATGCTAATGAGCCATCCTTGTTCCGTTTGAAAAAAATTGAGATATGATAAAAAAACGATTTGGGCATCGTTTAACCGACCAGGACAAGAACGAAAAGCATTAGATGATCAAATCTATTTTTCCAAGACTACTTGATTGAAGAAGATTGAAATTTAGAACACGATTGAAATTTAAAACACGCTTTTTTTGAAGCGAAAATGTCAAAAGGTGACGTATGATATATCATTCTATTCAGAGTGTCATTTTCTATTGAATAAAGCAAAAAAATACCAAGGATCCCATTTGGGATTTAAAAGTTGTAGTCATTTCTGGTGAAACAAGAAGTAACCAAAAACAATTGAATACGTCAATCAATCCTACTTTATGTCATATACTAACATACCAAATCTGGTTTTTTTATCAAAAAAAAATAAAAAAGTCACAGGGGTGAGCCACTTTTGAGACACACCCGGTATACGATTTCGCTGTAAATTAAATAGAGGAACGAATATTTGAATAGTTTAAAATTGGCATGCGATTTCCTGTGTTTTTAACGACGATGCACCACCCAGTACATTAAAATACAGGGTGGTCGAAATTGGTCTGTTTTAACAGAGAAAACCTATTTCCTGACTAGATAGAGCAAAACCGATATAGATGTCATGGGCTCGATTTCTGAGACACGTTTAGTGACGTAAACCGCCTGTTGATATTTTCACTGCCAATTGAGATACGGGGTATTTTTGAATTTATTGCCATTTCGAAAATTGCTCATAACTTTTTTATTTTGCGGAATAATAAAATTCTGTAAAAACGTTCTTAGGGCACATTATTAAGCACAATCCAGTGGCGTAGTCAGTTTTTTTGCTTGCTCTTTTTGTCACAAATAATCAAAAAATATAATTTTTTAAATGAAAATCATAGTTGGCTATAAACTTAAAAAAATGCTGGCGTTTGACCCTTTTCAATGATATAAAGTTAGGGGTATCTATTTCTAAAAATGAGAGAATTATTAGCTTTTTATCTTTATACCGAAGCAATCCTTGATTTTGTGTTAACCTATGTTCCTAATTATTTTTTATCACAATATAATATTCAATATTATTGTTTATCTGCATAATTAAAGACTTTTGGAAATATAAATTAACATTCTATATTAGTATTAGTAATTACAATTGAAAATTGAAATATATACAATAAACAAAGAACAAGACTATAAAAAAACGTATTTTTTGTGTGGCGAATATAGTTTTCTAAAAAAATCAAACTGAGCATCTCCTTGTTGAATACACAATAACATCTTTTGCGCACAGAGTTACAACGATTTATTACGCGAACTAGTGTACAGTACTTCTGTCCGTTCTGCGGCTACGGGGTATCCGTGAGAGGGGAAACAATATTCTCTCGATGTTTTTCGTAAAAAAATAGACGACGCGTCCCATCAATAAGAATTCGACAAATTTGCAAGTAGCCAATAAAATGAGTGGGCGGAGCGATTTGCGGTGAAGATTAAAAACGTAATATTTCTCTCATTTTTAGAAATAAATACACATAACTCTATGTCGTCGGAAAGGGTTAAACGCCAGTATTTTTTTAAGTTCATAGCCAACTATGATTTCCATTTAAAAAATTATATTTTTTATTATTTCTGACAAAAAAAGCAAGTATAGAAAAAACTGACTACGCCACTGGAGTGTGCTTAAAAAAGTGCCTTAAGAACGTTTTTACAGAAGTTTATCATTTCGCGAAATACAAAAGTTATGGGCAATTTTCCAAATGGCAAAAAATTAAAAAAGACCCCATATCTCAGTCAGCAGTGAAAATATCAACAGGCGGTTTACGCCATTAGACGTTTCTCAGAAATCGAGCCCATGACATCTATGTCGGTTTTGCTCTATCTAGTCAGGAAATAGGTTTTCTCTGTTAAAGCAGACCAATTTCGACCACCCTGTACAATTGAAATTAGTAGTAAAAAGTAGGTATTTAGTAGTAAGACATTTAAATTAATAAATTTAAATGTTGAGACTGAAACCTTGCGTCTTTTTTTCTTCTTTTGAATTTATAAACCAGGTCTCTTTGGGAATAATAGACGCCTTTTTTTAAATTTAAATAATTAAATTACCTAGTGATATATTTTTTTTTATTTCTTAACCTCTAAATATTACACTCAATATCATAAAGAATAAGGTAATGAAATCTCAATCAGCAAGCTATTGTAAAAGTCAAGGTCTTGGGTGCAATCGCGATTTGGCATTACGAAATGCCACAGAAGGTCACACTAATAAAAGAATAGGTAGATGTTTCTGACTTAGTCGTCGTCGCCTCAATTACTGAAATATCAAATATATTTGTTTATCTTTCAATCAGTAGTGAGTGGTCTTTGAAAGAGTACAAGGGTATTTGTCAAACTTCACTGCCAAGTCAAAGCATTAATTAGAGTTTGAATAAAATCTATAAAAGATTAAAACAATTTTTAGTAGGTTAAATATCTGAATAAGACAGTTATTGAAAACTCTAATATAGTTTGATGAAAAGCAGATAAATTTGCTTCGACTTATTTTAAAAAATACATACATGAGTGTTTTTATGTAAAATAAATATTTAAAATAGACCAACAATTTTTGATACCCCTGTATACATTTAAGGAAGCAATAAAATTTTTAATAAAGTTTATTTCTCAGGCTTAAAAGTCAGCACAAGAATTAATTCTGAAAAGTAATGTATGTGTAATGATTTTATTGAACAGAAACTTCTTTTACAAAATGTTTCTAAATCATTAACAAACACTTTTTATAATATATAAGTCACTGTCAAGTGCTATATATTTCCGATTAAGTATTAACTATAACTGTAACGATTACTATATATAATTTATTCCAAATTGTCGCATTTTTTTTCTTTTAATTGTCGCTAATGATTAAAGTATGATTTGCCTCATTTCACTGGCTTCAAAATAAACGATTATCATTTCTCAGACAATAATATTAAAGAGAAGTGAAATTATTAGCGACAATTATAATCCGCTCAAGCAAGCATTGTGGGAATCAAAATCAAAGCCATAAAATCATATTTTAATGGACAGAAACTCTTTCAGTTGCCTCTGGTTATAAATTAGTAGGTCTTTTTGTTTTATGAAGAACATTGCTAAAGTTAATAGTTTTATTTTTGATAATATTTTTTTTTGTTTTAATATACCGGGTGAGTCTCGAAAGTGGCTCACCTTTATAACTTTTTTAATTTTTCAGATAAAAAAACGAGATTTGGTATGTTAGTATATGGCATAAATTAGGATTGATTGACGTATTCAATTGTTTTCAGTCACTTCCTGTTTCACCGGAAATTACTACAACTTTTGATTTTAACCGAAAGGGTACCCTCGGTATTTTTTTACTTTATTTGATAGAGAATGACACTCTGAATTGAATGACATATATGCCAATATTTGACATATTCGCTCAAAAACATATTGTATTCTAAATTTCAATCTAGATTGCCATGGATGTGTTAAAAACACTAATTTTTAGTCAAGGAGCCTTGGAAAAATAGATTAGATCGCCTAAAGTTTTTAGTGTCTTGTCCTGACCGGTTAAAAGATGTCCAAATCGTATTTTTTTATCATATTTCAATTTTTTTCAAATGGAACGAGGGGGGTCATTAGCATATTTGGAAAGGAATTATTTTTTTACGAATAATTTGATACCTGGCATATCGAGTCAAATTGTCGTTATGAACCGCATGTTACAATTTCAAATAAACAATATGCGAAAATGTCAAAAGATGACATATCATATGTCATTCTGTTCAGAGTGTCATTTTCTATCGAATAAAATAAAAAAATACCGAAGGTGCCGTTTAAAAATCAAAAGTTGTAGTCATTTCCAGTGAAACCGGAAGTGACCGAAAACAATTGAATACGTCAATCAATCCTAATTTATGTCATATACTAACAAACCAAATCTCGTTTTTTTTATCTGAAAAAATAAAAAAGTTATATGGGTGAGCCACGTTTGAGACGCACCCGGTATATATAGAAATACACTTTGAATAAGAAGACTAAGGAAGGAGCATATCAAAAATCTTAGGTACACCGCGATGGGCCTCAAATATGGCCGACTTAAATTCCGGTTTATCAGTGTCGTTCTAATTTTATTTAAAAAATGTAAAACTATGATGTAGGGTAGACGTGGGGTAGACTCAATAATTTGTTGTTTTATTTTACGTTGTGAATAAATGTTGGTAGTTATTAAAATTGTTATAAAAATATATAATTCTAATAAAAATAGATAAGTTATAATAAGTATTTATTGACACAAACATCCGATACGCTACTGAAGCAGGTAAGTCAAAATAACGTATCTAAATTCTTTGACATCTAATCTTTGACAAGGGGCAACGGCCCAGCTACGTCGAAACACCGGTTCCCATTAGAACACCGAAGTTAAGCGACGTAAGGCGATGCTAGTGGATGGACGGGTGACCGGTTCGAAACTTTGCATCGTGCTGTTGTCCAAAAGGGAAAAGTGTAAAATCTATTGATACACACTGCTCATTCACGCCGGTTCAAGGCCGGATGAGATCGGATATCTCGTGAGTAAGAGTTAATTTAGGCACTTCCTAAGTCGGTAGGCCATTGACCATGATATGGCCGAGGACCGCGGTTCGGATTCCGCGTAAACAAGTAGGTCCCGTCCAGTTTAGCCATTGCAGCAGAAAGGAGACGTTAACTTGAACCTCATCATCTTTGACAAGTAATAAATAAAAGCTAAAATGCAAGAAAAATATATAATTTTGTTAATTTAAGTGAATTTCATAAATGATCGGTTTACTACACGTATGTATATTATATAGTCACTTACTAGCGAAAAGTTGTTCCATTATTTCACTCAATTTTTGCCGAGATCTACCGCACGCTACACAACCAACTATTTTAGAGTCTTTTTCGATAAATCGCGATAGTGTCACTGTTAATTTAAGTTCTGCCACAATTTCCATCTAGATTTACTACCTTTATACAACTAGCATTAGTAGAATAAATAATAAATAACATAAAATAAGCTCCGTAAAGACTGACAAATCCACAAAATTTCAAATCAAATTCAAATGTGTCAAATGAATCGTCAAACAGAACTGTCAAGGATCCCCACCCTAGAGTGCTTTTTCCGCCCACCATACATGAATACGTGGATAGCATTATGCTCCTTCCTTAGTCTTCTTATTCAAAGGAAATACATAATATAGGGATACAATGGGCTTAAAATTAATTTTCAATGTTTATTTTTTTTTTGTTTCAGTGTACTCAATAGAAGTCCAGAGCATCTTATCCATGAAATAATTTTAGTAGACGATTTCAGTGATAATCGTAAGTAGAATATTGTCTTGTATTAAAATAGGAATAGAGAACTTAACTGATTAAGAGATAGATGTTTAGATATACTTACAAATTTAATGGATTTTTTTTATTATATTATCCATCAAATTTTTCAATTATTATTAAAAATGCGATTTTATTTGTAAAATATGACCGAAAAAAACGGCGTCAGCGATGGCTGTAAAATGAAGATCGTTGTCATTTTATATATAAAAATTATATGGTGAATGTCATCGATCTTCATTTCTAAGCCAACTGGACGCTTTTTTTTCGATCATATAGTATAAACCAGATTGGCTATTTTAGGACAAGCAAAAACATTTACGAGAAATGTATTTTACTCCAAATTTTCATAATTTAGTTTTGATCTTGTAAAGACGATCAGGGGAAATACTGTAGAGAATACAGGGTGGCCAAAATAAGTTCGTTGGACACAAGTTACCTCTATACAAAAGTGTTTCGGAGGCATCAAACTTCAAAAAAATAAACACATTTTTTAAGATATTTTAAGAACCGTTATTCCGATTTGAACGAGTTTCTGGGTGGCTATGTTTTGATAAGTGCTTTAACCATAGACTTAAAATAAAATATAGACTACACTATTTACAGTACATCTGCTGGATCTGTGTCTATGAAAGGAATGCGGACAAAAAACATTTAAATAAACAACAATATATTTTATACGTCGATTTGACGAGTGCGTCACCGCAAATCGCTCCGCCCACTCATTTTATTGGCTACTTGCAAATTTGTTGAATTTTTATTGATGGGACGCGTCGCCTATTTTTTTACGAAAAACATCGAGAGAATATCGTTTCCCCTCTCACGTATACCCCGTAGCTACAGAACGGACAGACGTACTGTACGCGGTCAAACAACGCGTATCTCAACGCGGTCAAACAATCTTTTTTGTACACATGTTTACTTCTGGGTACAGTCGACCGAGCCTTCCTCATCCAGCCTATGTTGTCACTTCTTTAATATTATCAATATTTTTTTTCTTGTTATACACATATATTGAGATATTAATACTACAGTTTAATAAAGTAGGTTTTAATATTCCATAGATGTATTAAATAGTCCTTATACTACTAAATTATAAGTCGGATCGTGTCGCACTCGTTATAACCTAAAACAATAACACAACAATCACAAGACATTGCCTGACCGCATGTTCCAGCTATTTATGAATGAGATGCTCAGTCTATATTTTATTTTAAGTCTATGGCTTTAACACTTGACTTTCATAAAAATCAAGAAAAAGTATGGGAAGGGTAAAAACTACCTCCACCCCTACATAAATTTCAGTATAAATATTCCAACTCCACCGACGACATATTTTCTTTTTGTAAAATGGTCCCTCTAGTATTTATTACAATTTTTATCTCTTGTGAAAAACGCCACATCGCATGGCTTTTGAGAAAAAAAATTTGGAGAATTTATTTTTCCACAGCAGATCTATAAAATATACAGGGAATTCCAATATTCCGTGGACATGCTTTACCTTTATACAAAAGTGCTGCGTTTGTCCGTTAGAGGTCACCAATAAAAAATAAATCCGAACGTTAAATTATTTAAAATTTATTCTAAGATCGGCAAAAGAAAAGTTTATTTTTTTAATTTCACTCAAAATGAGTTATTTGGGTCATAAATGACCTAAATACAAAATATTTTCATGGTGTCTGTCTGTCTGTCTGTCTGTCCGTCTGTAACACGATAACTCAAAAACCGCTAAACCGATTTTAACCAAATTTGGCACAAAAATGCTGTGGCACCCGAGAACCTGGCCATTAGTTTTTGGTGGGGGTGAGCGGTTGGTAAGGGGGTATGGGAGGGGGTTAAAAATTTAAAAAATCGTAACTCCAAAATTACACTAGCTAGCGAAACGCGGTTTTCAATTTAAGATTAGGAATAATACCGTACGATCGAATAAAAACGGCGTCAACGATGGCTATGAAATGAAGATCGCTGACATTTTATATGTAAAATTATATGGGAAATGTCATCGATCGTCATTTCCAAGTCAACTGGACGCCGTTTTTTTTCGATCATACGGTATTTGTAATAATATCATAAAAATCAGCCAAAGTCGCAGTTTTTGAGATAAATAAAAAATTGGAAAAATCCTTTACTTTGAAACTAAAAGAACTGCTTACCAACTTTTTATTAACATATTTTAGTATAGGCGGCTACACGTGCCTCCCGGCGCCAATTTTTTTAAAGCTTTTTATGAAGCTTATTGTTAAATATAATTTGTGATACTAACATAAAATTATATATTTTCGCCAACTAAATTATTAGAGCATAATAATAGATTTTATGCGCGTCCAAAGCTTGTGACAAAAAAACATTATCTTAAAGTCAGCTTTGGAAATGTATTTTTTCCTCAAAAAGTATGCGTGGTGGCATTTTTTTACAAGAGAAAAAAAATCTAGTAAACACTAGAAGGGCCATTTTACGAAAAAAAGATCGGTCGTCGGTTGAGTTTTGTATTAGTGTAGAGTGGGGGCAGTGGCGTAGCTAGGTAACCAAGGGCCCTGGGGCAAATTAAAAAATGGGGCCCCACCTCTATGTAAACTGATTAGGTTTTATCAAATATAAATATGAAATATACTTTAAAAATACTTTAAAAATTGCTAAGCTACTTAAGCCCTTTTTTGTGCGCTGCAGGGCAGGTAATAAAAATATTAAACAGTAACAACATAAATTACAATTAATACTTGGTGTAGGTTTGGCTAATAAAACGAAATAGAGAAGATTAAGGGATCATTATATAAAGGTCGGGCCTAACCAACTGACTAAATAACAATTATATTTATAATTTTTTCCTAGCATTAGTTTTCGTAAAAGTATCAATGATTTCGTTTAAATCCAGGCTTGATGTCGTTTTGTCTTCAATTGCTATTAGCGATAAATGTCGGAGTCGAGTTTGGCCCATATTATTTCTTAAATAATTTTTTATTATTTTTAATTTGCTAAAGGACCTTTCAGCTACTGCAGAAGTGACAGGAATTGTAAAGAATAATAACATTGCTGTAAATACTTCCGTTAGGTCGCATCCTAGCACTCCATATTTGCTCATTATTTCCTTACATAATTGGTGAACAGTTGCTTGAGTTAGCTGAGGTAAAACTAGGTGGTAAATACGAGGCATGTTTTTTAAGTAAGTACCGTTTTTCGATTCCGCCGCCGCAGCGCTACGGTCGGCGTTCCGCGCATGCGCGCTGGTTACCTACATCTCTTGTCTATGCACAGACGCCAGTACAGTCTGATTCTTCATTGTATACGTTGTTTATTGAGTGTTTAAGATGCCTCCAACAATCGTGAGCCCCGCCGATTGTGAAGTACGGGCTGTCATACGATTTCTTAGTGCTAAAGGCGTAAAACCGATCGATATTCATCGTGAGATCTGTGAAGTTTACGGACAAAACATTATGAGTGATGGAATGGTAAGGAAATGGGTGAGAGCATTTAAAGATGGCCGCACAAATGTGCATGATGAAGAACGGAGTGGGCGTCCTCCGGTCGTTAATGAAGATTTGGTGCAGAAAGTGGACGAAAAGGTGAAAGAAAACAGACGCTTTACAATTTCATCATTGTGCGACTACTTTCCTCAATGTTCTCGTAGTGTTTTGTATCGCATTGTGACCGAGAACTTGAATTACCGGAAATTGGGTTCCGAAAATGTTGACGGATTTGCACAAAACCCAACGTTTAGGCAGTGCATTGACTTTCCTTGAGCAGTACCACAATGAAGGTGAAGATTTTTTAGACAAAATTGTTACTGGTGACGAAACATGGGTTTCCTACGTCACACCAGAATCGAAACAACAGTCCATGGAATGGCGACATTCATCATCACCCAAAACAGTGAAGTTTAAGCAAACAATTTCTGCCCGGAAAATCATGTTCACAGTTTTTTGGGACAGAAAAGGAGTATTGCTAGTGGAGTTTCTGCCTCGTAATGAGACAATCAATGCAGCATCTTATTGTGAGACATTGAACAATCTGCGCCGTGCAATCCAAAACAAAAGACGTGGCAAGTTGAGTAAGGGTATTGTTTTGCTGCATGACAATGCCCGTCCACATGTGGCTAATCGGACCAAAGATCTCATCAAATCTTTTAAATGGGAAACTCTAGATCATCCACCATACAGCCCTGATCTGGCGCCCAGTGACTACCATTTATTCCTGCACTTGAAGAAACACCTGGGCGGTCAGCGTCTTCAAGACGATAACGAAGTCAAAACAGTTGTGATACAGTGGTTAACCAGTCAGGCGGCAGAATTTTATGAGGAGGGTATTGAAAAACTGGTGCCACGTTATGACAAGTACCTCAATATTCACGGAAATTATGTAAAAAAGTAGATTAAGGTACAGGCTTTCATGTAAAAATAAAATTATTGCGATATCTTTGCACGTTTTTTTTTAATTCCAAAACGGTACTTACTTAAAAAACATGCCTCGTATTAGTAAATAGAAGCGAAAAACTAGGGCCTATTATATCTGAATATTTTCTTTGGAATTCGTCACATTTTTGTAATAAAGTTGCTTCATCAACATGTAATAAAAATGTTGGTGTTATCGAATGTTCGAAAATCGAATATATGACAGACTGCACTTATACCAATAAAACGTGTATCTAATTGAGATATTACTGTGTCTAGTACATTATTGAAAATCTCAATTTTAAATATTTTTTCTCGGTTTGGAAATCGGTGATAAGCAGCTAATTCATCGAAATGTTTATTAACTTTTCTTTGCCATTTTTCTTGAAAATGGGTATCCATATTTTCTCGCAGATTCACTGGTTTTGCACTTGAATAATTCGAAATCATTTCTATAAATTTGCAACTTTGCTTTGGTCTCTGGCTAAAACTTTACTCGCCTCGTCCAAATTGATGCCGCATTTTTGTAAAGTTTTGGATGCATAATTGATGTCGTTCAATACACTGTGCATGAATTCGCACATATCACTATCCGTCAAATTGACAACACTGCCAACCTACAGAAAGAATTTAGGGGAATTCCCTAGGCATAACTTTTTAATTTCTCTCAACTGCATGAATTGTCATGATTAAAGTGGGGTTGCAACTTGTCATATTAATTTTGAAAATGGGAGAAATTTCCAAAAGTTCTGCTCGATCGAGATTTCTGGTAAGGATTCGAGGGCCCCCTGAGTGCACTGCCCCGCCTAGCCCCTAGGTAGCTACGCCACTGAGTGGGGGTAGTTTTCACCCTTCCCGTACTCTTCCCTGATTTTTGTGAAAGTCAAATGTTAAAGCACTTGGCAAAATATAGACACCTAAATTTTTATTCAAATACCGACTCTTAAAATATCTGAAAAAATGTGTTTATTTTTATATTAATAAACGCACATTGTATTTTACTTTTAAGCTGTATTTTTGCATTGATCTTAACATTTAATAAAACTATTTTCAGCTGCTGACGGTGAAGAATTAGCAAAGATACAGAAAGTGCGAATAATCCGAAACGAAAAAAGAGAAGGGCTGATGAGATCAAGGGTGCGGGGAGCGGATGCAGCAACAGCTACCGTTTTGACGTTTTTAGACAGCCATTGCGAATGTAACGCTAATTGGCTAGAACCGTTACTGGAGAGAGTGGCCGAGGTAACGTATTATCACGTATTATTAATTTAAAAGTTCAACAGAAACAAAAAGATGCGCTAGCAAAAAATGGTAAAAGTATTTTCATGCTTTGCGTAATTCTTCACCACTGAATCATCTCTAACATTTGGAGAATTGGCAATCCATTATACCAATAACGTATACTTTTAGAATGGCCTTATTAATTTCAACATCTATTTCGTTAATAACTCGCACCGTTGCTTTCAAAAAGATTGCGCATGCAAATATTTATTTAAAGGGTTTATGGAATAAGGTATCTACTTTTTATATAATTGTCCTAAGAATAAAAAAAACTGTAAAACAACACGAGAACTGTCTGTAAAACAATATTTTTAGTTTTTTTTACTGCCGGTCCTAACTTAATGTATGGATTGTTATAAGGAATACATACCGGATACGTCTCAAAAGTGGCGCACCCCTATAACTTTTTTATTTTTTCAAATAAAAAACGAGATTTGGCATGTTAGTATACGACCTAAATTCAGATTGATTGGTGTATTCAATTATTGTTTTCACTCACTTCCTGTTTCACCACAAATAACTACAACTTTTGATTTCGGTATTTTCCTACTTTATTCGATAGAAAATGACACTCTAAATAGAATGACGTGTCATATGTCAACTTTTAACATTTTCGAATGTGGTTTATTTAAAATTGTTACATTCGGTTCGTAACGACAATTTGACTAGAAATACTAAGTGTGTGGTGTGTGGTACCCATAGACTTAAAATAAAATATAGACTACACTATTTACATCTCAACGCGGTCAAACAATCTTTTTTGTACACATGTTTAGTTCTGTGTACAGTCGACCGAGCCTTCCTCATCCAGCCTATGTTGTCACGTCTTTAATATTATTTTTTTTCTTGTTATACACATATATTGAGATATTAATACTACATTTTAATAAAGTAGGTTTTAATATTACATAGATGTATTAAATAGTCCTTATACTACTAAATTATAAGTCGGATACTGTTTAAAAAGGATAAGTTCTTTACAATATGACAACACCGATTAGAGGCGAGGGAGCCTATTCATTCATTTATTACCTTGTAGTACGCGTCGTACGTGTGCGGTAAAGCTTTGTTGCCGCTATGTCCCCGGACATAAATTAGATTATACGATTTATTGACGTATTCAATTGTTTTTGGTCTCTTCCTGTTTCACCGATATGATTACATCTTTTGATTTTTAAAGGCACCCTCGGTATATTGCTACTTTATTCGATAAAAAATGGCACTCTGAATAGAATGACATATCATATGTCAACTTTTGACATTGTCGCTTAAAAACAAATCGTATTTTAAATTTCAATCCAGGGTGCCATGGCGTTGTTAAAAACACTAAGTTTTAATCAAGGAGCCTTGGAAAAATAGTTTTGATCGTCTAATAGGTTTCGTGTCTTGTCTAGGCCGGTTAAAAGATGTACAAATCGATTTTTTAATCATACATATGTCAGTTTTTTCAAATGGAACAAGGGTGACTCATTAGCAATTACAATTAAACCATATGCGAAAATGTCAAAAGTTGACATATGATATGTCATTCTACTCAGAGTGTCATTTTCTATCGAATAAAGTAGAAATATACCGAGGGTGCCGTTTAAAAATTAAAAGTTATAGTCATTTCCGGTGAAACAAGAAGTGACCAAAAACAATTGAATACGTCAATCAATCCTAATTTATGTCATATACTAACATACTAAATCTTGTTTTTTTATTTGAAAATATAAAAAAATTATGGGGACGAGCCACTTTTGGGACGCACCCGGTATAATAAAGACAGTACCAAGTTTCTCTATTTTACATAATAAGACATCACTTAACCAGAAAAAAAATTTCAACAATCATATATTTCTTTTTCTCTCCCTGTCGCCGATTCTATTATATCTGTGGAATAGATCCTGTTTTAATTAATATTAGGGGTTGTAAATGTTTGACTAAAATTAATAATTTATTATTAATTTCAAAAATTACGTAATTTCGATTATAAAATTTCTTCTATAACGTGTATTTTATTATTTTTATCCTTTTTGGACTCTAAGACATTTTTTCTAAACTTTTATTTAAAAAAACCTGTCCTAAATCTTAATAAAATATAAAAAAGTTTAAATACGATATATTTTTAATTTAATTATAGCTTCATTAAAACAAACAAATTACCCGGCTATGATACAGAGAGTTCAGGTGTACTTGAGAAACGAAAGACAGTGTTGTGTTTCTCGTCAGAGTCGTTCGGGAACGACCGTTACGACAGAGACAACCTATCTATCGCTCGTGTCGCACTCGTTATAACCTAAAACAATAACACAACAATAACAAGACATTGTCTGACCGCATGTTCCAGCTATTTATGAATGAGATGCTCAGTCTATATTTTATTTTAAGTCTATGGTGGTACCTAATTATTCGTAAAATTTTTTTTTTCCAAATATGTATGCTAATGAGCTACCCTCGTTCCATTTGAAAAAAATTGAAAATACGATTTAGGGAGCTTTTAATCTGCCAGGACAAGACACTGAAAACATTGGATGATCAAATCTAGTTTTCCAAGGCCTTTTGATTAAAAATTAGTGTTTTTAGCGCCATGCGTTTTTAGATTATAATTAACATTACCATTACACCATTACACTCTAGATTGAATTTTAAAAATTCGGTTTCTTTTTAAGCAAAAATGTCAAAAGTTGCCATATATGCCATTCTATTCAGTGTCATTTTCTATCGAATAAAGTTGTAGTCATTTCCGGTGAAACAAGAAGTGGCCGAAAATAATTGAATACGTCAGTCAATCCTAATTTATGTCATATACTAACATACCAAATCTCGTTTTTTTATCTGAAAAAATAAAAAAGTTATAGGGGTGAGCCATCTTTGAGACGCTCATAAAAAAACAACACAGAAAAAATGCTAAAATAATGCTAAAATATAAAGTGTTCTCTGAATAGTTTTTAGACATAAATATATATTTTTGTCTTTTTGTTTCTGACGACTGCAGAAGTTATACCATACGTCTATTAAAACCGTTCATTTTTTAATTTTATGTTGCTTTCTTTTTGTAATATATCAGGAGAGTTCATAATTTTTACACAACTTTCATATTGAGCCCCTAAAATTGCATCTCTGTTGCAATTTAATCCTTTCTGTACTTTTTGTTGTTCTAGGGATTCCATTAGTAAAAACTCCAGTCTTGAACATTTTGTTTAATTAATACATATATGTATTTACAGATATGCGAAATACAAATAAAAAGTCGGGATAATTTTATACCGGGTGTCCCATTAAAAAATAAAACATAAAATAAATGTTATATATTTTTAAACTTTCTGGACCACATTGTATAGTCAATATCTAGCGCCATGCTTTAAAATAGGTGTATGGAATATTTGCAAGAATTTATATTCTGAACTGTTTAGTTATACAAGGCTTATACATTAGGGTGGATCGTAAATCTCAAAATTTTAAAATTTTTTAAACATCGACTTGGAATACCTACGAAAAGTTGCCTTTGGTAATGTTGATAAAAAAGTGTTACTGCAACTTTTTAATAAAATCACATCTTCTGCCCTCTACCAGCCCTTAAAAAATGAAAGATCGATTTGGAATATCTACCAAAAGTTACCTTTAGTAATGTTGATAAAAAAGTTTATTTAAATATTTTTGATTAAATCACGTCGTCTGCCCTCTACCGGCTGTTAAAAATTGAAAAAAAAAAGAATTTCAAACCTAGAATACTTGCCTGTTTGATAACAGCGCATGCAAATGCGAATTTTTTGACCAATGTTCTTGCGAAAAGAAAAAAAAGGTACCTAAAAATGAACAGGATTTTTTGATAGATCAGAGGGGGCTTAGAAAAATGGTTATTAGGAAAATTGATATAATGGAAACCTCAAAGCTGATAAACAAGGCCAGCAGAAGAGAAAAATATATGCAACGGAAAGAACTACAATAATCCATCCAACATGAAAGCAACATCAATTTATCAAGAAAGCCTTCCACTTCCTATGACAGTATCAAAAGAAAAATCCAGCGTACAAAATTTTTTGTCAAACTTCCTACCCTGGCTAAAGTTTGTGACCGCTATGGACTATCAGATAGATCTGCAGAAGCAGTGGCAACGTGGCAACGGCAGTGCTACACGACCTTGGAATTGTCACCAAAGACGATAAAAAAAACATTACAGATCGTTGTAAGCTGAGAAGAGCAAGAGAGCACACAAGAAACAATTTTCAGCAAAACTCCTCGGAAACTTTGAAGGCCATTTATTTTGACGGAAGGAAAGATAAAACCTATGTTATTGAAAATATTGAAGGCAAGTCCCACAGAAGAACTGTACTTGAAGAACATATTTCTTTATTTAAGGAGCCGGGTTCTATATTTTGTCAGAGTATTGTGACCTTTTTCGAAAGTAATGAATATAACCTAGAAGAACTAGTAGCAGTAGGATGTGATGGAACCGTGGTGAATACAGGAAAAAAAATGGTGCAATTTCTCAATTAGAATTAAAATTAGAACGCCCTTTACAAAGATTGGTCTGCCACAAATCCCACAAATTAATTTTGACGCAGATGACTGTGTTGATCTAATTGATTGGCAAAAAAATGAAATAACTTGTCCCCCATTATTCCAAACTTTGGAAGTAGATGATTTAAAAAATATGATTTTTAGTTCTTCTGAAACAATCATCGCCATCGCTGCCTTTCCCTATCACACTCAATCAATAGAGAGATGCATAAAACTTGTAACCGACGCATCTTTATCAGTTGCAGGCATACAAAAGAGAGACAGTTTTATATATAAAGACAAAAATAGATTCGCGCAAACTTATGCCACAATTTGAGTCAAAAAAGACTACACTCAGAAAAAAAATACATTTTAAAATGCACAATAAATCACGTTAAAATAATTAACTCGTTGTATGGAATTCCAAAACGCAGGGATAAGACATCCTTATAATAAATTTATTTTAAACACGAGAGTATTTTATTTCTATAAGAATTGCTAACATTTCTGTTAGGCTTTTGCCACGTGATTAATATTTTCCAATAGAAAGTCATGCATTTGAGGTGGACATCGAAAGATGGTGTTTGGCGGTATTGACGGGATAAGTCCGATTAGGCCACACGTTGTTGTATGATTTTTGTCGGGTTCCATGATTTTGAATAGTACCTACAATGATATTTATTGTATATGACAGTTGTTAGTGACAAAAAGGAGAACTGTATCGTTTACAGGTAATGTGTTGTTTAAGTAGTTGTTTAGAATGATCAAACGTTAATATTATTTCAGTAGCATTATGGCGGCCAAAGGTTTTCTTGAAGAGTGATGGAAACGACGCCGGCCGAAATGATGCATTGCGATTTTGAATTTAACGCTGGACGAATTCAACAATTCAAATTTGCAAAGTAATATTTCACTAGATGATGAAAATTCAGATGTAGAGGAATACGAAGTCAAGCTAGCAAAATTGTTAAAAAGGTGGAACTTACTACAGCTCGTACCAGTATAAAAGGTAAAAAAATATATTGATTATTACATTACAGAATGTACAGGGTGAGTCAACGATAGAGTAAGGTCATTATCTCCTTTGTTTTGAGATTTATAAAAAATGTTAAATATAAAAGTTATAGGGAGGGTTAAGATACACATTTTAAAATTATTGTAGAATATACAGAGTGCTTCAAAAAAGTGTTGCGGATATAACATGTTAAATGCAACACCGTATTTTTTATTTTATTTTTTAAATTCTACGTAAAATTCTATAACTTTTTTATCTAATAATATTTTTTTATAATATACAGGGTCCGGCAGTAGTGCGTCGGGCATCTGTAGCTCCTAGAATAATAAACTTCACAATTTTGATTAGTTCAGACCTAAAGTATATACGAGGATGTATTTCAGGAAAATATTTCAACTTCTATAGGGTGGCTCAAAAATGTGTAAGTGGATCGGTATGTTTTTTTTTAAATGGAACACCTTGTATATTATTGGATTTTTGGCTTCCTTTTGGACCACTTTACATAATATATTATATATGAGTAAATATATTTCGATAATATCAGAGATATTAATAAATAAATAAAAAATATATTTTTTCCAACCTTCCTTATTTTTTTTTACTTTATGAAGCACCCAGTATATTCTACAATATAACAATACAAATAATATACAATACAAAAAAATATACAATACAAATATATTCTACAATAATTTAAAACGTGTATCTTAACCTTCCCTATAACTTTTGTATTTAACATTTATTTGTAAACTTCCAAACAATTATTGAGATAATGGACTTTACTCTATCGTTGACTCATCCTGTACAGAACAGAAATTTGTACAGGGTGGAAAATTTAATGTATTACCCAACGACAATATTTTTTCGCGAAAGAATGAAGAATTTTTTTTTCAAGAAATTTAAGAACCCCACTTTTTAAATTCAACATAGCGCGATTTTCTCATCTATAGAGGCGTTAGGAACCTAAAAAATACTATTTTTTGCAATTATACGATTCAGAAAACCTGCAAATCCTGTATACCCTGTATAGAAACATTTCTGTTTCAGGTTAATTCCAGTTTTAAGATGGAGAATATTATATCATATATTTAAGTAAACGTTGCTTTCTTTTTTAGAATCTCTGTGACCTTTGAAGGAATCTAATAAAGACAGATCAATTCCAGGACATTACAAAAACCATTCGTCACTAGACAAAATTCACCAGGATACCCTTATATCTATTATTTTTTTTTATTTTGGAAGACATTCAATACAATTGTATTTACCTACTTATCACCAAAAGATTAATTCCGAAATAAAGTTATTTTCCTAATAAATTTGATATTTATTTCATTTAAATTGTTAGTACTGATCCTATTCGATTAAAATCAACTCAAGTTTTAAACAAAGTGACATATTAATAAATCATTAAGCATTGCATTTGAAAATATAAAGAGAAAAGCTTGAAATAAAAGGAATGTATTTGAAAAACAAAGGAAAACACTAATAAACAAATGTATATTTCTTTAAATCAAATAGGCAGCATTTTTATTCTAAATCTGATATACCACTAACAATGACAATGATCATGTATGTTTTATATACGAGTATATGCATAAAATCAATAGATATCTTATTAATTCAATTATGACCATTAATGAGGCCAAAACATGTTTGATTTTATTTGATTCATTAGCATTATTTTTGATTTTACAACGTTTTTTCTCTCAGTGTACAATCAATAAGTGAGCAAAAATAAATGGATGAGGGAGGGTGGGATGGAACTCGCCGAGCAATTACCACCCCGTGGTGAGTTCTGGGTTGTTTAACAATACTGAATACCTACATAAAATATTGTTAAACAAGCGAAAAACTGCTCTAAGTGCAGTGCTCTGCTCGACACATTTTTAACTCTTTGTTAAAGTGTGTAAATATTTGGGTATTTATAAAAAAATTGTTTGAACTTGGTACATAGGGTACACTGAGTAGGGGGGTTAAAATGTCATATTTCAATAAGATATATTATTTTTAACTACAAAAGTAACTTATTACCTGAAATTTAGGCTATTATATTTTTTACTTTTTTTGAAGCCCGGGAGAGGGCAAAAGATGAAAAAAAAAATTGAAAAACTTTAAAAAGATATTAGTTTTCTAATACCAATTGGCAATTTTTGCGCAGTATTCCGAAACGATTTTCAAAACTTCGATTTTTCGATCCACCCTATTATACATTCCTCCAAAAATATACAAACCAAACCAATTGAATCGCTATTAAAATATGTTTCTTATTTGTTTTTGTCCTTGATCAATGTTGTTTAAGTTGGTAATTTTTGCTAGGATCCAACTAGGGTGGTATCGCCTGTTATCGACGTTATTAGTATGGACAATTTTCAATATATCGGTGCATCCGCCGATTTACGAGGCGGATTCGACTGGACCATGGTGTTTAAATGGGAGTTCTTAAGTTTTGCTCAGAGGGAAGCCAGACGACGCGATCCAACCAAAGTAAGTCATAAAATGTATAACTATAACAGACTATATTTGCAGCTGTAATTGTATCAAAACGAATATTTCAACCAATTTTTAGAACTGCGAAACCAAGGCCCATGGTTTCAATAATTTTTATCCAATTTTTCAACTGGCAGACCCTCTCACATATTAGTCAGACTATTTTTTTGTTCTTAACTGCACCAACACATCTCACTAAAAAAAGTGCAGTATATTTTCTAATGCATTTTCTGCCTCAACCCATCGGAACTCCCCGCCGCCCTTCTCCGTACGAGCCCTGACTTATTGAAGTCGGCCCGTCCGCGTCCCCCCAAAACCTGATATATGCGAATTTAGAGGGGCGAATAATAGAATTTTTTTAAGGGCAATAATGGTTTCAATAATTTTTATCCAATTTTTCACCTGTTAGACTATTACCCATTCTCACATATCAGCTAAACTATTTTTTTCTTAACTGCACATTATTAACATCTCTCGCTAATAGAAATATTTTTATCGCTGGAAAAATAAGGGCATTTTCCGCCTTAACACATCGGAAAATTCCCCCTACATATACAGGGTGGTTCACCACATACGACATGGAGTATTGTAGTTAAACGATTAGATTTTTACAAATTGTAAGTTTTGGGTTCTTTGAAGAACTATTAGAGGTACAATTTAAAAATAATTTTACAAGATACAGAGTGTCGCAAATAAGTAAAAATTATTATAGTTGTATTTTTTTAAATGGAACACCCTGTATATTATTCTATTTTTAGATTCTACGATTGAAATAAAGGTAAATTTCATAAAGGTTTATCACACTTAAACCGTTTTTAAAATATTTTCAGTTTGGTGAAATTGTAGTAAAAGATGTATGGCTTCATTTCTCCAAGGGTATTAAAGATTTTAATACTAAGTATTTACTGAATATTATTTATTGATCAGTTATTGTGTGGCAATAATAAAAATTATACTACCTTATAGAGAATGTCCAAAAATTTATATTACAGAATTACTAGCTTTAAACGGCAATAACTTGTTTAATTTAAATAGAACACCCTGCATATTTTACGTTAATCAGATGTACAATTTAATTGTCTATCAAATTGTATTATACCATCTTTTACCTATCTCTTCAAGTTTTCGTAGAAAATGCATTTTCTTATAATTTAGACCATATTTATCACTATACCCATGGAATATTGACATTTCAGATTTTTTTTAAAGCGACATATGCACAAAATGTACAGATGGTAAAAATAATAATATTGCAAGCCCATTTGTTTACAAAAAGAAAACTATTTAAATCTTTGTAAAAGAGCATACCAATTATTACTAATTTATTAATATACCACCATTATTTCCACCCAAAAATTAGTTAATTACATACTTAATTGTTTTAATTAATAAATTATTCCAAATAAATGTGGATTTGACTCAGAAATCAATACAATAATACGTTATGAAAATGAACGTCTCTGCTGTTATAAATAAGCATTTGCCAAAAAATGAAATAAAATTTATAAGGTGTTACTTTTCCCTTTAACAAATATTTAATTATTAATTTTAAACAGTTTTTATATTTTTTAAAGAAATAAACGAACTATATCCACAATATTAGTATTTGAACTCTTTAAAAATTTGTTACATCTTTAAAAATAATCTGAAATGTCAATATTCCATGGATATATTGCTAAATGAGGTCTAAATTATAAGAAAATGCATTTTCTACGAAAACTTGAAGAGATAGGTAAAAAATAGTATAATATAGTTTGATAGACAATTAAATTGTGCATCTTATTCTCGTAAAATATACAGGGTGTCCCATTTAAATTAAACAAGTTATTGCCATTTAAAACTAGTAATTATTTAATATAAATTTTTGGAGTAATATTGTTATTATTGCAAAACAATATATGATCAATAAATAAACCTCAGTATATATTTAGTATTAAAAACTTTGATACCCTTGGAGAATGAAGCATTAAAATTTTTACTGCAATTTCATAAAATTGAAAATATTTAAAAAAATGTAAGGTTGAAGTGTGATCAACCTTAATGAAATTTACCTTTATTTCAATCGTAGAATGTAAAAATAGAATAATATACAGGATATTCCATTTAAAAAAATACAACTATAATAATTTTTACTTATTTGGGACACTCTGAATCTTGTAAAAATATTTTTAAATTTTAGCTCTAATAGTCCTTCAACAAACCCAAAACTTAAATTTGCAAAAATTTAATCGTTTAGCTACAATACTCCGTGTCGTATGTGGTGAACAACCCTATATATGAAATATGCTTGGAATAACATACCGAATAATTCTATCGGTGTTTGCTGGCTGGGAAAATAAATACCGAAAATCCCGGACCATAGAAACATCCGACCGGTAATTTTTTTTAGAAAAACTGTAAATTTACAGAAAAAGTGTAAATTTTGCTAAACATATTTCATAATATCGGTATATCAGTTCTTCGCTTTCGCACTTCTCTCTTGAGTGTTCAGATATAGGCGTATTAAATAAAACTGTTCCTTTTAGGAAATTAAGACTCCAATGATAGCTGGTGGCTTGTTCGTGATCAACAAAGCTTATTTCGACAAACTGGGCAAATACGATATGCAGATGGACATTTGGGGAGCAGAAAACTTCGAAATATCTTTCAGGGTTTGGCAGTGCGGTGGCAGTCTAGAAATAATACCATGCAGCAGGGTAATAATCACTAAATTTATTAAATTATTGTATTAACTGTTTTCTTATTTTTAGGTAGGGCATGTTTTCAGGAAGAAGCATCCGTACACTTTTCCTGGCGGGAGTGGATCAGTATTCGCAAAAAACACTAGAAGAGCTGCAGAAGTATGGATGGACGAATACAAGAACTTTTATTATTCGGCTGTGCCATTAGCTAGGAATGTACCATTTGGAGAGTAAGTTTAACAAAAATTTTTGAAGACTAACTGAACTTTTCATATCCGAAGATTTATATTTCCATTTCCCGTTAGATTTTTTCATAACTTTTTTGGACTCGAATTTTCAGTACTTATCGACACCATTTTATCTTCTGTTTTAGAATAAGTAAATTCCTTTAATTTCTTCCTGAATTAATATAAGTTTATATCGTCGTGGTTACGCTAATCATAGAGTTATAACTCCCTTTAGGGTTTGGGACATTATTAACGGGAATTAAGATGTCATAACTTCCTTTACCTCTTATTGGTAACATCCAAAGACATCTAAATGGGTAGACAGAACACTCCATTCATAAAACTCAATTTTTTAGAATCATACATGGTTTGACACTTTTATGAGAGTTAAAAAGAGATGGGTACATAAATATGACAACACGGTTGAGTTTCGTCTATCTTTCTGTCATTTGGCTCTATCGTGGCGTGATGTTTTTTTTATCAAAAATTGATGAATTTTATTAAAAATTGATTGGGACTGTCTCAGACCAATTTTCCATTATAACTAGTTTTGCCTGAGGAGAGGTATTTTTGTAATAATCTACTTATAACTAAAAGTATCTAAATACACTACTGTAAGCAGTGTAAGCATGGCTAAAGGCAAAAAAACGTAATGACACTTAAGTACCGTCGAAATATCAATTCCGGGTTAGAATAGTCCACCTTTTTACAAACTATGCACTGGCGAACCATCGTAGATAGTTAAAAACTACTTTAAATAGTTTTCTTTGCAATAAACACTAATACTTATTAGACAGTTGTTCAAAAACTACAGAAACTTTCAACTACCGCAGAAAACTCACAACTGCGCGCTGTCAAATACAATTTGAATGAAAACAAATGAAAACGTCAACTGTCAGCGTAATTCCTACAGATTTCGACAATTTCGTAGTAAAGATGAATCCACAGCGATGCCGCTAGTTGTCATTGTAATTTCCCTAATATAATTTAATTAGAAAACTAAAAATAATTTCAAAGGTATAATCCTGGCACAATCTATGTATATTAATTAAAGTTATATACCTATACAGACATTTAGTTTAACGTTTCTATAGGTACCCAAAAAACATTAATAACAATAATAGCATTTGGAACTGGAACCGTATTCTATCACATAGGTACCGCGTAAATCTGTCATCATCGATTTTTGCGGAACTTGTTTTGTCTCCCTTTATTTAGATGTGTTTGGTAACAACCAATACAATAGAGATTGTGAGTAATAAAATAAAATGAAAATGGACAAATATTTCGTAATATTTGTAACTCTCTAACAATTTATTTACATCGTTAATATCACATACAATAAATTTACAAGAATTTCATTGACATCCCCTGCTATAGAATGTTCAGCCATCGTTCAACGTCACGTCAGAAATTGTCGAACTCTCTCAATCACTTGCCAACCAGATGAAAGAGATTGGTGACGTCATTACTCACTCCGAAATTCTAGGAAATAAACATCTCACTCATACTGTAAATGTTGTGATTTACCGGACTCATAACGTAAATATGTATTGTTTCAGTATTAGCGACAGATTGGAAATTAGGAGGAGGCTCCAATGTAAGCCTTTCAGATGGTACCTGGATAACGTGTATCCAGAGCTTACAGTTCCTTCCACCATTCCTCGTCCAGGAGAAATTCGTCAGGGTTCCTACTGCCTGGACACTCTAGGCCATGTACTAGATGGCACTGTTGGTATCTACCAGTGTCATCACACAGCAGGTAATAAAACAATTTCGCAGGGTAATAAAAATGTACATCGGAAAATAGCTATAGGAAACTCGGTTAAAGTTGGCGTGCACATCATAAAAATATTTGACAAATGCACGTCGCTATGTTACCACGGCTAATTTTTTTCCCTGACTTTTGACAAGTCTTAAATAAAATTTGTAATTTTGTCACAGATCCTTCACTTCAGTTTTCGATGCAATACATCTACAAATACTTTTAAAGTGTTATATTTTTGTTATTTTTAGCCCTATTTTCATGAATTTTTTAGCAAATTGTATATAATTATATCAACTTTAATTCGTAAACTGAGTTTTTTATAAACTTTAGTATTTGGCATATTATACAGGGTTAATCGTGGGTTTTTTTATCCTAAATTTAAAACATCCTGTGCATTAATTTCGTGTGTACAGGGTGGTCGAAATTGGGCTGTTTTAACAGAGAAAACATATTTCCTGACTGGATAGAGCAAACCGACATAGATGTCATGGGCTCGATTTCTGAGACACGTCTAATGGTGTAAACCGCCTGTTGACATTTTCACTGCCAACTGAGATACGGGGTATTTTTGAATGTTTTACCATTTGGAAAATTGCCCATAACTTTTGTATTTCGCGGAATAATAAAATTCTGTAAAAACGTTCTTAAGGCACTTTTTTAAGCACAATCCAATGGCGTAGTCAGTTTTTTTCTATACTTGCTTTTTTAGGGTGTTTTAAAATTAAGGTAAAAAACAACCCCTGTATAATATGCCAAATACTAAAGTTTATAAAAAATTTGACGACATGTTTGAAGAGAAAAATATTCAATCAATGCGTACTACCTATTCTAACGTGTATGGTGCGGAAACGCTCACATTAACCAAGAAAACTATAAGCAAAATCAGAACAACGCAAAGAGCAATGGAAAGATCAATGTTGGGGCTATCTCTGAGAGACAAACTACCCAATATCGAAGTAAGAGGCAGAACAAAAATCACAGATGCCATAGAGAAAATAACCACATTGAAATGGAATTGGGCATGGACGAAGAAAATGATAGAATGGAGACCAAGACACGATGCATTCAGGAGCAGAGGCCATCCTCCAACCAGATGGCATGACGACTCAAGGCGTATCCACAGTAATTGGATACAAATAGCTTAAGATAGGGAGTTATGGAAGCAAACGAAGGAGGCCTACGTCCAGCTGTGGACTTTAGTGGCTGGTTGATGATGATGATGAACTCATGCCAACAATTATTATTTGTTTTGGTTGGTGTACAAAACACAAAACCTTTTTTATTGTCCAGTTCGTTTACTTAATATAATCCTTGTTTACCAGGATACAAAATTATAAGGAAACGAAAAAACTGCGCTCTAATAAGTTTCAAACTAATATTTATTTAAAAATAATGTCTATAGGTACCTCTGTACTCGATTATAATAGGACTGTTGTTTGACAATACTTACTGCATTCTTAGTTTGTAGTAAAAACGTTCGCAATTCTTTTATTCAAGTTTTATTCAGCCACATTTTGAAATTATTCATTGGATATATTTATTAACCACTGCAAAATACCTACATATTATGACATTGAATTTTGCGTCAAAGAGCTTTCAAGTTATACCGTATGATTGAAAAAAAGGCGTCCAGTTAGCTTGGAAATTACGATCGATGCTATTCCTCATATAATTTTACATACAAAATATAACAGCGATCTTCATTTCCAAAAGCCACCTCTGAGGCCTACCCTTTATGGAATCTAGCAGCAACAGTTTACATCAAAGTTAGCACACAGGGGACACAGGTATAATTTCTAACACCACAAATACAAATTCCAAAAACTCACCATTCAAACACAAAAATCGGATTTCTGTTCGAATAGATCAAACACGAAAATGGGTTCAGGGATAAAGAATAAGCGCTTTTGACAAATTTTCACGTATAATTTTGTTACAATTTTTTCATTGCGAGACCCTGAGTCGTTTTTCGACATTAGTTGAGGTTAGAATAGAATTTCAGCTGCTATAACAAGGCTAGAAGTATGAGTATAAAAAAACTAAGTCAAACTCAACCAGTTTTGTTCGTTTTAGTCATTTTAAAGCCCATTTAACATCGACAAACAACAGAATTCGCCATTCACCTCGAATTTCATTAAATCAAAATGCTAAATACACAATGCAAAATGCAAATACAAACAACAAACAACTGTCAAGATGGATTGTGGGAAATAATTTGCGCCGGCGTTTTAAATTCTGTGTATTACTGGGAGTGGCCAAGCTCATGAATATCCAGATTATCCAGAAGATATCAACAGGATCTTGTTGTCTTGACATAATATATATGTATTTGTATGGTTTATTGCATTTTATGTAACATAAAAAGTAGTAAATTATTTATTTTTTCCTAAATATCTAGACGATATTGTTAGGATATTTTATTATCTTGAGCATAATTGGATATCTCAGCTGGATGTACATAAGATATAAGACAGATATATCTATAGGTTATTCTATTCTAAGACATCTACAGGATTTCAGGATGTCTAGAGGATATCCTATAGATGTTTTTTATAGGATGATCTTGTAGTGGGATATTTCGATATTCTATGAATATCCTGCGGATATTGTGTATTATATGGGGCCCATACTAAAATATGTTAATAAAAAGTTGGTAGGCAGTTCTTTTAGTTTAAAAGTAAAGGAATTTTTCCAATTTATTTTATCTCAAAAACTGCGACTTTGGCCGATTTTGATGTTATTACAAATTTTGTTGCAAATATTATTCCCAATATTAAATTGAAAACCGCGTTTTGCTAGCTACTGTAATTTTGGAGTTACGATTTTTAAAATGTTTAACCCCCTCCCATACCCCCTTACCAACCCTCTACCCCCACCAAAAACTAGTATCCAGATTCGTGTGTGCCACAGTATTTTTGTGCCAAATTTGGTTAAAATCGGTTTAGCGGTTTTTGAGTTATCGTGTTACAGACGGACAGACAGACAGACACCATGAAAATATTTTGTATTTAGGTCATTTATGACCCAAATAACTCATTTTGAGTGAAATTAAAAAAACTTTTTTTTGTCGATCTTAAAATAACTATTTTATTTTGTAGATTTTCTCACAGTGCAAGTGGCCAAATACCTAAGAGACTTTTTTAGAGTAAATTTTTTTATTACAAATTTAATTTAGTAATAATATCGACGTTTTGATGATGCGCAGGCCCACTTTTATTAATTTCTCTATAGGTGAATATTTTTTACATTATTTTTTTACTAATTTTTTCTATTCTAGGCAACCAAGACTGGACTTTAACCAACGAGGGCCTACTGAAGCATCAAGACCTCTGCCTCACGTTGGTGAACTATATGAAAGGATCTCAGCCTGTCATGAGATTGTGTGACGGGTCGGAATGGCAAATGTGGCAGCTCATAAACCCGGACGGGCTCTTGAGGCATTCGAAATTACCTTTATGTTTAGATACGCGCCATAACGATATTAAGGGCATTACGTTGGAACGGTGCAATAGCGCTTACGATACTCAGAAATGGCAATTGATTGTGATTTCTTAAAACTAAGTTCTCTTTATAGTCTAGCCAAATTGTATTTTTTTGAGGTAGTTCTAACTTAATATTTCCTTAATATTTTTCGAAACCGCTTTTGCGGTTTTTTTGCTTGAAACTCCCAAACTTTTTTTTTCAGAATTAATACCTCTGTACAAAATTAAAGCAGCCAAAATTTCCTAAAAATTCAGTTCTCTATATTTTTTTCTCAGAAAATCCAACTAAGCTCTAGGGCTGGTTTAAAATTATCGTATTTTGAGCTATCGCTTCAAAATAGTTTTTTTTTCACTGAAAAGGCCGGATGTATAAATTCCTTTATGAAAAATTTTGGTTGCAACAAAACAAAAATTAAAAATAATTCTGTGATAATATCGCATTCATAAAGCACTTAAATTTATAGTTTTGTTCTTTAGAGTCCTCTTAGCACTAGAACTTTGAATAAGAAGACTAAGGAAGGAGCATAATGCTATCCATGTATTCATGCATGGTGGGCGGAAAAAGGACCATAACTCTCTAGGGTGGGGATCCTTGACAGTTCTGTTTGACGATTCATTTGACACATTTGAATTTGATTTGAAATTTTGAGGATTTGTCAGTCTTTACGGAGCTTATTTTATGTTATTTATTATTTATTCTACTACTGATAGTTGTATAAAGGTAGTAAATCTAGATGGAAATTGTAGCAGAACTTAAATTAACAGTGACACTATCGCGATTTATCGAAAAAGACTCTATAATAGTTGGTTGTGTAGCGTGCGGTAGATCTCGGCAAAAATGTGTGAAATAATGGAACAACTTTTCGCTAGTAAGCGACTATATAATATATATACGTGTGGTAAACGGATCATTTATGAAATTCACTTAAATTAACGAATTATATATTTTTTCTTGCATTTTTGCTTTTATTTACTACTTGTCAAAGATGAGATGTCAAAGAATTTATATACGTCAATTTGACTTACCTGCTTCAGTAGCCTATCGGATGTTTATAGTTATAAATAATTATTATAACTTAACTATTTTTATTAGAATTTTATATTTTTATAACAATTTTAATAACTACCAACATTTATTCACAACATAAAATAAAATAAAAAATATTGAGTCTACCCCACATCTACCCTACATCATAGTTTTACATTTTTTAAATAAAATTAGAACGGCACTGATAAACCAGAATTTAAGTCGGCCATATTTGAGCCCCATCGCGGTGGATCTAAGATTTTTGATATGCTCCTTCCTTAGTCTTCTTATTCAAAGCACTAGAACGAGACCTTTTCATGTGTTTTTCCGCTCGCACACATTTTGATTTTTTTTTTCATTATATGTGGTTTTGTTGGAAATCCAGTCGTGCACTTAAAAGAAAACACTTAGTGAGTGTTATCGTGCATGTGAAGCGATATTATATTTATAGAAAGAAGATATGTATTATCTGTACCTTAAATCGTCCTCTGCAGTCTGATTTCTATGTATTTGTTTACCATCTAGATCCATTAAAAATAAGTTTGAAACTTCAGCAATATCGTCCCAGCGTGCTTGAGGATCTTTAAAAATCATAAATGATGGATTTCAAGTCATTATTTTTCTGTAAAACTTTCAGAAATTTGAATATCCCCTGGATAACCATTGCCGAAGTTGTGTCACGCCCATTTATTGCAAGTTTTGTCGGCTGTAAGAAAGGATATATTGGAGTGTTTGAGATACATATCCTTTCTCTGGTGTCAGAAAGAAGACATTCTTTATATCAGGACTACATAGGCCAATCAAAATTAATAACGAGTGAATATACCCCCTATAGATTAAATAAGTCGGCCATATTTTTTTTATTTAATCTATGCCTTGAAAAAGGAATAATCCCGTCTCAATGGAACAACGCCATAACGATACTTCTCCATAAAAAGGGCGATATCACCGAGCTTGAAAATTAGACCGATAAGCCTTCTTTGTCACTTGTATAAGCTGTTTACCAAAATCATTGCCAAACGTCTCGAACGTAAACTAGATTTCTATCAACCAAGAGAACAGGTAGGCTTTAGGAAAGGTTATGGAACAAACGATCATCTTCAAGTAATTAAAGTCCTGATAGAAAAATCTGTGGAATACAACAGGCCCCTAGCATTGGTGTTCGTTGATTTCCAGAAAGCATTTGACACAGTAGAATTAACATCAATTATAGCAGCATTGGAGCAGGGAAGAGTAGATTACAAGGCTTATAGAATACATATATAGTAATGCCACCACAACTGTAAAACTTCACGAAACAACAGATAAAATTGGGGTAGGCAGAGGAGTTCGACAAGGGGATACTATTTCGCCTAAACTTTTTACAGCTGTCCTTGAATACGCAATGAAATTTCTTGGGAGAATAGGGGCATAAATATCGATCGTGAAAGGTTGACACATCTCAGATTCGCAGATGACATCGTCCTTGTCTCAGATAACATCGGAGATTCAAAGCAGATGCTCGAAGAATTAGTGCAGGCCTCATTAAAAGTCGGTCTCCGGATAAATACGAGTAAAACGCAAATAATGACAAACTTAGTGCTGACACAGAACATCAGAATAGGTGACGCCGACATAAAAGAAACCCATATATACAAATATCTCGGGCTTTGAAATACAAATCGGAAAGAACAACCAAACACATGAGATACAGCGCAGAATAGGTTTGGGTTGGGCTGCTTTGGCAAACTGCGGGAGACCTTTAAAAGTGATATACCCATATGCTTGAAGAGGAAAGTTTATGAACAATGCGTCTTGCCGGTAATTACATGGAGCGGAAACTCTAACATTAACGAAAAGTCAGCAGAAAATTTAAGAGTAGCCCAGAGAGCCATGGAGAGAGCCATGCTTGGAATAACTAAAAGAGACAAAATTCCTAATAACACTATCAGACAAAAAACCAAAATTAAAGACATAGTGGAACACGTAACTCGAATGAAATGGAGATGGGCAGGTCATGTGGCGAGAACATCTAAAGACAGGTGGACTAGAAGATTGTTAGAATGGCGACCTCGAGCAGATAAACGTAGCAGAGGCAGACCACCGACACGCTGGACCGATGATGTAAAGAGGATTGCTGGAAATTGGATGATGACGGACAAAAATCGAGAGACATGGAGAAATATGGAGGAGGCCTACGTTCAGCAGTGGACAACGATGGCTACATGATGATGATGATGATACCCCCTATTTTGACGTAATTATTTAATGGGACCAGCCTAAATGCTTCTCGCAATAAGGACGTGGGCGTCCTCCACAGCTTGATGTGATACAATTTATTCCTTTTCTGTGGGACAGCAGGGACACAGTAAATAATATTAGCAGCAAATTACTTTCTTTGCATTCTTGTCGAACTTTCTATGCCCCTTGGTGCTTCCATAATCTTCTCGAGAGTAGCCATCAAAAATGACAAGGGAAATAGACAAGACAGAATAAGAACTAAGCTCGAAACAATTCGTTGGAAAAGTGTGATTAGATTGTAATAATTATAGTTATGTTTTCTATCAGTACAGAGTTGTTCAGTATTATTGTTCCCTTCATTTAAATTTGAGAGTTTAAGAATTACCACCCATAATTATTGTCGTAGATGGTATTGGAATAATTTCGTGGTAAATATTGTTAAAATCACTGTCTATATAACATTCAACTTAAAATTTAAAAAAAAAACATACTAGACTTTAATGATAAATTAAGGGTTTTGGAGTATACAAAGTAGGTATTTGTGGAGATTTTTTTCACTTTTTTACATTTTTCTCCATATTTCGTCACGAAATTTTGTTAGCAAACCTCAGATTCGAATTCAGCACACAAAAAAACAAAACAAATAGTAGAAATCAGAGCTACCCCAAAACTTTCCTCCAAGAGGTTTTTTGAGTACACTTTGACTAGACCATTAAAAGACAAAAAAATGAATGTGAGTGATTGTGATTTTGATGATTTTATAATAGCTATAGGGATTAGTTACCAATGCGATTACCTTGCTTTCTAGAAGGCCCAATTGTGGTTATTATTAGAAATAAAATATATAGTGAGAACCAAAAAGTCCTAAACACATGAAAAAAACATGAAATTTTCTAGAATACTTCCCATAAGTTCCCATAGGATCTATTTGGATGACTTATTTCTATAGAAATAAAAACTTATAAAAAATACTTTTTTTTCTTTATATTATAAAAATAGCAGGGCATTGATTCTAAATCTTTTCTATTGTCAAAAATATTTATTAAATATTTATATGTTTAGGCAATATCGAATTGTTTTCTTCAATAGACATCATTATTATTTTTTTAAATTGAGTCGTGAGTCATCAATGAGACACAGTATACCGGGTGCGTCTCAAAAGTGGCTCACCCTTATAACTTTTTATTTTATCAGATAAAACAACGAGATTTGGTATGTTAGTATATGACATAAATTAGGATTGATTGACATATTCAATTATTTTCGGTCACTTCCGGTTTCACCGGAAATGACTAGAAACTTTTTATTTTTAAATGGCACCCTCCGTATTTTTTTACTTTATTTGATAGAAAATGACACTCTGAATAGAATGGCATATCATATATCAACTTTTTACATTTTCGCATATGGTTTATTTGAAATTGTAACATGCGGTTCATAACGACAATTTGACTCGAAATACCGTGTGGTATCAAATTATTCGTAAAAAATGCTTTTTCCAAATATGCTAATGAGCCACCCTCGTTCCATTTGAAAAAATTGAGATATTATTAAAAATACGATTTGGGTATCTTTTAACTGGCTAGGACAAGGCACTAAAAACTTTAGACGATCAACTATTTTTCCAAGGCTACTTGATTAAAAATTAGTGTTTTTAACACAGTTATAGCACTCTAGATAGAAATTTAAAATACAATTTGTTTGTATATGTCAAAAGTCAATAAATATGTCAAAAGTTGACATATGATCTCACTCGATTCAGGGTGTCATTTTCTATAGAATAAAGTAAAAAAAAAAACGAGGGTGCCATGACAGATAGCATATAATCGTGCTATTTAAAAATCAAAAGTTGTAGTCATTTCCGGTGAAACAGGAAGTAACTCAAAACAATTGACTGCGTCAATCAATCCTAATTTATGTCATATACTAACACAGCAAATCTCATTTTTTTTATCTGAAAAAATACAAATAGGGGTGAGCCACTTTTGAGACGCACCCGGTAGATCAGTCAAATAACCAAACCAAACCAAACTCAATTTTCAAAAATGTGTGACTTGTCGGGTTTTGCATTTAGACGCCTGAAATATAAGACACTTTGACATCCGCTCTTTCAATAGAAGGCGTTTATTATTGAAAGTGTCATACCTATCTATAACAAAGTAGAACAACCTTTTAATTAACTCAATAATCAATTTTCCAAGTGACGAATTAATAAATATGATTTACTGTAGTGAATTGTAAAATCGCTTATTTCTGGGGCTTACTCTACCGGGTCTCACAATGCAAATTCACCTCAAATATCCATTTAGTTGGTCATTGGCAAGCACTCTCTCATTGTACATGAAAATAGCAAAACAAACATTTACTGATCTGGATAAAATTGATAGTTAAATAGTAAAACTCACCCGGGGGTACTCCGCCCCCTAGCCACTATCATCACTGACATTCTTATTCAATATATCACATTTCATATCCTCCATCTAATTCAAATATTATTCGGATCTATTGGTTAATAATCTTCAACAACTAGCTAGTGTCACCTGAAATAGTATAGGGGCTTCCCCCGGACGCAATTCTGCCGCTAAACAGATTCGCATCCCAATCGAATAAGCTAATTGGGGTAGCTCACAACACCAACGCCGCATCATGTCAATCGAGAAGACAAGGGAGACCTCAAACTCTCAAGACCAACCTCGAAGGCAAGACGTCACAAGACGTTTTCTTCTCATGGTCAAACGACCCGTTGCCTTACAGTACATGCAACGTTTATAGTCAAAAGACTCTCAACCCCCAAATATCAGCTCTATGACAAAACACAACACAACAGCCGGCCGGCCTATCAACAACTGATTGACCTGCTGCGCGTCGGCAAGCTAAGCCTCCTCTTACATCACAATTTTACCGGATCGCAAATATTTACATTACTTGCCAATGAATCATACTATTTTCTCTAATCGACTTTAAAATAGAGTGTTTTAGCATGACTAGAAAAATAAATTTGAGTTTGAAATAAAAAAAGAGAGTTTGCGAATTATAAAACCATTATTATAACCAACTTATTTTCCAAGTTTTACAAAATAATATAATAGATATAAATAATAGATAGTAAAGATCCAGCTGACCGTATACGTCCTTATGACGTAATTTTTCACCAACTTACTTTTTTACACCTTTACGTGAAATGTGACGCCATACAATGCAGACTAGACAGGTCATTTGTAGACGATACTGTTACGTCTCAATGAGGGTATGGAAAGCGACGTGAAGATTACGAGTTTACTCAACAAATAAGGCAGTCCAAATGTAAGTGCTAAAACTGAATCAAGCGACCAAAAGATTTGTAGTTTCAATCCACAAGAAAAGTGGATCATAGAGGCCAAAAAGATTTAGAATCAACCGCCACAGTTTACTTATTATTAAAATCTTAATTTTTAAAGTATTGTAATGATATTTGATAAAATTTCATTTTTTTTCATAATTCCATAATATACCGGGTGTTGCATCGTCGGACGGGACATAGGAAATCCTATGTAAATTTTAATGGGGTCAATTATTGGCTTCCCTAATTATTTTAGAGAATAATTCTATTTAGGTTTATTGAAGAGCACTAAAACCCACATTCAAAAGAATAACTTTAGATATTTTTGATTAGCTCGTTTACGAGTTATCGCCGATTTCTTTTTAAATATTTCTCCTTTCTTATGGCCCTGTATGTACTTATGAGCACCAGTCAAGATAAAAGATAAGTGTCAAATGAAGTTGTCATTTCAGAAATTTACCTATTTAGTGCTTTATTATTATTGAAAACTCATTCCTACATCGGAAATCTTAAAGATGTATTTATAAACACAAATTAATATGAATTAAAGTAAAATAAAGTAATCAATTACAAGGTTAGTTATAGTATTATTACAATATTCAATAACTTATTAATTTAGGTACTATTAAATTGTTAGAACTTTAGGATTTAAGATGTTCAAATATTTCTCCATCGACTGCTAGACAATAACCCAGGCGATCATAAAATTCTCTTCTTACATTCGCTAGTTGGTAAACTGAAATTCTATTGCATTCGGCAGAAATAGCATTTTTTAGCTCGTCTAGATTTGGGTATTTTTTATCCTTGTATAATCCTGTTTTTTTTTAAATGGCCCCAGAGAAAGAAATCATTTGGCGAAATATCAGGAGACCTTGCTGGCCAATTTACTGTATGATTTAGGCCAATAACGTTTCCATTAAAACTATTGTCTAAATATTCTCGAACAGCCAGGGTACTATGTGCCGGGCAGCCATCCATTTGGTACCAAACTTCCTGATTTTCCCTAGCGGCGTCATGTAAAGCAGGTAAAATATGATTTTCGAGTAGTTCCAAATAATATTCTGCATTTAAATTTCACGTAAAAAATAATGACCCCATAATATTGTGTCCGAATATCCCTGCCCAACCATTTACTTTCTGTGGATATTGCGTCCTTGTTTCAACAAACCTGTGTTGGTTTTCTTTGTTCCAATATCGGTAATTTTGAACATTGGGTTCATTATTTAAGTTAAACGTGCATTCGTCAGTGAAACATGTTTTTTTAAAAATTCCCTATCCGTGTTTGCTCTTTCCATCATATCAAAACAAAACGCCTGCCGCCGTATTTCGTCCCCATCTCGTAGCTCTTGGTGCTTTTCATATTTGAAGGAATAGTATTTATGTCGTTTCAAAATTCGAAACGCTGTAGTGTGATCTATTCCTATTTCATCCTCAAGTTTTCTTGTACTGATCTTTCCATCGTTCTCTTCCACGCACAATAAAACTTCCAAGTCGGTATCATTTCTTGCATCTTCTCTTTGTTCCTGCCTTGCTTCACATCTGCAGTTATTTATTAGGGTACCTTTGGTCTCAAATCTCTGGATATTCCTTGCGATTGTAGATTTTCCAGGTATCGGTCTATTTGGATACAGAGCAGCAAACATGTCCGACACCTTTTGATAACTATTTCCTTGATAATACCATTTAATCATCAATACTTTTTCTTCGGTAGTGTAATTCATGGCTAATATTTTCGATGTATGTAGGTATGAATTTTTAATAATAATAATAAAGCACTAAATAGATAAATTTCTGAAATGACAACTTCATTTGACAGTTATCTTTTACTTTGACTGGTGCTCATAAGTAAATACAGGGCCATAAGAAAGGAGAAATATTTAAAAAGAAATCGGCGATAACTCGTAAACGGGCTAATCAAAAATATCTAAAGTTGTTCTTTTGAATGTGGGTTTTAGTGCTCTTCAATAAACCTAAACAGAATTATTCTCTAAAATAATTAGGGAAGTCAATAATTGACCCCATTAAAATTTACATGGGATTTCCTATGTCCCGCTCGACGATGCAACACCCGGTATGAATCCCCATTTGTTGTAAATTTTATAGTGTTTGCTGTCTATATTCTAAAATCTATGTACTTAAACATTTTTAAACTTTAGGAACCTAAATCTAAACTAGTAAGAGATACTGCCACCCATACACAACTATTTACTATATGTTATATGTAAAAGTAAAACCTAGTGATATTAAATAATGTACCTTATACAAATAGTAGAAGTTTATGATTGTATTGCTAAATACAAAAAGTCAATTTACTGTAAGTTTTTTTATCACCTTTTGTACATAAAATATTTATTTTAACTAACTTTTATGTTTTCTTTGTAATGTTTACCTAACATAATTTTTACTGAAAATTTGATGGCGTCAAATATATAAAATATCAAGATGCTTACTGCTGGTTTGTAACATGATTTTTTTTTGTTACCTTAGTATTTTATATATTTGACACTAATCTTAGAATTTGTATAATACACTGTAGATACACATGTATAATTAAATAGGATTTTTGTAAGATAAGTTAAGTACCTATCTAGTAATATATTATCATATTTGATGGACAGTATAAATATAATTTAAAATTTGCTTAAATAGCAAATGTCTGTGTAGTAAACAATTTTGAAATAACTGTAAATATCAACAATATAAAATATGATCTTCCAAGGAAGTAGGCTCATACAACATAGTTTTTTGCAGTTTTCTTTACACCTCTATTTTCTGTATTTGTATCCATAACAACGTTACATCAATATTTTAATAAACAGGTGTACTAAAATATGTCTGGTCTTTAAAATACCTATTTATCATGTTTTATAACTGACATATTTGTTTTTCTGTAAGACAAAAAGTATAAAGAATGTCAAAACCAACAACTATTAAAGATGCAATAAAAAGATGGGAGGACAAACATCCTGGTAATTTTTGATTTCCATAAAAAAATATAATAAATATAATATAACTAATAATAATACTTCAAGGAGAGTCAATAAGTGACGCCACAGAGGTAGGTTTCCAATTTCAATGGCCACCAATAGAAAAAATGGACAACTCTTTATCAGCATTAACCAAATGTAGAAAACTGAGCCTTTCGACTAATATGATTGAAAAAATTGCCGGCATAAGTGCACTGAAAAATTTAAAAATATTATCTTTAGGAAGAAACTACATCAAATCGTTTTCTGGTTTAGAAGGTGTGGCAGATACTTTGGAGGAATTATGGTTATCGTATAATTTAATAGAAAAAGTTAAAGGTGTTCAAGTTCTAAAAAAATTAAAGGTATAAAGATATCAATAAAAGCTGGCGGGCAGGTCATCAAAGACGTCGAAACTACCGTATGATCGAAGAAAAACGGTGTCCAGTTGGCTTGAAAATAACGATAAAAAAATACATAAAGATTATTCATAACCTTAGATCTTGTAAACTTCGTGGATAAGTAAATTCGCTTAATTTTTGTTGAAGACACATCAGCGACATTCGACGACCTGATTATCTTTGTCTTTCACACTGATTGACCAAGCGTCTGTCTTTGTTTTGTGTATATGTCATTTTTATGCCATAAAATAGAAAATGTAAATATATAAATTTGAGAAAATAATATTGTTATTCGGGGATATTAATTATTTATTGGATAATATTTACTAGCATATTAACTATTTAACGAAAAAAAAATTAAAGGTAAATTGCCTAATAGTATTTAAAGTGATTAAGTTACCTAACATAAATATTTATTTCGCTGAATAAAAGTCAGTTGAAGAAACGATTTTAAATAATATATATCTTGTTTTTTAAAAATATGGAACATACTTCAGAGGTTTTCATACTTTTATAGTATTGTGAAGTTCTTTTAAGGATAAGATTTTTCCAATTGCGGACAGCTTCACATATAACACTTTTATCAGTCACAATGTCTATTTATCCACTAACTTTATCGCACTACAAAAACAAACTTTCAAAAAGAACACAAATCTAAAATATATCGTCGGAATTCCAAATTAACTCTTTATTATCACGCATAGATAAATGAAACAAGTTTAGATTGGAAAGTGCCCATAAGGACAATGTAAACACTATTTGGCGCTATTCTTGCAACGGTCGCGACCCAAAACTTTTGAAAATTTCGGAGCGGTTCGGCTTTTTCCGGAATTATATCGCCAAATATTGTTTATTCAAATTTATTATTATTTTCGTTTAATTTTATAAATAAAAGACAGTGTGTTGCATACAAGAAACTTTATTTTATATAAGGACGCATGTATGAAATACCTATGAAACATTGGAAACCGACGTTATGCCACGATCCACGATGGTTTTTGCAGTTCACAGTTCACAACACAGCTTTTTCAGTTTTTAATGCCACTTTTTCACAATTATCACCGGTTGGAGTAAATAAAACTTGAATTAAACTCACAAGATAGCAATAATTACTTTGAAAATGGACGCTATAAACACTTTTCGGAATTTCTTTAATGAGAGCGGTTTAGATTTTGAAAGATTTTATGATTTTTGAAGATTCTGACTTTGACAAGGGAAAATTATTTCTGTTTTTGTTTGCCGTTGTTCTTAGCGACCGCTATAGCAGCGCCAGATCGCATATAACGGTCGCGACCTAAAATTTTTACGGGCTTTCCAATCTAAACTTGTTGCATTTATCTATGGTTTTGACTTTTCAATGTCAAAACATATTTTAATGTTTCCCTGGTTACTGATTTCTATGTGTTGCCCATTCATCATAGCTTTTTTTTCAAAGTAGTATTTTAAAACATTTTTAAAAAAGAATTTATAGTTATATGATTTAATTTTTGTTTAAAATATAATATAAAAAGTTGTAAAAAGTATATTGGAAATAATATGACAAATATTTTCAAAATAATTAATACACGTATCAGTTATATCTTGATTGAAAAATTTTAGTGGTCTATATTTTTAGTAATTGTTGTCAACGCAGCGAAAAAAACGCTCCAAGTTAGCATTTACGTCTAATACCGTTCTGCGCACGCTCAGTAACGTACGCAGAGAGAAGGATAGATTTATACGATAATCTTGTTCTAGAAAGAAATAAATAGAGTAAACGCCACGAATGTTTGGGAGTGATTCATCGCTTGATGAAGTTAGAATCGACACGCGCGCTATCATTTTTACATTAAAAACGTAAATTTTTACCGCAGACGTAGGTTTTTAAAGGCCCGGTCTGATCATCTGCCTGCGCTTCTCCTACTTATTCTAAAATGTTATACTATATCGCGTTTCTTTGATTGATTCGTTTTTGTGCGTCAGTCCATTGGTGTGCTTACAGTACGACTAATGGGGCATTCCATTTTATATTTATAACCAAATATATGTTTTGACAAGACTTTGACAGTTAAAACAACAAATTGCAACAGATTATATATTGATTATTATATGACTTGAAACACCACGGCACTGGAAATAAGTTTTATGTGACCTTGAACAGATTAGTTCACATGGCAGCGACCGATGAATCATTCCAAACATTCGTGGCGTTTACTATAGAAAAATTCATGTGAAAGTCCCCTAAACAAAGTAGAGTGTAATATACATATGACATAGCTTGCTGAATTTCAGAGTCGATATTGGCCTTTTCCGAAATCAAACTGCCGAGGTAATTAAATTCCGCTACATATTCCAATAGTTCTTCTCCGATTTTTATAGCATTGTTATGATCTTCTGGGGGAATGCACATGATTTTGGTTTTGTCGATGTTTAGATTCAGGCCCAAAGCCTCGTATGCCCAAGTATATGTGTTCAACATTTCTTGTAATTGTTGTAACGTGTTTGTAACTAGAGCGCAGTCATCAGCGTATTGAAGTTCTGTGATGAATTTTGTACGTGTTTTTGCACTGAGTCTTTTTATGATGAACAGACCGCCGTCATATCTGTATCTAATGCCCAGTCCTCTCTCCTGCAGTTTGCTGTCCACTATAATGGAGAACGCTGCCATGAATATGTTGAATAGGAGAGGCGCTAAGACACATCCCTGCCTAACTCCTGTATTTGTCAGGAAGGGATCGCTCAGTGATGTGGCACTCTTGACTGGTTGTTATTATGGAGGCTTTTACACACTGTAAGAAATTTGTTAGGTACACCGAACTTTTTCATAATTGCCCAAAGTGCATCTCTGTTCACAGAGTCGAAGGCTTTTGTTAGATCGATGAATTTTTTTTAGATCGAAGCATTTTTTATATTAACACTCTGGCACGGCATTGTTTGGACACAAATGGTAACCACGGGGTTGCGGGTGTTATTGGCCCTTGTATACTTTAGTCATTTGTGCACTTTCTCCTTTCTCGTTTAATATACAGGTATAATTTTATATCCTGGTTAAAAAAAGACAGCACGCTGTCACATCAAGTAAACGAACTGGCCAATAAAAAAGGCTACACTCAATATCAGTTTCCAGACTGCGAGTAGAATCTCAAAAAAAGTTAAGACTTTTAAATAGTTAACAAATTCGAACCTTACATTTTTCAGATTCATTCAGAAAATTTCCTAATAACTTCAAGTAATTAGAATTAGTGTGTTTAATCTCAGAAAAAGTAATAATGTAAATATAAAATAAAATATACAGGGTTGTTCACCACATACGACACGGAGTATTATAGCTAAACAATTAGATTTTTACGAATCGTAAATTTTGGGTTCGTTGAAGGACTATTAGAACTACAATTTAAAAATATTTTTACAAGATACAGAGTGTCCCAAATAAAAAAAATATCAAAGTTGGATTTTTTAAATGGAAAACTCTGTATATTATTACATTTTTTGTTTCTACTGCTGAAATAAAGGTAAATTTGATTAAGATTTATCATATTTAAACCTTATCGTTTTTGAAATATTTTCAATTTTGTGAAATTGCAGTAAAAATTTTAAGGCTTCATTTCTCTCAGGGTATCAAAGTTTTTAATACTAAATATTTACTGAAGTTTATTTATTGATCAGTTATTGTGTTGCAATAATAAAAATTATACTACCTTATACAGAGTGTCTAACAAATAATTTTAAATAATTTCTAGCTTTAAACGGCAATAACTTGTTTAATTTAAATGGAACACCCTGTATATTTTAGGAGAATCAGATGCACAATTTAATTGTCTATCAAATTGTGTTATACCATTTTTACCTATCTCTTCAAATTTTCGTAAAAAATGCATTTCCTTACAATTTAGCACTAGTATACCGGGTGTGTCTCAAAAGTGGCTAGGGGTGAGCCACTGAATTTTTTTATTTTTTTAGATAAAAAAAAGAGATTTGGGATGTTAGTCTATGACATAAATTAGGATTGATTGGTGTGACATTTTCTATCGAACAAAGTAAAAAAATACCGGGGGTGCCATTTAAAAATCAAAAGTTGTAGTCATTTCCGGTGAAACCGGAAGTGACCGAAAACAATTGAATACGTCATTCAATCCTAATTTATGTCATATACTAGCATACCAAATTTCGTTTTTTTAACTAAAAGAATAAAAAATTTAGAGGGGTGAGCCACTTTTGAGACGCATCCGGTATACCTATAATATACCCATGGAATATTGATATTTTAGGTTATTTTTAAAGCAACGATAATATTACTAGCCCATTTGTATACAAAAAGAAAATATTTATAAAAGAGTATACCATTAATTAAATATACCACCATTATTTCCGCCCAAATATTAATTAATTACATACTTTTAATTGTGTTAGTTAATAAATTATTCTAAATAAATTTGGATTTCAATCAGAAATCAATATAATAATAAGTTATGAAAATGAACACGTCTCTGTTAATAAGCATTCGTCAAAAAATGAAAATAATTTTTTTAAGGTGTTACTTTTTACCACACTGTCTAATACACATACAAAATTCAGTTTTTTAGTATTTGGAGCAATTATTATTAATCAACGCAAACCATATCGACAATATTAATATCTGTGCTCTTTAAAAATTAGTTACATCTTTAAAAATAATCTAAAATGTCAATATTCCATGGGTATATTGATAAATGAGGTCTAAATTATAAGAAAATGCATTTTCTACGAAAACTTGAAGAGATAGGTAAAAAATCTATATAATACAATTTGATTAAATAGACAATTAAATTGTGCATCTGATTTTCCTAAAATATATTGTTTGTTCCATTTAAATTAAACTAGTTATTGCCGTTTAAAGCTAGTAATTATTTAAAATATTTTTAGACACTCTGTATAAGGTAATATAATTTTTATTTTTGCAACACAAAATTTAGTAAATAGAAATACTTCAGTATAATATTTGGTTTCAAAAACTTATACGCCTATTACTAATACTTTAAAAAAATACGCCTAGAGAAATTAAGCATTAAAATTATTATTTTGACAAAAAAAAATTAAATTAATTATTTTGACAAAAATTTAAATATTTCAAAAACGTTACAGTTGAGGTTTGGAACCTTTGGTGTTACACAGCAAAATAAAACACTAAATCACCACAACACACCAAAACACTTTTACTTTTACACTGGACGCGCATTTCGCTAACCATGTTAGCATCATCAGCAGATCATTATAAACTGAGTTTAAATTCATCTGCTGATGATGCTAACATGGTTAGCGAAACTCGCGTCCGGTGTAAAAGTAAAAGTTTTTGGTGTATTGTGGTGATTTAGTGTTTTATTTCAAAAAGGGTAAGATTAAAATGCGGTAAACCTTAATCAAATTTACCTTTATTTTAATTGTAGAAACTAAAAATGTAATAATATATAGGGTATTCCGTTTAAAAAAATAAAACTTTTTTTTATTTATTTGGAACACTCTGTATCTTGTGAAAATATTTTTAATTTGTAGTTCTACTAGTATTTCAACGAACCCAAAAGTTAGAATTTGCAAAAATCTAATCGTTTAGCTACGATACTCCGTGTCGAATGTGGTGAACAACCGTGTATAGATCATAAATAAAATTTTATTCATATGATTAAGCTTGATCGACACAGCGTTGCTAACTTTTACATATATTTTCTTTTAATCAAAATATTTTAGGAAACAAAAATAAAATAATTATAAATATATAAACAGTTATTATTTACATCAACAGCACTTAAGGGACATAAAGGGCCATTACTGCCGCTTTCCCGTTCAAAATTTTCTAATAAGGTTTGTGATGAGTTTTTTTTTCAACTGCTGTTAAGCTACGTCGGCATCTTATATATTTCGCACAATAAGCGATTCTAAAAAGGGCAATTTCCGACTGGAAGGTCTGCTAATAAAAAAGTTTAAGCTTAAAGTATCACAACACAATTCACTCACATCAAAAACTCGTAATACAAAACCTAAAGTGTCAAAACGAATGAATGTGTCAGGAAACAAATAAATAAATGTGGCAACTTGACATTTTTTACAGCAGAGCTACCACCTGAATCACCAGCGGGAAATATAAAATCCAGTTAGTCGGTCAGTTCCAGAATATGTTCATGGTTGGCAACAATGAATTTAATAATCGCACCCTCGACAACGCAACTAAAAGTTTATTTGGTATCGCTTATATGTACCTTATATCACAGATTAGGTATCCTATAAGTATACAGATAAAAATCTTGTCCCTAATTCGTGGTACGAAAATTGTTTTTTTATGACGATGTGCAAACGAGTCAAATTTCCTGTGCGCAAAAATAAACTCGCGTAAAATAACAATAAACAGCGTAATAGAGAGATATCGCTAAACCGAATAGCGTGCATGGACGTTAATAAGGCCAGGTGTTATTTCCTTTACGTGAGGTGGTGTTAACTCTCTTAATTTATAGTTATCGGATCGGAAAGAATTATGATCGCACCGCGTCCGCTATTTAAACTTAACCTAACTTTGAATTTAAAACTTTGAAATTGTTTTGTTTACTAGGTATTTTAAAACTAAAGGGCTAAAGTGCTTATTTCCAGTGCTTTATTGTTCAACGTCTGCCAATGGGTTTAGGACAACAAGCAACAAATTCTCTTTGAAGGGCTAAGTCGTCATCTGCTGTAAACCTAAGACTCTTTATAGGTTCTTTAGTATTGGAAGAGGTGGAATCCATATTTTGGGCCATATTTATTTAATTAAAACTAATCCCAGCTACTTAAATATCAAATTACCTAATAAAACTAAAGCAATAATTCAAAACAATTCAAACATAACCTAAAATAAAAGATCTCGCCGGCCGGCACCGTTTGTCAAATACCCGCACATGCCCATTTAAGCAATTTTTAAACGTTATCAGAGGTTATTTAGAAAGAGCGCTTGGTGTAATTGATCCGCAAATTACGTCAGGCGGTAACGTTATTAGCGGGTGTTGCGTTGACTCGCGCATATCGTAACCATGAGAAGGTACGCGTAAATACTGGATGACGCTATTCGGTTTTCCGATATCTCTCTAATAACTGTGCCGGTCAGGCGCTGTGCACAATTTTAGAGGCCATAAGTGGGCATGCTATGTGCGCAAACTAGTCACCTAACTAGTGCTAGGGTCCCAACTTGAGCACCGGCGATTCCGGGACAATTATTTTTAAGCTTTTAAATAATTGAAACAAAACATTAAATATTAGAAATTAAAATATATTATGTGTGTAGTACACACTTTTTTTAATTTTTAAACATAAATCCCGGCCAAACCGGGACGGTTGGGAACCCTAACTAGTGCCCGATTCCGAAAATTGGAACCACGAACAACAATAAAGAAAAAACAAAGATTATAATCTGTATAATCTGTGCTTATATTGTGTCTAAATTTCAAATAAAAAATCGGTGACAAATTTTCGAATTTTGACACTTGCCAAAAATCGAAGTAAAAAGTAGCCGAGGCAACATTGCAACGTGCATTCGTCAAGTAATTTGATGACGTGCTTACTGGAAACGAACTTAACTGAAAAATACAATAAAATTCTTCATCTAATCAATCCTCTTTTAAGGTTTTATATCTTGGTAATAATTTGGTAAAAGAATGGGGCGAATTTGTAAAGTTTAATGATTTACCATGTTTAGAAGATTTATTGTTTGTTGGAAATCCACTCTATGACAGCATGGAAGAAGCTGTATGGAAAGTAGAAGCTATTAAAAGATTACCTAATTTAAAAAAGTTAGATGGTGAACCCGTAGTACGCGAAGAAGAATAATAATTATGATAATACAGATATATTTGTTTATTTGATTTTAGCAATTCTAAATAAAAGCTTATATAAATAAATACAAAAATGCGTAAATATTCAATTCAATAATCAATACATCGCTAGCCTTACAGATTAACTTAACCTGTCTATACAGGGTGGTCCGAATTGTAATCGGAATATCTCAACAATACATTCTGCAGATAAGAAAAGTTCGTATACCTACATTTATATGCTAAAATGCTTCGTTTCAGAGATATAGGGTGTAGAACCACAAATTACCTATAACAGATGCGAAAGAAAGCGACTGCATCGGAAACCGCTCGGCAAACCCGACACGCCTATTGAGTGGTGTAAATACACCAGTCGTTTAGTCCGGAAACCTATGCTGTGTCGTATTCGCTTGCTGGAATGACATAGTGCGTGGTTATATGTTTCTTTTTAAAAACGCGTGTAGGATTTTTGTTGAACTTTTGAACTGTTATTTCTAAGTTTTGGTAATTTGTATATCTTATTTAAAATGGGATGCAAATGTGTTTATTTATAAGGAAAAAAAAGATATTTATAGTATAAAAAATTAATTTATTTAACAAAATTTAATTAAAAATGTGACAAAATAGGGTGTAAAATTTTTTTTTATAGTTTTCATTATATCAAACAGCCTCTGGGAAATGTTTTCAACTCAAAATGCCTTTAATTATGTTTGACTACATCATTAAAAAGGGTCTTCAAATACATCAATGTGATATTTGTCTAAAATTTGCAAAAGAATCCGAATCTCTGGATAACTCGAAATTATTTACCCATTTAAAAGCCTTTGATCATGAAAGTGGAAAAATTTGTTCATTTTATTTACAGGCTGGAAAAATTATTTATATTAAATTTTGATGAGTTTTGCACTGAAGAAAACATTCAGAGGCTGTTTGATATAATGAAAACTATAGAATTTGACCACCCGTGTGAGAAATTTCGTCTTATTTACATCATTAAATTATTTATTAGATTGAAAATATTTTATGCATTAAAGTTTACAAAAAATAAAGATTTATATAGTCGAAAAAAGTCCGATAGAACCAATAGAAATGTAACTATTTTGTCACATCTTTAATTAAATTTTGTTAAATAAATTAATTTTTTATACTATAAATATCTTTTTTTTTCCTAATCTCCTAAGAGCTGATATAATATTTTTTTTTTGATTAAAAAACAAAAGTTGTTAATATAATACCAATTTAACAGTGTTTTAGTAGTTTTAATACACACTATGATATAAAATTTATTATCATTATAATGTACATTATTAATACTATTGTTCATTCGAAATGGCATTAAGGCCCAATTGCAACAATGATTTAAATTTTTCTTAAAGATAAGTAGAGCTTAGAATGAGCTGTATTTATATTTACTTTAATATTCACTTTAAATGAGGGAATTTGACTGATACAATTTTTGAATTTGAATTGTTTTTAATGATACTAACAATTTTAGTTCAATTTTTAATAAAATTTATTTAATATTAATAGAAATCCAAGAGATTTGAAACCTCTTTTAGCGATTTATAACATTCTCAAATGAATTACAGGTGCCCTTATTTTCTATGAAAATCACACAGCTTTTTAAATAGTCGCTGCAGTTGCTATAGCTATAAAAACTAATTTTTTAAGGTGTGAAAATTGCGACACACGCTAAATGGACTTGATTTTTCGTATGTCTCGAAGTCTGTGGACCTTTTTGTATGCCTCGATAACATATTGGTGCAGATTATTTTCACCCAAACAAATAATAACCCAAACTATACATTGATGCGGATTGTCTATGAACTCTTTCTGAAGGTCACAGAAACCTGAAGCGTAATTCGGTGTTCTTTCGCATCTGTTATAGGTAATTTGTGGTAGAATGTGATAGATAATATACTGCTTTTTCAACAAAGTGTCACAATATGACATGGCCAGATCTATTGTTTTACATCACTTGACGTTTAAAGTCATAGGCTACTGGTTAAAATCAATGAAAATATACGCTTTCAAACTAAATCTTAAATAACTTAAAAAAAAATTATTTTAGGTATAGGAACATGTATAGTCAAAAAGTAACGAATTGAAAAACATTTTCACTAGTGAAATAAAAAAAAGTGGGTTTCCATTTGAAAAAAATTATTCATGATAATTTTTTAGTCGCTCAATTCCATGACAACTGCCGGTTATTATTATATGACATTCCAACAATTTAATTTTTGAAATAGATAGCCACATGTCTTTTCTTTTTGGCACAGTGGCTGTTGTAATCACTAAATTTGACATTTAGACTATACACATATTTTTGACAGGCAGTTCTTTTCATCCAAAAATTTTAAATATTTTTTTTTCTCTCAAAAACGGTTAATGTAGAGTGTTTAATATCAAAATTTATAGAATCTTACAAAGAATTTAAGTATGTTATAAAAAATGGGGGCACCCATTTTAAATAAGAAAGTTGCTGTCAACTTCCAGTATTTCCGGAAGTGCCGCCATATTGAAAATATTTTTTATCAATAGATCTCTTTGTAAAACAGTGATGTGCAAAAGATCCCCGATCAAGATATTGTGGTTCTATAGAAACTTCTAATGCATGCTCTAGCCTGGGACACACTGTATATTTCCTCCCTTTTTTTAGGTAGAAATGTTTTTTGTAAAAATCGGTTCAGGCAACATTTCTCAAAATTCTTTGAAATTTAAATAATCAATACATGTCATCATTGACAAATAATAAACATGGATAGTTATGTAACTGAAATAATAAATTTGGTAATATTTTATGTTTTTACATAAATCATAAATTTATAGAGAAAAATTAAGGATAAAATTTGTTGAACCTTTGGCATAAAAACAATTCCAAATTTATTGTTTCAGTCTAATAACCTTATAGACAATATGATTTCTAGTGATTATTTCAATTCCTAATATCTTGAAAAGGGTTACTCATAACCATTTTTGCCATATTTGAGTAAAAAATTGCGCAAATGTATATTTTCTCTGCCAGTAGTGTTACACACTACTTGTCTAACAGTAGCGCAATCTTCTACTAGGTACAAAAGAAAAGTTATTATATTTTAAAACAGTTAAAAAAATGGTTAGGTGGCGACCCCTACATGTAGGAGTCATATTAACATTGAAATTAAATTTCTCGTACAAAAAAACCCAGACACCAACTTTAATCCAAATATTGACTTTAGTTCAGAAATTATTTGGAAATAAAAACAAAATAGAAATACAATTTCTATATCCTGTATCTCCAAAACAAAACGTTTTAGGACATAAATTTATACAAACCTTTTTACTTACTTTTATCTGCAGAATATGCTGTTGAAGTGTCCCGATTATAACTCGGAGCACCCTGTATAATTAACAACTAACCAATTTAAGTGCTTCCATCAGGAACACTTTTACTTAACTTATATGTAAGATGCTTTATCCATTCTTCTTCTGGCACATTTTTTGCCCATTCTGGATAGGAGCTGTTTGGTAATTGTATATTCAGCATGAGATCCTTTACAAGTTCAATCACCTTTTGTGACATGTCAATATCTACCTCCTTTGGAGCTGGTTGAGTCGACACCTTTAAAAATGTTAATATTTATGAATGACTTTATTATAGCACAGTCAATTTATTCAAAAAAAAAAGTCTAGTATGTTTTCAGGTAGTTTTGATACCTTCAATTCTATGTTTGCTTACTTTGGTATGGCTGACAATAATTGAAGACCATAAGTGAGAAACAGGCTAAGGGCCAAAAAAAAACAAAATTGCGTTTTTATCTTAAAAATATACAAACTGGATACAGATAATATATTTGTTAGGCCAAGTGCTAGTATGAATAGTACACCGGTCATTACAGATAATATATCAAAGTGGTAAACCAAAATAGACCATTACAAAAAATTAACAAATAAAATTAGCACCTGTCCTATGTACAATATATCACCGGAAATGTCACATTTTGCAGCATGCTTCTTACTTATGGTCTTCGATAATTGTCAAAATTTCTTGATGGAACTACCCAACGACATCTAAATAAAGGATATCTTATTTAGATCCCTAGATGTTAATGGAACTATCTCAAATACCAAAATTTCTGCCACAAACACAATTTGACTGGAATATAATTAAAAATCAACACTTACCTCTTCAACTATACTAGCTTCGCCCTCCTCGATAAAAGGCATATCTGGAATGTCACAAATTGCCGTGGTAATAGTGGAAGCGGCGACTCCCTGATCAATTTCTTCTTCATTATCTGACTCTAGAATTGCTTTTATTACATTTAATTTAGTGAATGTGTGGACCTGTACCTTGACTATCCGTATCGAGAATGCCGTAAACCATATCACCATCGGTGGGGTTTTGAGATAAAAGAGTATAATTTTCTAGGTTTTCGTAGTAACTCTCATCAGAATCTGAATCAAGAGCAGGAATTTGTTCCAATTCTCGATTAGGGGACACTTCATCGCTACCGGGACCGTTGTTGAGCAAACCTGTATTTAGTCTCCCCATATTGTTAATTACAACAATTTATATATTTTCAATTGTTAATTAAAATAACACTAAAATGGCAAATATAAACAAACCGTGAAACAAACTTAACAAATTTTGATTTAACAACACAGCCACAGAATAGGTCTGGTCTGGTACAGAGACAGTTGACGCAGCTGATGTAGAGTTGGGAACAATTACCGATGTTTTAATATCGATATCAAACTGGCACAGTCAATATCAGTGGCGCATCTGGAGGTTGAGTCTGGTAGGGGTAGTGGCAATATTTAAATAAAGTACTAAATTTAAACAATATTTTCTCTGACAGATATTGTGACTGTGGAAAGAAATATACCTTGATAGGTTTGGATTTTTTATTTGTGTATTATTAACTTCTTTTGTGACAATTTTATTTATAACACATTTTTTATCTTATTCATAAATTTCTTCTTGGGAAGGGTAATTACCCCCATTATCCCTAAACGGATAGTTCACGAGTCAATATTAGTCGAACGACTTTTTGCTTAAGTTAATTAGATTATATAATATTAGTTTTAGGAATGTTTTTACCTATATTAAGTTACGCCACTGTTAAAAAGTTTGCACTGCATCACAGATAACACATAATCCAGATGGCTCCTTACGTGTTAAAAATTGTCACCCTAATTTCACTCCAATTTGGAAAAATATTGGAGTGACGTTTGAATAATCTGAAATTTTTAGATTTCTTTTCTCACTTTTTTGGGAGGTTTTGCTTCTTTTGCACAGATGTCGCTTGCACTTCAGTTGCGTGGTTGCCAAACGTTATATCGAAATATATTTCATTTCATTATGAATATATAAAATTAAAGGTATACCAAATTAAAAATTATGTAATTTATAAACATGAAATTAATTTAACATATCTAGTTAAATTAATATATAAATATTTAACTTAATACGTTCATTATTATTTTATTAATTTATCGTCACACGTCATTTACCAGTTGCCTAATTACGAAAAGTTTCATATGACATTAACCTCAAAAATGATCTTTGAAAACAAACAACAACAAACAGAGCAACAAATGAACAAATAACTACATAATGACTGATAATGATAAGTGATAATAATAACTTTAATTATATGAAGGCTGATGAAGGTAATTATAAACATTATTTTGAGTTTGTTTAATAAAATATAGGATACAATATAACTAAGCAAAATCAAACAGTTTTAGACAACCAATACAAGATTTAGAACTTTGACAGCGTGATAAACAAATTGTACATTCAGGAACTCGTTTAAATATTATAGGTAAGTAATATTTTCACAAAACTAAACATTTTAGCATAAAATCACAGGTAATATATAGAATATTACCTATGATAAAATGTTAAATACTGATGTATATTTATTCTAATCACATTTAAATTTAAACTCAAAATTTTCATAAAAAGAAAATGATAATTTTTCGTAAATATAAAGTAAATTATATTACATATTTCAGGTTGATTGACGAATACTCTACAGTTGATTAGAGCCCATGATGATGCGAAGATAATTAATATCACCTAACTTCAAGAAACCAGCATAAAGAAGTTTACATTCATAACTCATCTAACCATTATAGGTAATAATTTACAAAATTAGCCATTTTTGATTATAATATTAAGGTACTTAGGTACATTTTTATCTTCTAGATCAGTAATGTCGTCATAATTTAAATGAACTCACAGATAGCAATGGGGCACTGCACCGAAGCAGTATTACAAAATATGTGAAATAAAACTGTAATACAAATTGCTCTATAAAATTTAATAGAAATAAATTTATTTATGAAAATTAAGTTATGAAGTTTTATTTTTCCTAGGAAAAAAATAACATTTATATTTTGATCAATTTAGAACATTACAGTTAAAAAAATATGTGTTAGAATAACATATTTTTAATAAAATTGCAGCTTTTAATTTTTATACTTTTTTGCTTTTATATCAATAAGAACTAACGTAAGGAACAATTCATATTTATACTATGAAAACACATGCATATTTTTTGATGTTTTTAAAACCAGTGAATGATGTTGAAATATACTACACCTATTATTCTTATTAACTAACTTTAATTACAAACTTACACATTATTGTCATTGGAAATAAATTAATTTGGATATTCTATTTGTTTAGAAACTTTTTTACCTATTGTAGTTTTTTTAAAACCTACTTGATTTAAAACAAAAAAATGTCACCTGTTGTGACAAAATAAGGTCTTTTTTACTAGAAAACAATCTAGTGAGCTTTTCTAATAATACTTTATTGATATACCATATGATCGAAAAAACGGCGTCAGCGATGGCTATGAAATGAAGATCGCTGTCATTTTAAATGTAAATTTATATGGGAAATGTCATCGATTGCCATTTCCCAGCCAACTGGACGCCGTTTTTTTTTGATCATACGGTATAATATGTATTCCCATCTGTTAATCTTTTTATTTTAAGGAAGATTTAGGAAGGGTAGCTTAAAACATGTTTGTCAATCAATTATCTTTATATGTCGTTTGTAAAAATATTTTACAGTAGTAGAAAATAAAACTGTTTTTAAGGCGAACAGCTTCTTTGCTAAAATATTTTTTTGGTCCCAATACATAATGATTTACATTTTTTTTTAACTTCAAATAATGAATTTAATGGAAAAATTGCAAGTCATAAAAACGTTCTAAATATACAAATCTATCCATTTTTTCCATATCGTTGCTCCAGTTTTTTGTCAAATTAACGAATATTAGAAATAGTTCATTTCAACCGGTCAGGTTTTAATTTGATTTAAAGTGCAATAGAGTAAATTCCAATTTAGGTAGTTTTTCTTGAAATTTAAAAATTGTTCTTCAAAATCTTAAGTAAGTCTAAAACCTTACATTTCAGTCATATACTTCCCTAATAAAACACACCTTTATTTTTCTCTTAGAATCTAAAAATTAATTAATAAAGGGGGTATTCCGTTACAAAAAAACACAAATTTGATGTGTAACTTTTTTGGGGACACCCTGTAGAACTCTCTATATTTTTAAAACGTGCGCAGAATTAACTTACATATGCTTACAAAATTTCATTTCAATACGAACTGGTCGTTCTCCTTGGAGCCTCCGAGTCGTATGAGAGGCGCCACCCTGTATAATTTTTATATAGTTGCACTTGAAATAAGGGATGAAAATTTGTACAAACATTTGTTAAAATCGGGTTTAGAAGTATGAAATTCTGTTTGTTCCTTATGTAACGTAATTTAGCAATAACAAGCAATTTTTTTTTCAGAACGTCCACACCTCATTTCACCCCGTTAGAGGGCGAATTTCCAAAAATTGTTCCTGAGTGCTAAATTACGTTACATAAGGAACGTCTGCGCAAAATTTCATACTTCCAAAACCGATTTTAATGAATTTTTGTACAAATTTTCATCCCTTAATTCTTATGGGGCGAATGCCTAAAATTCGCTTCTGAGTACTCACTTTCATCACTTGAGGAACCTCTGTGCAAATTTTCATACTTCTAGGACAGATTTTTTTCAGAAAGTTCACCCCTCATTTCACCCCCTTAGAGGGAAAATTTCGAAAAATTGCTTCTTAGTGCTAAATTACCTTATATAAGGAACGTCTGCGAACAATTTTATACTTCTAAAACCGATTTTAACAAATTTTTGTACATATTTTCATCCCTTATTTCTTAAGGGATGAATGCCCAAAATTCGCTTCTGAGTATAACTTTCATCACTTGATGAACCTCTGTGCAAATTTTCATACTTCTAGGACAGATTTTTTTCAGAACGTTCACCCTTCATTTCACCCCTTAGAGGGAAAATTTCCTGAAATTGCCTCTTAGTGCTAAATTAAGTTACATAAGGAACGTCTACGCAGAATTCATACTTCTAAAACCGATTTTAACAAATTTTTATACCAATTTTCATCCCTTATTTCTTAGGGGATGAATGTCCAAAATTTGCTTCTGAGTACTCACTTTCGTCACTTAATTAACAATTTCCAAATTTCAAACTCCTCGGACTAATTTTAAAAAAGTATGCAAAATTTCACCCCCAGTTTCACCCCTTAGTAGAAGAATTTCCTAAAATCGCTTTGTATAATCGAACTGTTAAGTTACGCTACTTAAGGCACCTCTGTGCAAAATTTCGTAGTCCTAGGACATGCTTTTTTTTGTATACAAAAGTACCCATCCATATCACCCCCTTAACGAGCGAATTTCCAAAAATTGCCCCTTAGTGTTCAATTACGTCAGTCAAGGAGCACTCGTGAAAAATTTCATACTCTTAAACCAGATTTTAACAAATTTTTATGCAGCTTTTCATCCCTAATTCGACCGCTAAGGGGGTGACTTAGCGGTCGAATTTTCAAAAAATCCCTTCTTAGTGCTCATTTACATCACTTAAGGAACCTATGTGCCAAATTTTATTTATAACTATAGAGATAACCTTTACCCTTATTTTCAGCTAATGAATATTAAGAGACAAATAATAAAAATAAAATCTAAATTATAAATTTCATGGCTATAAATAGCATACATATGCATCGAGAAATTCTGACTTTCAACATCCACTGCGACTAGTATTTTCATATCCAATTGTCTAGTATTAAAGTCCGAATATACATTTTCCCTGGGTTTGACCGGGAATTTGCTTATAAATGTGAACAACCGGCTACGTCGCTTCACATCGCGTGGCCGTGGTGTGGCTCCAAATTCGTTCGTTTTAAAAATATTATTAGATTTGGCTATAGGCGCCCTCTGTGTCATTAATCGGGAACTGTCTCATCGAAAACATGCTGTTCCGTAAGCAATGGCCATCTGGATTATGTGTTATCTGTGACTGCATCTAAAAGACGATCTCAAACAAGTTTTTTCTACTATAGAGGGCTTCTAAAAACATCCATTATCCTTAAAAGCAATTAACCGCCGGATCATACTCTTGTCATAAACGACCTTTTAATTATTATTTGTGGAAAGTCCCTATTGTAAAATAATATAGCTTTGTTCGTCATGTCCGTTTCTATACACAAACATTGTAACGTCTAGACTTTAGTTACCTGTTTCTTGAAGAATCGACACCTTAATGAACTTTACCCTAAGAATATTAAAAAGTAAATTGTACACCTCTGACTATTGGGAATTTTATTTTCGACAGTTTCTCTTTTATTTGCGACACGCTCTTGACTTTACAAGCTCTTTTTTTCTCTATAAGTTGGAAACAGTTTACAGTTGGCAATTTTTATATTCAATTTTACTTAATAAAATTTCAAAACTATTTTCTAATCGTGAAGTCGGCTGCCTGTTTAATGAATAGGCTGTGATTTGAATAAATACAACGTTGCACATCGATGTTTTCCATTGATATCCCATTACTAAGAGAGTGTCAAAAATTTTCATGACAAGAAAAATAAAGTATTCTTTTTCCTTTTTCTTTTATAGTGTGAATGGCAGTCCGATCTGTCTAGATGTCGCCAAACGAATTAGTGTTTTCAAAAAATATTGTTAATATTATTTATTTTAGATATGAAAATATTGTCAAAGGGACATAGCTCTTTTGAAGAAATTGTATTTCTTTTGCAAAGAAAAGCCTTTAAATTATATAAATAAAAAACTCTTTGAAGCGCACTCTCTTGTCAGGTAGTTATAATCATTATTTTATTATCACAGGGATCTACAACCTTCGACGAAACGGGACAAAGCAAAGCAAGTTGACCAATGAAAAACGCGCAATCGCAAATACAGACTGAAAAGAAACTTTGTGGTCTGCAGTGCATTGTATTGTTTTTTATTATCTCGAATTTTTATTTATCTGGTGCTTTAATTTGGTGATAATAGAATAAAATACATTGTAAACACAAAGTTCCGGGTGTAGTGACTTCTAAAAGGGAGTTTTCGAGCTCTCAAATTCGAATAGAATGTTTGTTTTGTTAGACCCTGAATCATCCAAGTTTACTAGCTGTCATGGTGTAGAAATGAGTGTATTAATTTAGTTTTGTGAAGGCTTATATCGGACAGATACAATTTATTTAATGTCCTATTGGTAGGCAACAATGTCAAACAGACATATTCCGGCAGATAAGGTGAGTAGCATTCAACATACCAACCGCACCCTTTTTTTCTCTTACTAAGCTGTGATTAGAAGACATAAGGCGACCTAGATTTTTACCCCTTTATAGTACTTCTTTCGACGAAAATAGTCCAGGTCAAATCTTATTCTTTTCTCCTTGGTCAACTTTTTAGCAGCACTAACTTTCACTGCTGCGAAATTTGTTATTTATAAATACATTAGTACTGGTGACAACTATGAAAGTCTTTATTTTATTTTTATTTTAAGTTATGAATTATATTAAAAAACTACAATGCAGTTTATATAGTAAACTTTGTCTTGTATTAGATAATATCTTAAGATTACTTTATTCGTATTTTAGTTTCATGCATTGATATTGATTAGGTCTACAATTTTTTTTTATTATTTTTGAACAGGCGATTTATCTAATATACTTGGTCTAAATATTTTACTTTAATCAGAAATCAAGAAGATCAATTATTCTTAATTCCATTATTAGCATATCAAATGTAACTGAACTAGGTATTTTCTAAATACCTATGTGTTTACTGTTAGTAAAAGTGTAATTTTCTTTAGTCATTTTTTATACATAACAACTTATTAATAAATCTTGGTTTTCAACACTCAGAATCATTAGAAAATGTAAAATTTGGGCTGTGACCTTAGTTTTTGACACCTGCTTTATGCTTTGGACTTGAAAATAGTTATTGATTAAATTGCAAATACGTACTTATTGGTATTTTAAGAAATACCTATATACTAATGGCAAAATAGGCCTATATCTGTATTTGCCAACAAACAAATTTCTAATTCCTAAATTATTTAAATATTTTGATCAATAATTATTCCTTTAGCAATTACAGTTATTATTATTGTTATTAGTATTAAAATTATTTTGTTACTGTCATATTAATCGTATTTTCAGTTGGAATATATCTAATATTAAGTTTTATTTGTATCTAGTAGCTATTTTTGTTTAACAGACTTTGGTTTGTAATTTTCTATTTATTCATTTTGGATACTCTCCAACCACTGTCCGCTCATTTATATGTTTTTATTTAATTACAGATAAACTTAAGATTAATACTTGTTAGTGGAAAGACAAAAGAGTATTTATTCAGTCCAAGTGACTCGGCAGGAGACATAGCACAACATGTTTTTGACAATTGGCCTGAAGGTATGTATTAATTGTTTTTTATATTTTTTCTCAGCACTGCTGTTTTTTTTTTGTATAAAGTATAAACATCCTATCAAGAGGACTTCCTATTGAACATTGAGGAATTAACAGAGTTATGTGAGCCTATATACATATTTGTCCTGTTTATATTTATACTTATTAAAACTGCTGTTATAAATTTTAATTGAGGCAAACATAGACATTTATTTTAATATGCTTATATTAAGTATCTATTTTTTTCTTGTTTTTCATTTTAATAATTTACAAGAAATGAGGTATACAGGGTCCGGCAATAGCACATCGGGCATCTGTAGCTCCTAGAATAAAAAACTTGGAAATTTTGTTTAAGTGCAAACCTAAAGTATGTACTAGGACGTATTTCAGGAAAATATTTTAATTTTCTACAGGTTGACTCCAAAAAGTGTGAGTGGATCGGGATTATTATTTTTAAATGGTACACCCTGTATATTATTGCATTTTTGGCTCCCTTTTTGATCACTTTACATAATTTTTGATAGTTTCATAAATATAAATAAACAAACATTTTTTTATCCTTTTTAATAAAAATTATTTAAAATACAAGAAATGTCCTGAAATCAAAATTATATTAAGTATTTACTGTGATTGTTCTATATTTACTTTACTACAAATATCGAATATTTTAACCATACAGGGGGTTTAAAATTCTATGCCAAACTTTCTAAAATATATGAAGGAAATAGAGGGTGTCCCAGGCTGAGCGTGCATTAGAAGTTTCTAGAGAACTGCAGTATCTAGATCGGAGATTTTTCGCACATTATTGTTTCACAACAAGATCTACCAATTAAAAATATTTTCAATATGGCGGCACTTCCGAAACTACCGGAAGTTGACATACATACTTAAATTATCTGTAAAATTTTATGAATTTTGATATCAAATACTCTGTCTCTAACATTAACCGTTTGGAAAAAAACTGCCTGTCAAAAAAATCTATATAGCCTAAACAACAAATTTAGTGATTACCGCGACCGCTGTGACATATGTAAAGAAGGCATGTGGCTATCTATTTCAAAAATTAAATTGTTTGAATGTCATATAATATTGGCCGTAGCTGTCATTGAATTGAGCGATAAAAAAATTATCATAAATCATTTGTTTCAAATGGAAACCCACTTTTTTTATTTATGTCATTATGATAATATTATGATAATTTTTTAATCGCTCAATTTAATGACAGCTACGGCCAATATTATATGACATTCGAACAATTTAATTTTTGAAATAGATAGCCACATGTCTTCCCTTTATCGTTTAGCCTATACAGATATTTTGACAGAGAGTTAAACAGTTCCTCCAAAAATTTTAAATATTTTTTTTTCTCAAAAACGGTTTATGTTAGGTATAGAGTGTTTGACATAAAAATTCATAAAATGTTACAGAGAATTTAAGTATGTAATAAAAAATGGGGGTACTTATTTAAAATACGAAAGTTGCTGTCAACTTCCGGTATTTCCGGAAGTGCCGCCATTTTGAAAATATTATTAATCGAGAGATCCCGTTGTGAAACAGTAATGTGCAAAAAATCTCCGATCTAGATATTGTAGTTCTCTAGATAATTCTAATGCACGCTCAGCCTGGGACACTCTGTATATATTATATTTTAGAAATCTGCCTAAGGTTTAGCCCGATCCTGTCGTGTTAAGCCATACCTACCCAAAATTCCAAACACACGTGCTTTGATTAAGGTTTGCAGAGCTTCAACATTTGCCATAAAATAGCGAGCAATTTGTTACAAAACCATATACAGGGTGGTCCGAACTGTATTCCGGAAACTTCGGCAGCATATTCTGCAGATAAAAATTAGTAAAAAAGTTCGTATAAATGTATGTCCTAAAATGCTTAGTTTCAGAGATACAGGGTGTAGAAGTTTCATTATTATTTAGATTTTTTCTGAATAATTTCTGAAGTAACGTCAATATTTGGATGAAAATTGGTGTCTGTGAGTTTTTTGACATGAGAAATTTGATTTTGATGTCAATATGACTGCTATTAGTAGAGGGCGCCACCTACATGTGTTTTAACTGTTTTGAAGCTTATTAACTTTTTGTCCGTACCTGTATAAAACTACCGAGCGAAAATATTTACATCTCTGTGACTTTTTATGTAAAAAATATCTCTTTGTAAAAATCGCTACGAGCAACTGTTTTTAATATATTTAGAATGGAAATAGTCAATACATGTCATTATTGACGAAAAATAAACACGCTGAGTAGATAGTTATTTCACTGAAATAATAAATTTGGGAAAATTTTTATTTTTTTAAACTAATCATAAATTTTTCTGCTAAAAATGATGATAAAACAGTTTCTGTTGAACTTTTGACACAAAAACATTTGAAATTTATGATTTCAGTCTAATAACTATTAGTTTAGTTTATAATCATCTGCTGATGATGCTAACATGGTTAGCGAAACGCGCGTCCAGTGTAAAAGTAAATATGTTTTGGTGTATTGTGGTGATTTAGTGTTTTTATTTTGCTCTAATATCTATTTAGTCAACGCATGTTTAATTTATGTCAATGATGACAGGTATTGATAATTTCGATTTCAAATATCTCGAAAACCATTACTCGTAGTGATTTTTACCAAGAGACCTTTTTCACGTAAAAAACGTTGTAAATGTTTATTTTTTTACTCAGTAAGTAGTTTTATACAGGTACGGACGAAAAGTTATTACTCTTCAAACCAGTTAAAAAATATGTAGGTGGCGCCCTCTACCAGTAGGAGTCATATTAACATCAAAATCAAATTTCTCATATCAAAAAACTCCCAGACACCAATTTTCATCCAAATATTGACGTTACTTCAGAAATTATTTGGAAAAAATCGGAATAAAAATGAAACTTCTACACCCTGTATCTCCGAAACTAAGCATTTTAAAACATACACTTATACAAACTTTTTTACTTATTTTTATCTGCAGAATATGCTGCCGAAGTTTCCGGAATACAGTTCGGACTACCCTGTATAAAGTATATATCACTGTAGCCACAAAACTTCAATCTATTTCCGTATTGTAACGGAATTTTAAATTATGTCTTTATTTTCGAGAAAATTTAGTCCAAACATAAGGAATATTTTGTTGATATTGGTTAGGATAGGTTGACCATCAAAATATTAAAAATAAAGAAGTTGTCTAAAAATGTGCTACAATACGGATATTATAGTAATCCTTTATCTTTAATTTCCTTCATTTGTGGTAAAAATACGTAGCCAGTTTTACATAAAACGTTAAGGTGCGTATTCATTATCTGAACGAACGAACGAATGTTCGCTAGTGGTGTGGACGGGGACCGTACGATAGAACCGCACGAGGAGACCGGACGCATTTCTTGGCGAACGCCTTTGATGTACCGACTCGAAACGGGTGGTCGAGCGAACGAGCGAACGAACGGCCGCATGCGTTCGGGCCCCGTCTAAATATACCGCACTTTCATTCGTTCGTTCGTTCGGATAATGAATACGCACCTTTAAGCTGCGTATTCATTATCCATAAGGTGCGTATTCATTATCCGCACGAACGAACGAACGAACGAATGTTCGCTAGTGGTATGGACGGGGAACGCACGATAGGACCGCACGAGAAGACCGGAGGCATTTGTTGGCGAACGCCTTTGATGTACCAACTCGAAACGGATGGTCGAGCGAACGAACGGCCGCATGCGTTCGGTCCCCGTCTAAATATACCGCACTTTCATTCGTTCGTTCGTTCGTTCGGATAATGAATACGCACCTTAAGGAACATTATAGAACGAACGAACGAACGAACGAATGAAAGTGCGGTATATTTAGACGGGGACCGAACGCATGCGGCCGTTCGTTCGTTCGTTCGCTCGACCATCCGTTTCGAGTTGGTACATCAAAGGCGTTCGCGAACAAATGCCTCCGGTCTTCTCGTGCGGTCCTATCGTGCGGTCCCCGTCCATACCACTAGCGAACATTCGTTCGTTCGTTCGTTCGTTCGTGCGGATAATGAATACGCACCTTATGGATAATGAATACGCAGCTTAAAGGTGCGTATTCATTATCCGAACGAACATTATAGAACGAACGAATGAAAGTGCGGTATATTTAGACGGGGACCGAAGGTATGCTGCCGTTCGTTCGCTCGACCATCCGTTTCGGGTCGGTACATCCAAGGCGTTCGCGTCCGGTCTTCTCGTGCGGTTCTATCGTACGGTCCCCGTCCATACCACTAGCGAACATTCGTTCGTTCGTTCGTTCGTGCGGATAATGAATACGCACCTTATGGATAATGAATACGCAGCTTAAAGGTGCGTATTCATTATCCGAACGAACATTATAGAACGAACGAACGAATGAAAGTGCGGTATATTTAGACGGGGACCGAACGCATGCGGCCGTTCGTTCGTTCGTTCGCTCGACCATCCGTTTCGGGTCGGTACATCAAAGGCGTTCGCGTCCGGTCTTCTCGTGCGGTTCTATCGTACGGTCCCCGTCCATACCACTAGCGAACATTCGTTCGTTCGTTCGTTCGTGCGGATAATGAATACGCACCTTTAAATGCCTACCGCTTATTTTGCTACTTTTTCGGATTAGTGAAATGGACTCTTAAGGATTTTTTTTACTGCAAATTACAAATAAAAAATAATTTTTAAATATGTAAAAAGTGGGCTAATAGTCTGCCCAACGAGGATACCTGATAGTGACAGTTGTCTGTCATTTTAATTCACATGTAACTCGTTTTTTTCATGAAAAATCATTTTTTGGATGTCATTAAGTTATAATTTCTAAACCTTAACACAAAAATAAATATTTTGTTCTAAAAAAATAGTCAATAGTGTACCTTACCTACTAAATAAATCTTTATAATATATTTTTATGCAGGGTGCTACAAATTCGGGGTACGAGCATTCGTATCTCGGTAACCGTAATAGGTAAGAACATTAAATTAGGGCAAAGTTGCTCATTGGGATGTTCACCCAAAGATAATAATTGAGCCACAATAGGCCCTCGCGGCCGCAGTGGAGGGTCAAAAATTCATCAAACGTTTTAAAAATTTCAAGGATTGCTGAGTTTTTTTGGAAAAAACGGATTTTTTTGAAACTCAATTTTATTTCCTGTCAGAAAATCAAAAAACTAATTGCACATTCCCATAGCTACTTTATTAGGGCTATTTGTTAGTATTTTTAGATTTTAAATTAGCTGACAATTTTTGAGATACAGAGGCCAACTTAATTTTTTTTAATACGGACCCTTATTTCAGGTTTTGAAAGAACTCGTCTCCTGAGTACAATGATATGTCACAGTTATTTTTTTTTTGTTTCGGACATTTATCTGAGCACAATTTACATATTTAAACTAATTTCAAGTTCGGCTCTGTTTTTTTTAAAATATTTAATCTATTCATCGTTACAATATTGATAAGCTTTCAAAAACAATGACGTGAGGTAAAATATTGAATACGGAAAATTAAATACAATAAAATAATAAAAATAATATAAATATAATATAATATAAACAATCAAATCATTTCCCCGGAAGATGAATTAGAAATCGTAGAGCAGTATAATGGTCAGCGAGGTTCCTGGACCTGCCGTCAAGGGTCGAGGGGGGGGACATTACTTGACGTCATTTGTAAAAGTGTAATCAATACATCTCAACGTTTACAATAAAGAGTACAAAATTCATTCAGAAGTATAAGAAGAAAGTTCAAAGAGCTTTAAATATTTATATATTGAACGAAAAATACATTTGTGCTAGGGAGGGTGGTAACTGGTAACCCTTTCAAACATGTAGATCATCAGGAACTAGTTTTTAGAAGTAGATTTATTTATAATAATTACGATTAATATGCATATTATTAGATCGCACAGTGAGATTTCAAATTCACAATAAAAAAAGTTAAAAATAATATCTTTAAATTGATGACCTGAATATTATTTATTTAAATCTTCCAATTCGCTCGATTTTCCTTATTCAATGTTAATTAGCGCTGATCAATATTGTTGCGATGAATATAATGAGATTAAATAATTTAAAAACACCACAGTCGGACTTGAAATTATTTTAAATAATAATTAAAAAGTTTTATAGTTGTTAAGGTACCCAAAACAAAAAAAGTATAAAGTGTGACATATGATTGTACTCAGCAGACCGATTTCTTTCAAAACCTGGAATAAAAAATGTAGGTCCGTATTTAAAAAAATTAAGTTGGCCTCTTATCTCACAACTTATCAGCTACTGAAAAATCTAAAAATACTGTCAAATAGCCCCTAATAAAGTGGCTACGAGAATGTGCAATTAGTTTTTTGATTTTCTAAAAAGTAACGACAGGAAAAAATAAAATTGATTTTCAAAAAAATCCGTTTTTTTCCAAAAAAACTCAGCAATCCTTGAAATTTTAAAAACTTTTTTGACGGCATCTTGGTGAACATCCCAAAGCGGAAACTTTATCCCAATTTACCCATGTTCGTATCTATTACGGTTACCGAGATACCAATGCTCGTACCCCAAATCTGTAGCACCCTGTTGTAGGATTGTAATTTTAAGAAAACAAAATTTGTGTTCGTGATGAATTTTACTGATGGTATTATAGGCTTGGTCCATTTCAGTTGATTTTAAAAATTCCGACCACAGCGCTCGATACGGCAGTTGTTTTCGCTCTGTATTTGGCGCAGTTCTGATGTTGATCACATTGAAATAATATTAAAATAGTGTCTTTGTCTGGGCTTTGTCGTAATATTTAAGTATTTTAGTTTTGAATAGAGCAATTATTTAAACCACAAAACTCTCAGGTACGGGATTTTTGTGATTTTTTTCGAAAATTTTACCACTCTGGATCTGAAAAATTAAGATATTTAGAACATACCTTCTAGTACGAGAGCTAGCAACGTCCGAAAAACAAGTATTTTAAGACGTCTGGCTCTTTGATATATGTATCTTTTACTATGCTCTCTAGAACAGCATGCGGCCCGTCTGGCTGCCGGTAAACGTTGCGTTCCCTACTGCGCATTGAAAGAAGATCCTATATTTTTATTAGTCTTTTAAATTCTAGTATTGAATATAAATCGAGCATGTTTCCATAGCGCAGTGCGTAGAGTTTCCGACCACGAACCGATGATTCAAAGTTCGAACCCGGGTCGGGGCAAAGACTTTTTTTTATTATTTTCGTTTTTATTCTGATAGTAAAGTATTAAATATTTGTTTTTATTTAATTACCAGAATTATTTAATACTTTGCTATCAGATTATAAACGAAAATAAAATAAAAGTCTTTGACCTGACCCGGATTCGAACTCTGAATCAACGGTTCGTGGGCGGAAACTCTACGCACTCTGCTATGGAGACATGTTCGATTTATATTCAATACTAGAATTTATAGGACTAAATTAATAAAAAATATAGGATCTTCTTCCGATGCGCAGTAGTGAACGCAACGGGTATCGGCAGCCAGACGGGCCGCATGCTGTTCCAGAGAGCAAAGTAAAAGATATATCAAAGAGCCAGACGTCTTAAAATACATTCTCGAAAACGTTGCCAGCTCTTAGACTATTCTTATGGAGTATTTTTTGGACTAATGTAGAATGTTTAGGAGGGGAGTTAATCACCGCGACCTTATAGATCTATTGTGTGTATTTTTTTGGGTTGGGTTGGATTGGATTTTTTGGAGTAAGGTATGATATTATATCAATAATTATTTGGTTTAGATTGGCGTCAAGAGGCAGTTTCAAAGGCCGAAATACTTAGACTCATTTACCAGGGTCGTTTTTTACATAGCAACGTGACTTTGGGCGCTTTAGGACTACCTTTTGGAAAGACGACCGTCATGCATCTGGTACCGAGGGAGAACCTTCCAGAACCAAACTCACAAGGTATTTTATTTATTTATCGATAGTGTGTTTATTTTTAGATTACTCATAACGTACTATTGCATAATTTATAGTATTTTTAAATTCGGTAGCGTTCAAAATTGTCCGAGGTTTTGAATGCCAAACGTAATTAACATTCTTTTAATAAATAAATAAATAACGATGAATAAGTAGGCGCGATATTTTACAAAGAGTTCTATTTATAGGTAGGCGATGATTGTAGTCGTTATATAAGGAGTTGTTGACAGATTAGATATACACCAATTTTGTACTGTTGTTTTGTTGAGCGAGATAAAAATGTAATTGTTCATGTTTATGGGAGGTAATTACTAACTTATCAAAAATTCTCAGGAGAATTTTTTTCTAAATAATACAGTATTTTAACATGTTTATTAAAAAAAACTTATAAAAAAACCTTACTTATTAATTACAGTTTGGGGTTGGAACCAAAGACATCTAACTGGGTAGACAGAACAATCCATTCATAAAACTTAATTTTTTAGAATCATACATGGTTTGACACTTTTATGAGAGTTAAAAAGAGATGAGTACAGTGTGTCCCATTTTGGTTGAAATCATAGGGTATCTCCGTTATTAGTGAAGATAGAAGGGTGCGGTTTGCACAAACCTGTCCCACTTTTTCGTCAAACGGAAGATGCTGCAAACAAAATTTTCATAGCCCTCTTCATTTCTGAGCTACAGGGTCTTTTCAAAAATTTTGCAATTTGGGACACCCCCTGTATCTCTGTTATTGTTAAAGGTATCGAGAAGGCGAAAACTGCTTATTGTAGAACTTTTTACGTAGAATACAGTGGCGTAGTCTGTTTTTCTTCCAAAAAAATATTTTTGAAAATATGAACTAAAGTTATGTTTTTTCAGGAACACCCTGTATATTTATAAATCATATGATCTGTCTTGCTACGAGCTTCTCAAAAATATATATCACTCTATATTTATTTTCACTATTTATTGCAATATTTAAAATATATCATTTTCTTATTAGTAGGCCGTGATAAATAACAAAAAATCAAAATGGTATTTACTAAAATAGTCATACACATATTAAAATTTATTTGGGATTGATATATTTTCTTTTGAAATAACTGTTACCACTGAAACTGTGAATATATTTTTCTTTTTTTTATAACGGGATGGGTTTGCAAATATCTAAATCTTGAATTATTAAAGCATTTTTCAGGTGTTCGACATTGTTGTAGTGCCCACGATATATTTCGTATTTCAAAAATCCCCAAAATCAGAAATCGAGAACGGCGAAATCCGGGAATGAACGCATATTGACAGCCTCCTCGAGCTGTCAATATGCGTTCATTGGTTCCAATTCATTGATTTGAAAAATAATAATTTAACAGTATTCTAATATTTCCATAGTTATGAGGGGGAATGTTCCCCATCTTGCTGAAAGTATATTTCACGTAAATTAGCTAAAGGAATATCTAAAATTTCCGATACGATTGATTATTCTTACGTATACACGTATTCCAAGATTTACAAATAGCGGTAGAGAGTTAAGTTTCCCTAATATATAAAGAATTTATTAGCGGCTCCCAAAATAAAACAAGAGACAGATAGCAGTGTACTTTTAATAATTCTTTAGTTTCTTTTATTATCAATCATGGCCTACTAATAAAAATGATCTTTTAATTAAAACTTAAATATTGCAGTAAATAGTGAAAATAAATATAGACTGATATATATTTTTGAGAAGCTTATGGCAAGACAGATCATACGATTTATAAATATACAGGGTGTTCCGTTAAAAAAAACATAACTTTAGTTTATATTTTCAAAAATATTTTTTTGGTAGAAAAACAGACTACGCCACTGTATTCTACGTAAAAAGTTCTGCAATAAACAGTTTTCACCTTCTCGATAGCTTTAACAATAACAGAGATACAGGAGGTGTCCCAAATTGCAAAATTTTCAAAAAGACCCTGTAGCTCGGAAACGAAGAGGGCTATGAAAATTTTGTTTACGGCATCTTCCGTTTGACATAAAAGTGAGACAGGTTTGTGCAAACCGCACCCTTCTATCTTCACTAATAACGGAGATACCGTATGATTTCAACCAAAATGGGACCCCCTGTACATATACATATATGACAACACGATTGAGTTTCGTCTATCTTCCTGTCATTTGGCTCTATCAGTGGCGTGATGGTGGCGTGATGTTTTTTTATGAAAAATTGATGAATTTTATTAAAAATTGATTGGAGCCTCCGCCCAATTTTCCATTATAACTAGTTTTGCCTGAGGGTAACTCTAATTTCACAATCGAAAGCGCCAACAAATAAGAAAATATACGTATTTTTGTAATAATCTACTTATAACTAAAAGTAAATTATTACAATCATAAAAAAAATAATAAAAAAAAATAAAAAATTATAACAAAAAAAATAAAAAATTACAATAAAAATAAAAAAAAATAAAATAAAAAAAATACGCTACTGTAAGCATAGGTGTTTCATAAAACATGTGCCATCTCTCGTGGAGAGATTCCTCACGTAAAATAAGATTTTTTTTTCATATCAACATAGGTCCGATTCTGCTTTGTTTCGTAGCTACGGGGGGTTAAAGTTTTAATATTTTTTCGATTTATTATAATTTTCTTCCTTTTTTTAAAATTTATTATAATTTAAGTCCTTTTAGCGATTCGAATTAAATTTTGAGGGTAAAAGTTACTGTAAGTGCGACATATAATGCTAAAAAAGTGTTGACATATTCACCATGGACGTGCATATAGGTTATTACTGGAATATTGTTCTAAAAAAATATGCACGCCCCTGAGTTTTTTATTTATATATCAAAATTGTGTAGGCCATTTAATGCTGATTAAAAGTTGTTTCTTGATATTTGGTTGATTATATTTGGTCCTCCTTGGTGAGGTAAACGCAATTTTATTGATTTGCCTTGCCAAGTCTATTAGAAACCTTTAAAAGAAATAATATCATTAACTTGTGAAAGTGTTCAATAAGTACTCAGTAAAAAAAACTCAAAGTACTCAAATCGAAAAAAAATATGGAAAACAGTTCCTATAAACATAGGTATGGAATGGTATAGTTTGAAATTTACAGGATGTTAATAAAACTTTTTAAAATTGGATCTTTTGTAATTATTTTAAATACCATTATTATTTTATTTGAATTTGCTATAGGTTGGATTAATAGTAATAATAATTAATAGTAATAACATTTAATAATAATTTAGATAAAATAAATATTTTATTAATTTTATTTTTATTAATTGTGGCCTAGAGAATTTTGCTATCAAAAGAAAAAAGTCTTAATAGGTACTCTCTTTTTTTTTCGAAAAATATTCCATTGATAACCCATATGCTGCTGAATCTGTCGACACTTTTTTAGCATTAATCAAGCCAGTTTTAGCCGGCTCAATTAAGATATGTAGCACTTAGTAACTTTTACACCCAACATTTCATTCGAATCACTAAAAGCACTTGGAAGAAAATTATAATTTGAAAAAAAAAGACTTTAACCCCTTGTAGCTACCTAAACAAAGCAGAATCGGACCTATATTGATATGAAAAATAAATCTTATTTTTACTTGAGGAATTTTCCCACCTGAAATGAGACACATGTTTTTTGAAACACCTTGTACATTATAGAAATAAATTAAATTAGTTATCTATAAATTACAAGAGATTATTTCATAATTTAATGTTATATTACTGAGGAAATTTATTTGTAATATGTTCTAGTTTTATTCTGTCTAGTTCTTTAAAATATATTTTTTTATAATGGTATAGATACTTTAATTAAAGTCTCAAACAAGATGATATTGATCTTAATTTTATGTTTTATTATCATTAAAGTGAAACCTTATAAAAAGTTTTTTAATCGTTTGTAATAACTACAAATTACAATCATGTGATAAAATGATTACAAAATAGTCTAGAAATCATCTACACACGAAATCTTAGTAGGAAGGAAGTTGATTATATATTTCGTAAGTGAATAAAAAAGACGATGATTGTTTGTATAAAATTAACATTTTATGCTTACTATATGAGTTAGATAAATTTTTACTGTACAGGGTGGGTCAAATTCGACGCTTTTAAATGGAAACACCCTTTTCTATAGAAGATAGACGAAAACTAATATCGGTGTCTGGAGCTCAATTTTTGTCAAAAACATGATAGTGAAAACCGCATATCGATATCTGTTACCGTTTCGGAGTTACGGGGTGTTTTTCAAAAATATGCACTTTTAACAAATCGCTGTAACTTTTTTTGTTATGGAAAATTTTGTATTTTTATGAAAACATTTCCAAAGCACCTTTTTACGTAGAATTTAATGGTTTAAGTATAATTTTTTTAAAATTAATAATTTAAGAATTATCAACAGAAAATTTGATTTTTTATATGGGACACCCTGTATATTTTTAATTTATTGAAAATAATTTAAAATTACCTTTCCAAAAATATAACACACTTGATATTTTGCTGGATTCTTCTTCGAGATATAGAGTATATAAAAATTCGCCCGCTTTAAATGAGTAGGCTTTGAACGGCACCGGCTGTAATGCAAAAAAATCTAGCTGTGAGCATCAATTAAAACGAAAATAATATTTGCTATGAGAGATGCAGAATTTTATAACTATTTAAAATATATTTAATCAACATCAACACATTTAAACTATATCTAATAACAAGAAAAATAAATAGCAAACCAAGACATGAGATTTTGCTATAGGTGTTCGACATATCGACCGTCTTCTGTTATGGACAGACGGGTCAGTTTTTGAACGTTTCTCGCGGAATTCATTAACTCAGTGGGGGTGAAAGATACCCTCCCATAACTGCTAAGTAATTCTAATTCTTGTCTGGATTATACGGAAGAACAAGGAACCTTTATTTTTCCGCAAATATATCGATAGGATTAGATCCATGGGCACTAAGTCAGGCGGCCTCGATGGCCAACGGCTGGAATCTTGGTTGGCTATTCAATTACTCTTGAAATTGGATGCCAAAATTTGCTGATAACTTCAGCGATCAGAGGCGGTGCGTCGTCTTGCTGGAAAAATATGTTTTCGAGTTACATTAAGGGCATATCATCAATAAAGGGTCCAAAGCCTACTAGTTAAAAGTGGCGAACTTTTGAAAATTCTGTATTTCGAAGGGGATTATAACAAAATATGAAGTGTGCTATATTTTTGGAAAGGTAATTTTAAATTCTTTTCAGTTAATTAAAAATATAGAGGAGGTCCCAAATAAAAAATCAATTTTTCTGTTGATAACTCTTAAATTATTAATTTAAAAAAAATATACTTAAACCATTAAATTCTAGGTAAAAAGGTGCTTTGGAAATGTTTTTATAGAAATACAAAATTTTCGATGCCAAAAAAGTTACAGCGATTTGTTAAAAATGCACATTTTTGAAAAAGACCCCGTAACTCCGAAACGGTAACAGATATTGATGTGCGGTTTTCACCATCATGTTTTTGATAAAAATTGAACTCCAGACACCGATATTAGTTTTCGTCTATCTCCTATAGAAAAGGGTGTTTCCATTTAAAAGCGTCGAATTTGACCCACCCTGTACAGAGTGTCTCATTTGTGTGAGTTTTATAGGGTTTCATGTTTATAAGTAGAGATACAATGATGCGGTTTTCAGTATTTTCACATCAATGATGTTGCATTTTGAAATTCCCCTTCTAATTCAGAAACTACGAGGACTAGGACAAAACTGTGTCAATCTGTGTGTAGCAACTTAGTTTCAAAAAAAGTAGCCCAGTGATCTGAAAACCGCACCTTTGTATCTCTACTCATGAACAAGAAACACTATAAAACACACAAAATGGGTACCCTGTATAACAGGGTTGTTATGTTATAAACATTTTGTTTAAGATCAAGTGTTTAAACGTCTCTAAAACGTCATTATCTGTTTTAGCCTTATTTTAAATATTTCTTTAATTTAAAACATGTTTAAAACTCTATTTAAAAAAACTAACACGACAGCACAGAGCAATTTATAAGAGGATTCTTCGACCGCATAGTATATACCTGGTATAATCCCAGTAATATTCCAGTATAATACCAGGAATATATGTAGATCTAGACATTATGAGTATACCGGGTGCGTCTCAAAAGTGACTCACCCCTATAACATTTTTATTTTTTCAGATAAACAAACGAGATAGATTTGGTATGTTAGTATATGATATAGATTAGGATTGATTGACATATTCAATTGTTTTCTGTCACTTCCCGTTTCGGCGGAAATTACTACAGCTTTTGATTTTGAAATGGCACCCTCGGTATTTTTTACTTCATTCGATAGAAAATGGCATTCTGAATAGAATGACATATCATATGCCAACTTTAGACATTTTTGCTTAAAACAAAATTGAATTTTAAATTTCAATCTAGAGTGCCATGGCTGTGTTAAAAACACTATTTTTCAATCAAGGAGCCTTCCCAATTAGCATTTATAGTGGCAGATACGTAACTGCTACTATCAAAGCCACTATAAAGTGGGCGGTGACCATCGGCGGCTACGTCGTATATTCGTAGCTGCTAAGTAACTGCGACCAAAATGGGGAAAGATTTTGAGTAGCCGGGTAGTGTCTTGGGTAGTTTTTGCCACTAAAACAGTTACTATGATGTGTTACTATAAAGTAGCCTACTGGTGAATGCGACTTATCCGTTACGAATCTGGCTAGTCGCGGGTTCGTGGCAGCCAAGTGTTAGCCACCGACATGTGGAACTTTCATTAAACTGTTGAGCTTTATTCGCAGCGACCTCTTCATGCAATTTCACATTTCATAGAAATAAATGTCATGATGGAAAATAATTATGGAAGCCACTATTATTTTTTCGTTATTTGTTATTTACCGTGAGATTTTAACGCCTTTTTTAGGTAAATTCCAGAACGCAATCAACTTTACTGAATAAAATAGTGGGTTTATATAACAAAATTTTCGAGCGCCTCTCAAAATATTTCAAATTATTATATTATTTACAAGACTCATGTTTGTAATTAAAAAATAATAATAATTTGCTTGAAACCGGGGCCAAACTTTAAAATATTAGTCCACCGTCAGAAATAACAAAATAACTAAGGAAAAAAGCTTTAATCTAGGTGTATTTAGCTTAAAAACGCATAATGTTTGAGCCATTTGGCAGTTCGTCTAAAAATTCATGAAAAAAATATGGCCGTTTAATCCGAAAAATACTTTATAGTTCCATATGCTTCCACAAAGTAAAAATAACATATTAGGCCAATCCCACCCGTTTGGACCTTTAAAATCTTCGGTTTGATAAAGTGACAATTGTAGCTATCCAAAGGCGAATTTATAGAAACAATAACTTTTTTAGAACTACATGGTCAACGATTCTTTGGAACCATAAAGTGATTTTTCCAAGAAAGTTCCCTGCGCCACCACATTGCCACTTAATTGGAGCGTTGCTACACTGATCGCGGTGGTGGCGACTATACATTCCATTGGTGCCACTATAACGTTCGGCCTTGTCCTTTGAAGTTATTTTTTACTTATTGTGCATTTTCTATTATTAGTGTTTCTATATTATTCAGAGCTACATGAGGTATAGAGTATTTTAACGCCCACTCTTTTAGCTCTTGTTTTATATTGTTGTTGGTTCTCAAATTAGTTCTCCTCTGAAATTCAGTTTCAAATGAACTAACACTACACTCATCTACAGAAACAGCTTCAAAAATGTCTCAGTCACTACCTGATTTATGATGTTCATCAGTAGGATTATAAAAATATGTAGTTTTTGTTTCTGATGTTGATGCATCGGCTCGCAGTGATTCCTTTTGTTTAATTCTTCGGTAGAAAGTAATAGCTAAATTTATTTTTATTCACCTTAGGGATTTAACAAAATTTTAATAAAGCTTAAAAACAAGTAAAAGAAAACACTAAAACAGAGCAGCACACGATGCAATCTAAAGCAATTACATTTATTAGGGTATATTAAGTTACGGGTCACTATAAAGTAGCCGTTTTTGACCCCCGTGACTTTTTAGTGGCAATGGATGAACGACGGCTACTTTATAGTGACCTAGGAAGGTAGCAATAACCATTTTGCTACTGTCAATGCTACTATAAATTAGAAGTAACTAGATGGCGTGGCCGCGGCTACACCGTAACTTAAATTGTTACTATAAAGTAACAAAAACTTAATGGAGGCATTATGGTAGCACTTGTTGGTAACCCCTACTTTGAAAAATTACTATAAAGTTTTTGGTCTTTTATGGTGTCATATTCGAAGATTCGGGTAGTTCCAGCCACTTCTTTAATTTACATGTTTGCGACTTGCAATCGGGGTGCTTATTTTCCACTTTTATGGTAGGTAGGGACTAACCGGTCACTCTCGAATTATACTTCAAAGTGACTATTCCTTATAGAGTAACATTTAAGTGGCAGAGTGGGCCCAGGAACTGTACTTTAGGGGCAGTGACATTTTAAAAAGGACTGGGAACTATATTTGCTGGTTGGGTTGGAAAAATAAATTTGATTGTCTAATGTTCTTAGTGCCTTGTCCTGGACGATTAAAAGATGCCCAAATCTTATTTTTAATCATATCTCAATTTTTTCAAATGGAATGAGGGTGGATCATTAGCATATTTGGAAAAATCATTGTTTTACGAATAATTATTATTTCGAGTCAAATTGTCGTTATGAATAGCATGTTGCAATTTCTAATAACCATTGACCATTCTATTCAGAGTATCATTTTCTATCGAATAAAGTAACAAAAAACCGAGGGTACTATTTAAAAATCAGAAGTTGTAGTCATTTCCGGCGAAACAGGAAGTGACAGAAAACAAACGAATACGTCAATTAATCCTAATTTATGTCATATATTAACATACCAAATTTCAATTTTTTATCTGAAAAAAAAAAAAAGTTACAGGGGTGAGCCACTTTTGAGGCGTTCCCGGTGTACTAGATATACAGGGTTGTTCACCACATACGACACGGATTATTGTAGCTAAACGATGAGATTTTTAGAAATTGTAAGTTTGGGGTTCGTTGAAGGACTATTAGAGCTACAATTTAAAAATATTTTTACAAGATACAGAGTGTCCCAAATAAATAAAAAATATCAAAGTTGTATTTTTTTAAATGGAACACCCTGTATATTATTACATTTTTAGTTTCTACGATTAAAATAAAGGTAAATTTGATTAAGGTTTATTATACTTAAACCTTACCGTTTTTGAAATATTTTCAATTTTGTGAAATTGCAGTAAAAATTTTAAAGCTTCATTTCTCCAAGGGTATCAATGTTTTTAATACTAAATATTTAATGAAGTTTATTTATTGATCAGTTATTGTGTTGCAATAATAAAAATAATACTACATTATACAGAGTGTCTAAAAATTTATTTTAAATAATTATTAGCTTCAAACGGCAATAACTTCTTTAATTTAAATGGAATGCCCTGTATATTTTAGGAGAATCAGATGCACAATTAAATTGTCTATCAAATTGTATTATACCATTTTTTACCTATCCCTTCAAGTTTTCGTATAAAATGCATTTTCTTATAATTTAGACCTCATTTATCAATATATCAATGGAATATTGACATTTTAGATTGTTTTTAAAGCAACAAATGTACAAAATGTACAGACTAGTAATATTATCGTTTTTAGCAAAACGATAATATTACTAGCCCATTTGTATGCAAAAAGAAAACTATTTAAATCTTTATAAAAGAGTATACCATTAATTAAATATAACACCATTATTTGCGCCCATATACTAATTAATTACATACTTAATTGTGTTCGTTATTAAATTATTATAAATAAATGTGGATTTGAGTCAGAAATCAATATAATAATAAGTTATCAAATTAAAGTCTCTGTAGTTATAAATAAGCATTTATTAAAAAATGAAATATCATTTTTAAGGTGTTACTTTTTATCACACTGTCTAATGCCCATACAAAATTCAGTTTTTTAGTATTTGGAGCAATTATTATTAATCAACGCAAACAGTCAGTTAATGTAGTTTGAATACTGGAATCATATTAATTGATCCTCTTTAACAAATATTTCAACAGTTTTTTTTATTTTTTAATGAAATAAACGAATTATATCAAATAATTATATAATTTGGTACATCTTTAAAAATAATCTAAAATGTCAACAGTCCATGAGTATATTGATAAATAAGTTCTAAATTACAAGAAAATGCATTTTCTACGGAAACTTAAAGAGATAGGTAAAAAATGGTAGAATATAACTTGATAGACAATTAAATTGTGCATCTGATTCTCGTAAAATATACAGGGTGTTCTATTTAAATTAAACAAGTTATTGCCGTTTGAAGCTAATAATTATTTAAAATAAATTTTTAGACACTCTGTATAAGTGTATAAGGTAGTATTATTTTTATTATTGCAACACAATAACTGATCAGTAAATAAACTTCAGTAAATATTTAGTATTAAAAACTTTGATACCCTTGGAGAAATGAAGCCTTAAAATTTTTACTGCAATTTCACAAAATTGAAAATATTTCAAAAACGGTAAGGTTTAAGTATAATAAACCTTAATCAAATTTACCTTTATTTTAATCGTAGAAACTAAAAATGTAATACTATACAGGGTGTTCCATTTAAAAAAATACAACTTTGATAATCTTTACTTATTTGGGACACTCTGTATCTTGTAAAATTATTTTTAAATTGTACCTCTAATAGTCCTTCATCGAACCCAAAACTTACAATTTGCAAAAATCTCATCGTTTAGCTACAATACTTCGTGTCGTATGTGGTGAACAACCCTGTATACTTAGGTATATACCCAAATTCATTTACCAACCTATTGGGTATTTAGCCAAATAACCATCACTACTGTTTCCATATCTTACTGGAAAATCAGTGGTCAGCTTTGATGACATTAGAGGAGATTTTACAATATTTATGCTGTTACCATACAACAGTAACCTTAGTAATCTATAATGATCTTGATTATCGTTCTCTATGACTGATTTTCAAATGATCATTAATCTTTCTTCAAAGTGAACAATTTACTATACTAAGGGTTACTAACTTGGAGAAATTTTCAGTGTTTTTTTTTGTAAATATTTCAGATCAACGACAGAAAAGTAAAGGAGGAAACAGTAGCTGCTGCTCTGCGTCCTGTTCCATCTTATAATTAAACCGTATACATCTGATTCAATACTTACTTGTTTTATTGAAGAAGTTTTATATAGACAACAAAATAGTATAATATGTGTATGAATGGTTGAGCGCGTGCTTGCATATAAGTGTGTTAAAATATTCATTTCTACATGAAACTGCGTTTCATAATTATAAATTTGTGATATATCATCGGTGTAAAAAAATGATACTCATGTGCCAGACTGTTTTTGAATTTCAATTTATCACAGTCTCGCTATTTTATTGTATATTAAGGATTTTATTGTACGTATATTATTGTTTTTGAATTAGATTGAAATGTTGTTTAATTAACATTATTTATGAAATTCCCATATCTTGAGATTAATATGACTTATATTTATGATACCTTCAAAAAAGTATTTTCGACAAATAAGTATATAAAACCTAAACCAAAATGCACGAGAAAATTATATGTAAGGGCTTGTTGATTCTATTTATGTTAAAATAAAATCTTGGTCATAATCTTATGTAGATTAAGACTCGATCTTAAGTGTAAAAATAAATATATTTCTTGGAAAGTGTATTTTGGGTTTAGATATTATACATTTGTTTTTGTGAGTTAAGAATAAACTAAAGCGGTTTAATTTTGAAGGCTATCTAGACATAAAAAAGTGTTGTGTGCAATCCAAAAATATGTCATTTTTGCCCCATGAGTGTTCTTTATTGTTATTTTTATTTTAGCCGCAAACCGATCATTTTATTATGAAGTTTACCTCTTTTATACTAAATCGATTATTGCCAAGGATTTCTTCATTGTTTTATCAAGTAAATCGCTTGTCAATAATTGACATTAATTTCATGGTAAACCTTAATTTTGATGTAACTTGTAGATCTTTTAGATTGTATTCGTTTTACTGATTTTTTTTTAATTAATATATGGCTGTTTTTACCTTATTTTCTCTTTTGACTTTTATAGCTAAATAACCATAAAAATAATTTTAATATTCACTGATTAAATTTAACGTGTTATTCATTACAAACATCCTAAAGACATATGAATCGGCTGTATTGTTATTTTGTCCAGTATTTCTTAAATTATTTTAAAAGTTTTATTTTTGTATTATACTGTGTAGGACGTATTTTGTAATATAGCAATATTGTTCAGGTGGTGTCTATAATTGTATATATATTATATCTAATATTGCTCTTGTCTATTCTAGCTTAAAAGTGTAGTAAATTGATAAAAATAAACGTATATAAGTGGTTAGTTATTGCTGTTTAAACTAAGTTATTTCATGTTGTCAAAATATATGTCAGAAATAAGACTTCTTGTAAACTTAAAAACAGCTTTTTTTGTGTATTTGTATGGATACCTTAAAGCACATATTTCAGTGTGAACTTCCCAATTCTAGTTTATTTATTAACAAAAAACTAAATTATTATTAATGAAAGCCACATTGTATATAATTTATAGAAAATAATAAAAAATATCAAAAATTTCTCCTGAAACATGTGCTCATAAGGGTGTACTTATTTTTTAGATTGATATATGCAGAATACCAAAATTACTTTTTATATAATTTTGTACAGGGTGAGTCAACAATTGCATAAAATAGATTTAAATTATATTTGCCAAAACTGCCGATATTTGTATTTATAGCCATTTTAAATTTTAATTGAAAATTAATGTTTTTCGTTAGTACTATAAAACATTATTTAAATAATAAAATTTCTATGTATAGAGTGTTTCAAATATACTTTTAGCTTAGAGATTTTTTATTGAATTGTGTTTACTTCCAAAAATATGTACTGTTTGCAACAAAAAAAACCGACATCACAGTGGCCTTTAAAATGTTAATTGCTGATCATTTTTGTCAGGCAGACTAATATAAGTATATCATTTATTCTTTTATATAATAGATTATATTATATTAATTTTTGTAACATAACAAAAATAATATAATGAAATTGCAGGCTCAACCTGTATATTTTTAATTTAGTGGTTAGTTTGAATTTTGTAAAGTTTTATTTAAGAAAATAAATGAATTTTTATTAAAGATCAGTTACTCATTTTAAGATATTGTCTATAATCCATAAAAGTAATCTGGAAATATATTAAAAAAAAAATTATAAAACTTTATTTTGATTATACATAGATTGTGTTTTAGAGTAGTATGTTGCAATATTAGTCATATTTTTTGTTTCTAATATGTCATTGCCTGTGTGTTATAGTCGTTTTTTTAATCTGTAAATTTAAGATAAGCCTAAGTAATCTAGTTTTTTTGTTAACTCTAGCATTACCTGACTCCTCATAGATGTATTGACCTAAATGTTTTGGTAATACACTTTATAAAAACATTACATAAAAATAAATACCTAAAATCTATAGCAGGTACTTTTATTACCGTGGTTTTGATTTTAAGATACCGTACATTATCGGAAACAAAACGGCGCTCGGTGGGGTATTAGCATGAAAAAGGTGATCGAAATTCGAAAAAGCAAATGTGTTTAAGATTTCCCAAAAAAAGATAAATGATAAGTTAAATCATCTCTGCCATGAATGGCGTTGCTATGGGTGTGTTTAGTTGCATTCATTTGTTTCAACGAAACGTCAAAGTTGTTACTTCTCACAGATAAGAGGTAAACGGCTAAATTTTATGTTTAAAATTATAAATTGTTGTTCTTGTGCTCTTTTTACGTTTATATTATCGTTTTGATTCAAAATGGCTCAGCAAGCTGCAGGTATGTATTCTACAAAAACGTATTATTTATTTTGATATTCTCTATACTAACGATTTTTTTTTGCAACTAAAAGTTAGGCGTTCAGAAAATTTGATTAAATTTGTGACATTTTTATTATACTTAGAGATTTAGTTGCGCATTTCGAAGAATTCAGCATATTGTCTATATACGTTTTACTTAGTAAACATTGGGCTTTCATACAGTAAAATAAAATACTGCGACTTTTTGCGATTTTGCTGATAAAATGAGAAAAACATTCTTGGTTTCCTCTGATTTGCCAATCAGTGATATACTAATGCGAGGTGTAAACCGCGATGGCATTGTTGTGTACAAAGCGATCGCATTAGTGCCATTAGCAGTATAGCATAATTTGCCATTAGTAGCGACTTTAGTGGTATGGGCATTGCTCGCGGATCAGTCGTAGCATTAGTAGTAGTAGTTGCGATATTACTACTGGCACTGACCGTGGAAATACTGGAACAATGATTTTTCTTTCTTTTTTTATAATCGACGAATTATCCTTTATTTTGTTCATATTATTTCCTCTTTAATTGAAAATAGCAATAATTTATATAAGGTCTACATAAAAAAAATTTGATCAATTATCAGTGTCAAATACCCCACTGTGCGGCGTGCGGCGTATAGTTACCTATATTTGAATGTTGTCTTCATTCCTAAGACATCTTTTTTCTGTCCTATGGTATTTCATTTTGGTAAAAATATTATTTTTAATATATTGCACAGATAAGAGAGTATACATACATTGGGTAGTATGGGAGAGATTATAAATTTTCAAGTTGTATTTCTAGTTGTCTAACTTAGCAAACACAATAATTTTTTTGTATTTCTGGTTATCTAATTTCAAAAAAAACAATTGTCATCTTTTTGACAGTGATTATTCTTTCATAACCTTTAATTGTTCCAATTTTGGACGTTCTTTTTTATATAAAGAATAAAGAATGATGAATTAAATAAATAATTATTTTATATTTTATTGGATAGTAAAATGAGTTTACACGATTATAAAGAGAAATGTGAGTGTGCCGAGGACCACGATGACTTACTTAATTTTTTACAAGTAGGTTTATAAACAGATGTGCTTTTCTGTATTTTTTCATCTGAAATACCTATCATAAACTTTATTTATAGCGAAGTCTTTAGGGATGGTTTTATTATGTTTTTAGACTATTGTCGACCAGGCATGCTCTTATAAGGATAGGTATTTTGAAACGCATAAAATACAAGATGCCATCAACAAAAATTCAGACATCGCCTCCTTGATAAATAAGAATGTAGAGATTTTTAATAAACACGAAAAGTTAGGACTGAAAATTAGTAAAGCTTACTATAACTTTTTAAAGGGGAAATTACTTAATGTGTACCCAACGTATTCTCAAGATGCCGAATTATTGCTATCAAAGGCAATTAAGTTGGATCCTAAGCTAGTCGATGCATGGAATGAATTAGGGGAATGTTATTGCAAAAATGATGATTTAGTGAAAGCTAAAAGTTGCTTTGAAGGTGCCCTTAAGGAGGTAAGATTTAAAGAGAAATTAACGGAGATGCATTAAATTTAATTCAATGTGATACTGAATTTTTAAATTTTTTTGAGGTAGAAAAGAAACAAAATTTCACTAAGAAATTTGTCTATTTTGATCAGACAAGAAAATTACACTACCAGGGAGCAAAAAATAGAGAACATTGAGAAGGGTTTAAGTTTTGCAAAGGAAGCAATACAGTTAGACCCATATGATGGTTTATCATGGGCTATATTAGGAAATGCTTATCTATCTCACTTTTTTGGTATTCAACAACATCCAAATACACTAAAACAGTGTCTAAGTGCCTACAGTCAGGCAGTATGATGTTTGAAATTTAAATACATTATTTTTTTAATGTTGTCTTTTTAGGAAAAAGATATAGTTGCCAAAAGCACATCGGATTTGCATTATAATAAAGGAATAGTAAGTTTTGTAAATTTATAAGGAAAACTTTTCAATTTTTATTGTTAGCATGATCAATTTCTAGACATTCAAATATCAGGAAGAATACAAATTAGCTCTAGAATCTTTTAACGAAGCTTCTCTTTACGATCCTACCTGGGAGCAACCTGGAGAAAAGGAGAAGCAACTGCTCAGGTACTTACAGGAAGTTCAGGATCTGGTTACAACTAAAGGGAAGCTTAAACCGAAGAAATTACATCAGATATTAACAGTATGTACACAGTAAAATTTGGTATTCGACAACTGTTATTTTATACAATTTTTGTTGTAGTCAATAGACTCAAAACAGTTGGGGCCTTATGGAGGTGGTAGTTATATCTCATCTAAAGGAGAACAAGCAAAACTGACTGAAATATCATACAACAGCATGAAACCTGGATTAAATGAAGAAAAAGTTATATTGGGGAAAGTTATCTGTTCTGTAAGGAATGAAGATACCGTTCCATTGTAAGGGATTGCAGTAGAATTTTATACTAGTATTATAGACAAACTTTTTTAGCACATTTTGTTCAGTAGATAAAAATGGAAGTATTATTGTAACGACTGTTTTTAATTTGGCTGACGGAAAAGGGGTGATTATTGGTGATTCAGTTGCAATTCCCGAACCTTTTGTTACAGATGTCAATTTTAGTTATAAAGACAATGTAAGTATGTAATATTAAAGTTGCATTTTAAATATTTATGATATTTTAAAATGAAGTTATGCATATATAGGTATTATTAATATGGCATGATCAAGTAAATGTATCGGATTTGTACAGGGTGTCCCACTAAGAATAGCTCTCGGCTGTATCTCGGAAAGTATTAGCCGTAGGGGCTGCGGAAAAAAATATTTATAACTAAAGAGGCTATGAGAAATTGCTGGAAATTATTTTCAAGTTTATAGAACGACCGTTAAGGGACGCAACTGCAACAAAAAATAAGAAAATAGAATTTTTACACAATTTTGCCTAGATAAGGTGTACTATAAGTATTAGCTTCATAATCTTCAGTAAATTTTGAATATTTTTTGTTAGAGCCATTTTCCCCTATCTACCAAAATAAAGTGGTGGGGGAAAGTTAGATCTGTTTTTATTTAAATATTAATAACTCTGGACTGGATGATCGGAATTTAACAAGCAAAGACTCGTTTAAAAGAGCGTTTCTTACTCTATATTGTACCATATAAACAATAATAATAAGCTTTTGAACGTAGGCCCTAGGGGGCGTTGTCTTACAATTTAACAAACATTGCGCGTTTTATCAAAAAAATTAAATGCAATAGTATATGTAACTTTAGCTGATAGTAAAGAGTAGTAAAAGCTTAAAAATTCAGCGAAAACCGCATCTTGATATCTTCTTTAAAACCGAAGATATTAGCAAAATTATAATAAATACCAAAAAATAAGCCCTTAATTACCTAATTTTTACAACACGGTATCAGTAGCCCTCTTGATTATGTCCATTCTAACAAAAAAAAAAAGATAGAAACAGTTAGTTTATTTTAAAATCGACGAAATACCAGAATACCATAATACCAGAGGCATTAATATCTAATAATTAAGATATTAATAACAGTGAACAAGAAACGATGATTCAGTGAAGTCATGGTAGGCTTTGAAAAAAAGTTGCTTTTGACGTAATAGTATAAACGTCAAATTGTTATTAGATCAACATTTTGATAGTCTTAGCAGCATTTTTTTATCTTTTGATTCCTTTTTCAAAATGCCAATAACTTCAACTACTTCAAATAATAAAGACATTTTGAAAAAACAATTAAAAGATAAAAAAACGCTGCTAAGGCAATCAAAATGTTGATCTAATAAAAATTTGACGTTTATACTATTACGCGAAAAGCAACTTTTTTCCAAAGCCTACCATGACTTCACTCAACCATCATTTCTTGTTCACTGTTATTAATGTTTTAATTATTAGATATTAATACATCTGGTATTATGGTATTCTGGTATTTCGTCGATTTTAAAATTAACTAACTGTTTCTATCTTATTATTTTGTTAGAATGGGCATAATCAAGAGGGCTACTGATACCGTATTGTAAAAATAAGGTAATTAAGGACTTATTTTTTGGTATTTATTATAATTTTGCTAATATCTTCGGTTTGAAAGAAGATATCAAGATGCGGTTTTCGCTGATTTTTTAAGCTTTTCCCACTCTTTACTATCAGCTAAAATTACACATACTATCGTATTTAATTTTTTTGAAAAAACGCGCTATGTTTGTTAAAATGTAAGAAAGCGCCCCCTAGCGTCCACGTTCAAAACCTTATTATTATTATTTTTATGGTATAATATAGAGTAAGAAACGCTCTTTTAAACGAGCCCTCGTTTGTTGTATTCTGATCATCCAGTCCGGAGTTATTAATATTTAAATAAAGATAGATCTAACCTTCCCCCACCACTTTATTTTAGCAGATAGGGGAAAATGGCTCTAACAAAGAAAATCCAAAATTTACTGAAGATTATGAAGCTATTATTTATAGTACCCATTATCTAGGCAAAATTCTGTAAAAATTCTATTTTCTTATTTTTCATAGCAGTTGCGCCTCCTAGCGGCCGTTTTACAAACTTGAAAATAATTTTCAGCGATTTATCATAGCTCCTTTAGTTATAAATAGTTTTTTTCCGTAAGCCCTACGGCTAATACTTTCCGAGATACAGCCGAGAGCTATTCTTAGTGGGACACCCTGTACACAGTGTACCAATATATTTGGAACAATTAGGATTTTTATTTATTATACAGGGTATTTCAAAAAACATGTGCCATCTCTCGTGGGGAGATTCCCCACGTAAAAATAGGATTTATTTTTCATATCAACATCTTAATTTTTTTTTTCAATTTAATATAATTTTGTTCTAAGTGCTTTTAGTGATTGGAATAAAATTTTGTAAAAGTTACTATCAGTGCTACATACTTTAATGCTAAAAAAGTGTCGACAGATTCATCAGGGACGTCCATATGGGTTATCATTGGAATATTTTTTGGAAATAATACGTGCGCTACTGACTTTTTTCTTTTAATATCCAAATTTTATAGGCCGTTTAACGCCAATTAAAATTTGTATCTTGGTATTTTGTCGATTTCGATTTCCTTGATGAGATAAACGCAATTTTATTAATCAGGATTAATAAAATTAAAATTTCTAAATTATTTATTTTATCTAATTTATTATTAAATATTATTACTATTAGTTATTATTACTATTAATCCAATCTATAGCAAATCCAAATAAAAAAATAATTGCATTTAAGATAATTATAAAAGACCTAATTTTAAGAAGTTTTAACACCCTGTAGCTTTAAAACCATATTATTCCATACCCATGTTGATAGGAACTTGATAGAATCAATGAGGACTTATTTAAAAGTTTCGCAAGTTAATGATATTAAAGATTTTTTAAAGGTTGCTATTAGACTTGGATCAAAGCAAGGGCTGCACCGAGTACCGAGTAGTTCGGTGTTCGGCTAGGATTTTAACCGAGTAATATGTACTCGGTGCTCGGCCTTACTCGGCCGAGTAAAGTATAGTAATAGAAACAATCCATTTATGCATGTCCAAAACAGATAGAAATGAGACTCACAGTGGCAAATAATAAAATAAATAAAAAGTTATTAATTCATAACTTTAATTAATGTATTTTAGCAAAGTAATAATAATAAATATAAGTAATAACACAAACACAGTGAAATAATAATTTAATACTTATAATCTAAAAGAGGTCAGCACTGTCACTCATTTTAATATAACTTTAAAGGGTAGTATTAATTGTTTGAATTATTTTTGACTTTTAAATTAGTTACACATATAAGTTTTGCTTAAGACAAAATCAACGTCGCCACCGCACCTTAAAAGAATCAATTCAGAACCAGCACATTAGAAATATCAGTTTGCATGGGGAACCACAGAATAAAACAATATCTCCATAAGAAAAACAAACCAGGTCATTGGTTTGTAGTCGGGGAATCCCAGCCGCTCGCCAATCATAGGCAAAACAAACAAGATCATTGGTTTAAGGCCGGGGAATTCCGGGAATTTTAACTAGCTTTCTTTAATGTTAAATTATATATTTATATTTATATTATGTATAAAATATATTATGTTATGGTGTATAGTATAATTAGTATATACAGGCAGTCATCGATTTACGTCGTTTCGTGTTACGTCGTTTCGAGTTACGTCGAACAAATTTTTGTCACTATTCCTCAAAGTTACAGTTGTACAAATATATAGGAAGAGACTTGGGGTTAGCACCGGTCGCCGTGTTGTTTTATATTTCTCACGTCTCTAGCTATACTTGTTAAGTTGTACGTCCCACTGTTTCGAGTTACGTCATTTTTTGAAAAGAACGATCCAAATTTTGAAAGAAGTTTGGACATAAACAATAAAATTTTAGCAGCATATATGAAGGGTCGACGGATCCTCATAATGAAAAAGCGGGATAGTGTTGCTTATTACTTAATTAGTAACTATTACGACTTTTGATGACACCCACAATATATGTCCCAACCAAAAAAAAATATCTACTTTATAAATATGTCTACTTTATTCTATGGTATTTCTGTGGTTGCCAGATAGTATTATATTTACTATTATAGATAGTTAAAAATACTTTTTATGACTAGATCGTAAACAAGCGAAACTGTAAAAATACCCGCCCTGATTTGCTTTTCTTAAAAAAATACTTTCTAAAATATAATTCGTTTTTTATATTTTTGTTTTTTTTGTTTTGTTTTGCTCTTTGTATTATTATAAGTTTAACTAGATATACAATACACTATTTCTCATACCTCAATAATTATTTAAAAATACCAGAATATTAATATATACAAAGGATATCTCTTTGTTTTATTTTATTTTTATCTTACAAAAGTACCTAACTTCCCCATTTTCTATAGGATCTTATGATAAAATAAGATTCGACTTACGTCGTTTCGACTTAAGGCGGTGTTTTGAAGAACCTAACCTGCCGTAAGTACGAGGACTGCCTGTATTGATAAAGGTCGCATAACTGTCAAGACTACTCGGTAGCCGAGTACTAGGTACTCGGCCATTACTTTTAGCCGAGTACTCGGTACTCGGTCAGGTTAAAAAACAGCGCTCGTTACAGCCCTAATCAAAGCAAATTAATAAAATTTCGTTTGTCTCGCCAAGCAGGTTGACACGGACAAAATATCAAGATACAATTTTTAATCAGCATTAAACGGCTTGTACTATTTTGTTAACAAGAAAAGAAAAAGCCAGTGGCGTACATGCCTTTTTTGAAAAAAAAATCAGTAATAACTCATATGCACGTCTCTGGTGAATATGGCGACACTTTTTTAGCATTAAAATATGTCGCACTATAGTAAAAAGTTTCATTCGAATCGCTAAAAGTGTTTGGAAGAAAATTATAATAAATTGAAAAAATATTAAGAGTTCCACCACCTGTTGCTACGAAACAAAGCAGAATCGGACCCATGTTGCTATGAAGAATAAATCTTCTTTTTAAGTGAGTGACATGTGTTTCTTGAAACACCCTGTACAATTAAGAAAAATTATTCTAAATTTCTTCCTTGGAAAAATTCTGATTTCTTGTGAAATTGTTGGACACCCTGAATATATTATTTTTAATTTTGTCACCATTACAAATCTCAGGCATTTGTATTACGGAAGTTAAAAATTTTGTTTATGAAATTTTAGAATTTCTCGTTTAGAATGGTTAGAGTAGAAACTCCTGTGATAATGGTGGTAAATTCAAAAAAGTTGGGTAGAAATTTACAAGCTGGTGTGCAGATGTCCATATCAAGAAAATTTGACTGACGTTCTAATCTTTATTTAAATTAATATTTGTATAAGATTTTTTTACTCTGATCTTAATTTATATTTTTATGTTTTTGTTATATTGCTTACGTGTAATACTTTTTTCTAATAAAAATTCTAACAAACTACAACTTTTTTTATACTTTACACTTTAAATTATATTATACAGTGTAGGTCAAATTGGACACTTTTAAAAGAAACACCCTTTTCTACAAGAGTTAGACGAAAACTAATATAGGTCTGGAGCTCAATTTTTATCACAAGTATGATGATAAAAACCGCACATCGATACCTGTAACCGTTTCGGAGTTACGGGGTGTTTTTAAAAAATGTGCATTTTTAACATATTGCTGTAACATTTTTGCTATGGATAATGTTGTATTTTTATGAAAACATTTCCAAAGCACCTTTTTACATAAAATTTAATAGTTTAAGTATATTTCTTTTAAAAGTGATAATTTAGGAGTTATCCGCAGAAAATTTGATTTTTTTTTATTTGGGACACCCTGTATATTTTTAATTAACTGAAAAGAACTTGAAATTACCTTTCCAAAAATATAGCACGCATAATATTTTGTTATAGTCTCCTTCGAAATACAGAATTTTTAAAAGTTCATCACTTTTAACTAATAGGCTTTGGAACACTTATTGTTGATCTGCCACTAATAGAACTCGAAAACACATTTTTCCAGCAAGACGAGACACTGTCTCACAATGCTGAAGTTATTAGCAATTTTTTGAAGCCTACTTCGAGAATAATTTTTGAATAGCTTGGATTGCTATTTATTATTATTGTTAGATATAGTTTAAATGTGTTGTGAAATATAGTTTAAATTGTTATAAAATTCTGCATCTCTCATAGCAAATACCGTATGATCGAAAAAAACCGGCGTCCAGTTGGCTTGAAAATGACGATCGATGACATTCCCCATATAATTTTACATATAAAATGACAGCGATCTTCATTTCATAGCCATCGTTGACGCCCATTTTATTCGATCATACGGTATTATTTTCTTTGTAATTGCTGCACAGCTAGTATTTTTCTGCGTTACGGCCGGTTCCGTTCAAAGCTTACTTATTCAAAGTGGGCGAATTTTTAAAAACTCTTTATTTCGAAGAGGAATCGAGCAAAATATCAAGTATGCTATATTTTTGGAAAGGTAATTTTAAGTTCTTTTCAATGAATTAAAAATATACAGTGCCCCATATAAAAATCAATTTTCTGTTGATAACTCTTAAATTATTAATTAAAAAAAATATACTTAAACCATAAAATTCTACATAAAAAGGTGCTTTGGAAATGTGTTCATAAAAATACAAAATTTCCCATAGCAAAAAAGTTACAACGATTTGTTAAAAATGCACATTTTTGAAAAACACCCTGTAACTTCGAAACGGTAACAGATATCGAAGTACGGTTAGGCACCAGACACTGATATTAGTTTTCATCTATCTTCTATAGAAAAGGGTATTTCCCTTTAAAAGTGTCCAATTTGGCCCACCCTGTACACAATAATTTATATGTTGAATTTGACTACAGTTGCTAAATTAGCTAAGCTTTTTAACTACAAAAATTACCCTGAAAATAAGTTATTTGTAAAACTTAAAAATAAAATCCGTTGGTTGTAAATTAAACTATGGGTTTTCTATTTAATTTCGAGTTTATTTTTTTCTCATATCTAGAGTAGCTTATCCAAAAAATTAAGGAAAGTCAAATAAAACAAACAAAATCTTTAATTAAAAAAAAATCTTTAGTTTAAATATTGAACATTTTTTTTATTTTATTAGGAAACCTTAAATTATTTTTTCTTAAAAAGTTATATCAGAAATTATTATATTATACAGGGTGAACTTAAAATAAATAAATGCATATCTTTTTAGGGTTAGGTTAACGCTTAGGTCGACCCCAAGAACACGTGTATAAGATTTTTATCGCAAGAGATATTTTCCTGTATTTTATAGAAAACATTTGCGTGTTCACCGCAAATTTTCCTACGGTATAATTTCTTAATCTCTTATATTACCATGGTTAACGGCCTTAGAAGGTTACGGAACTAAAAGGGATGCAAGTACAGAAAAAATCCGGCGGCTCAATTTTTTTTTAAATAAATCATTTTTTGAAATGTTCAAACTTCTCGGTTATTTTGAACTTATTTTGAAAAACGGTAAGGAGAACATATTTTTCTTTTATCGAGATCTACCGGCCCTGAAAATATTTGCATTTATTTAAGACTCGACATGTATATTTTCCTAATAATAATATAATATACAACTTAAAGTGAACTAGTAACTACTAAGTAGCTAAGTTTTCTAGCAACAAGAATGTTGTATACACTTTTTAAATTTTCTTTTTTTCCTTGGATGTATTAGGTTGATAAAAGATAAATAAATTCAATATTCTATCAAAATGGGCACATTTTTATTTAAATCATGTTTACAGTCACACCTTAATTTCTATCATACAGGACACAATAAAATACAAATTAAATTTACCTATATTTACTAAACAAAGTTTTATTCGCACTAACATAATAATCATCTATAATTTAGAAGTGTATATTAAATACAATAAAAAAACTAACCAAATAGGTATGCTTTTATTCAAATCACCACAATAATATACAACTTAAATTGAACTAGTAACTACTAAGTAGCTAAGTTTTCTAGTAACAAGAATTTATATACATTTTTTAAATAATTGTCAAATAAGGACGAACAGTGGGCAAATTTCAGAAAATAAAATGCATTGAGTCTCAAATGAAGTACTTATAATTTAGAATTAATTGACTATGTTGGCACTTTTTGCAGCTTATGTATAATTAAGTAGGTCTGTTAAATCAAAAGGATAATTAGAAAGGTATTAAAATACAAAAATTAATGCCACAGGCTCTACCTACAAAATAGTAAATAGTAGGCTTTGAAGTTGAACTTGATATAAGCTTACATCGGGCAACTTCGGGTTTTTCTTTTCACCGATTCCGAGCCGTCCTAGAACTGTGATACGCATGCGCAGAAGGAAATATGAAGATGTTATTTCAGTTACACATGCGCTGTAGAGTTCTAGGACGGTTCAGAATCGGTAATAACAAGAACCCGAACAAAGCTATAAATTTTAACAGAACGTCATACTAAAGCGTTTTTGAATAGTTGGATTTAGATATTCAAAGGATATTTTAAATAGTTTTTTTTTATTTCCGACCCGACGACGGGAAAAGATATTATGCTTCCCGAAACATTAAGCATTTTTTTTGTCTGTTAGGCAAATTTGTTTATTAGTAAATCACTGCTGACAAGTTGATCTCCGTTGGATTAAAGCAGCAGTGTTTACAAACAATAATTACTTTATTTTGTAGGTTTTCTTATAGTGCCAGTGACCTGTGGTAATACTTTCAGTAGCTAATGAAGTATTTCATTTTCTTTAAGTTAGTATTTGTTAAAAAAAATCATTAAGAATTTTAGTCATTTTACCTCATTAGAACTTATAGCAGCTTATTCAATTAAGCTATGGCCTGACTGATGTGTATTAATACAGTTTTGTAGAAAAAATAAATCGGCCTTTCTTTTCAATACTGAAGAAAATATTGATAGTTTATGTTATAGTGCTAAAGGTAAATAGTTTTGCCCTTACTTTATTAATACCGTATGATCGAAAAAACCACCGTCCCGTTGGCTTAGAAATGACACTCAAGGGACAAATAATTTTACACACAAAATAACAGCAAACTTTATTTCCAAGCCATATTTCTGAAGTCGGTTTTTTTTCTCGATCGTATGGTATAAAAAATTATGCTAGAAATGGGTGTATGTACAATTTATTTAAATATTCGTACAAAATACTGAACGTTAACCTATGTAGGAGTATATATATATATATCACAACTTATTATCACATTTGAACAGGAACTCACATTACGTGATAAAATGTGTTTCCGGTTTAAGTATATTTTAACTATGATAGCTATTCTCTTATTGTTAATAGAGAAATTCGGAAATGTCATGTTTGATTTTATTTATTTGAATATTGCCTTTAAATGAAGCTTTAATATTTTTTTCATTCCGAGTAAATTCTTTCAAAGAATAAATCCTATACAGGCTGTAAAGGAATTAGTCTATCAAATTTCAGTGGGTGATTCTAAAGTAAAAGAAAAAGTCCCTATCGAAAGGATAAGTACTCGGATAAGTAGATAAAAAAATAATATAAGTGGATAAAAATAATATATTTTGTTCATTTCTAAGAACATTGGTGAAAATACTGTCCTTGGAATTAGATATTTTTACACACCTTTTAATGCCAAAGTGAATGGCGATAGAGTAAAAATCCGTAACTATTCTGACAGCGAATTTTCCATTTGGATAATGGGTAGTTTTCCACAAAATTATTTTATCTTAATGGATATGTAACTTTAACACATGACTACCTACGAATGGTGCTCTTCGTTTAGCATTAAGGACTCTGACGACTCGTGTACAGGGCGGGCCAAATTCGACGCTTTTAAAGGGAAATGCTCTTTTCTATAGGAGATAGACGAAAACTAATATCGGTATCTGTAGCTGAAATTTTATCAAAAACATGATGGTGAAAACCGCACATCAATATCATTTTTAACAAATCGCTGTAACTTTTTTTCTATGGAAAAATTTTGTATTTTTGTGAAAACATTTCCAAAGCACTTTTTTACGTAGAATTTAATGGTTTAAGTATAACTTTTTTAAAGTTAATAATTTAAGAGTTATCAACAGAAAAATTGATTTTTATGGGCGACACCCTGTATATTTTTAATTAAGTGAAAAGAACTTAAAATTACCTTTCCAAAAATATATATAGCACACTTGATATTTCATTATAGTCCCCTTCGCAATACAGAATTTTTATAAGTTCGTCACTTTTAACTAGTAGGCTTTGAACCCCTTATTGGTGATCTGCCTCTAATGGAACTCGAAAACATATTTTTCCAGCAAAATGAGGCACGCACCGCCTCAAAACGCTGAAGTTATCAGCAAATTTTTGCAACTAATTTCCAGAATAATTGAATAGCTAACTAAGATCCCAGCCGTTGGCCGTCGAGGTCGCCGGACTTAATGCCTGTTATCCTTAGTTGATTTTTTATCTTTGCAGAAGAATAAAGGTTCTTATTTTAAAATTGCCCGTATAATCTAAACAAGAATTAGAAGTACTTGGCGGTTAGGTCAGGGTATCTTTCACCCTCACTGAGTTAATGAATTCGGCGAGAAATGTTAAAAAACGGTCCCGTCTGTCCATAACAGAAGACGGTCGACATGTCGAATCTTCTTCTTCTTAAGTCGCCGTCTCCGCGCGGAGGTTGGCGATCCAAATGGCTAACATAGTCCTGGATACTGCAGCTCTGAAGATATCTATTGATGAGCAACCAATACATGTCGAATACCTGTAGCAAAATCTCATGTTTTGGTTGGTTATTAATTTTTATTATTATTAGATATAGTTTAAATATGTTGATGTTGCTAAATATAGTTTAAATTGTTATAAAATTCTGCATCTCTCATTGTAACTATTATTTTCGTTTTAATTGCTGGTCACAGCTAGAATTTTTTTGCATTACAGCCAGCGTCGTTCAAAGTCTACTTATTCCAAGTGGGCGAATTTTTAAAAACTCTATATCTCGAAGAGGAATCGAGCAAAATATGAAGTATACTATATTTTTGGAAAGGTAATTTTAAATTCTTTTCAACTAATTAAAAATATACAGGGTGTTCCATATAAAAAATCAAATTTGATAATAGTTGATAATTCTTAAATTATTAATTTTAAAAAAATTATACTTAAACCATTAAATTCTACGTAAAAAGGTGCTTTGGAAATGTTTTCACAAAAATACAGAACTTTTGATAGCAAAAAAGTTATAGCGATTTTTTAAAAATGTACATTTTTGAAAAACACCCCGTAACTCCCAAACGGTAACAGATATGGATGTGCGGTTTTCGCCATCAGGTTTTTGATAGAAATTGAGCTTCAGACACCCATATTAGTTTTCGTCTATCTCCTATAGAAAAGGGTGTTTCCCTTTAAAAGCGTCCAATTTGACCCACCCTGTACTTGGCAAACATTTTTTATTGGCATACAGGGTCCGGCGATAGTGCGTTGTAGCTCCTATAATGGAAGAAATAAATTTTGTATAGGCTTGGTGCATATTTCATTCAGTTGATTTCAAAAAAATTCCGACCGTAGCGCTCTATACGGCAGAAACCAGAAATTGAAATCGTGGCTTTCTCATAATATTTCAGTATTTTAATTTTTTGCTAGTGCAGTTATTGAAACTATAAAACACTCAGGTACTAGGTTTGTGTGATGTAACGCTGATTCGCGTAAAAATTGAGTGTTCTAATAAAAATTAAGTGAAAAAGAACTTGAACTGGCCCTCGCGTTGTGTTCTGACAATTTCAAATGATAATAAAATTGCCGAAAAAATGTTAACCCGTAAGGGGGCGTCGTTGTTGAGTGCAATAACATTCAATAACTCAACTCTCTCGGATATTCAACTCTTCCGAATCAACATTTTATAGCTTCACAGCTTCTCACACCGATTTGATTAAAAGCAAAAAATGGATTCAAGCAGTTCGACGCATCAAGTGAGTGAACAAAGTGCCCGTTACATAATCAAAAAATTTAATAGACATATCCCCAGGAAGCACCTTCATAGGAACTTTTTCTTTTAGTTTTATCTGTAGTACCACCGACTGAAGTTTGGTATCCTATTTTTTACACCCTGTATAGCACAGTATTCTTTGGTTCTATAAAGTTATACCAAAAAATATTACTATAATATTCTTTGGCAATAGATACTAAAATTTCAAAAAATACTAGATATTCTGTTGGTTTCCTAAAATAAGTCAGAAATAATGTCTGTATAATGTACAACAGTTTAATAAATATTTTGTACTTTGATCTTCTGAAAAAATTACGTTAATATTCAGTCATTCTCCTCAATTCGTCCTAAGGTCGCGCTTGACTATAAGTTGCTCTCCCATAGCTTGAGGAAATTGTCAAGTACTTCTACAAACCATTTCCTTTTCGAAGGATCTTCGATAGCGGCGGACAGGGTCCTCATTTCCATTTGTAAGATGGCCTCGTTTTTAAGTAAACTATTCAACTTCCCTAATAGTCTGGGATCTCCTTTCGATTTCAATAAAGTAGGGAAAGAACCAAACAGGTAATTTGCTCGTAGTCTAGAGGAGGCCCAATTCTCTACAGTCTGGTTGCCACTGGCCACTTTGATGCTGCCTACTAATTCGGCATTCCAAGGACTAAAGTACTGATGAAGTTCCATTTCGGTTATGTTCGATATGCCTTGGTTTTTCAGCCGATCCTTTATTTGGCGGTAGCTGGATTTGTTGAAGACGAACACCTGCAAAAGAGAATGAGTAATCAATTAAATAATTTAAATAATACGTTATAAAATAATGTAATATTTTTTTACGGTTCAGTACTAGCACACATTTATTTTACGTAGATATCTTGGTAAGGAAATGTTAAAATTACATGCCGCCTTGTATATTCTTTGATTGCAGTGTGTACGTAGCTGTGTGTGCTAGAAGATACTCGCAATAATGTCACTAAAATCCAAGAAGTACTAGTTTTAGATATGCGAAACCAACAAGATCTACTCAAGTACATTATCACGAAACATTATATGTGTAAAAAAAGGTCCAAAACTGACTTAGCAAATAAAGCCAAAGCAGTTTTTGAATCTGGAAATTCAGGCAGTTAAAATTTAGTTACAAGTAGAGCTGTAAACTCAGAGAAATCTTAAGTCTTTTTTTATTTAAATAATTTTAATGACTTAAGTCATATTGGTTTTAAGTCGTCGTTTTTCGAAAGCTACTTACTTAAAATTTAAGTAATTTTCAAAATGGTTTGTGATTTAAATCTTTATTCCGAAACAGAAAAATAATTAAGTCATTAAAAAAGGCTTTTTAGAAAAGACTTAAGTCATTAAAAATATTTAACAATAACATAGGTAGGAGTATTTTTTACATACCTAATAGATATACAGGGTGCTACAAATTCGAGGTACGATCATTGGTATCTCGGAAACCGTAATAGATACGAAGATGGTTATATAGGGGCAAAGTTGCGCTTTGGAATGTTTATCAAGATGCCATCAAAAAAGTTTTAAACACTTCAAGGATTGCTGAGTTTTTTGAAAAAAAAACGGATTTTTTTGAAAATCAATTTTATTTTTTCCTGTAGTTACTTTTTAGAAAATCAAAAAACTAATTGCACATTCTCATTTGGATAAAGGGTTTATTAGGGCTATCTGATAGTATTTTTAGATTTTCATCAATATTGATCAGCGCTAATTAACACTGAATAAGGAAAATCGAGCCAATTGAATGATTCAAATAAATAATATCCAGGTTAGCAATTTAAAGATACTATTTTCAACTTTTTTATTATGAATTTGAAATCCCAGTGTACGATATAATAATTTGCATAATATTAATCGTTATTTATTATAAATAAATCAACTTCTACAAACTAGTTTGTAATGCTCTACATGTTCGAAAGGGTTACCACCCTGCCTATTGCACAAATTTATTATTCGTTCAATTTTATTTATAGCTCTTTGAACATATTATCTTCTTCTTATACTTCCAAATGCATTTAGTACCCTTTATTGTAAATGTTGAAAATCAATGATTTCACTTTTACAAATGACGTCAAGTAATGCAACCTAAGTAAATGCCTAAATCAAGTAATGCCTAACCTAAACTAATTGAATGTCGGGTATTAAAACAATTGGGTATCATTGTAGTTACATAAGCAGATAATATGGTCTATGTGCATAGGATTTTTTTTTTATTTTCATTTGTAGTAGATGTAGGTATCACCCACTGAAATTTGGTAAACCCATAAACCCAAGGTTATTAAAAGATAAGGTTAATGTCTCATAACTCGATCCGCCGGCCATTATCGGAAACGTCATCTACTACGTCACAGAGGTATGCTACCGCTCATAGATAAAGGGATAAAAACTGCCGACAGTCCGACATTGCATTTCCTAATCGATATTCGTTTGTTTATGGCGTCCATAGTTTTCAGTTGTTTGATTTTTGTTTTCTTTATTACATTGTCCATAATGCTCATTTATCTCTCTTTGTCCATTGCATTTTTTTATTCCTTTATCCTTTATCTATGATTTTATACGTTCTGTAGCATCCCTGTGACGTAGTTGCCGCTTCGCTCCTATTGGTTCAAAAGTTACGAGGCAACCTGTTTAATATAGTAACTTTGCCATAAACATACTATTTTCTTATAACCTGTGTATTCTGTAAACTGTGATTCTGTAGAGTTGCTAAATCAAATTTCTAAAACAAACAATTAAAAAATATGAATAAGCTATCAGAAATAATTTAATTTTCCACTAGCAAATAATTTCGATTTCTTAAGTTGTAAACAAATGGTTGTGTTATTTTACAATCGAGAGTGAATTTGCGTTTATGGTTAAAGAAAGTAACAAAAAGTGTAGTACTATATCAGATTTAATTAATGGATATTAGCAATTTGCTGTTATGATATGAATATTAAAACTTGTGTTAGTCAGCGAGAATTCTTTTTTTATAAGTTTTACATGCAATAATGTTAAATATCTTTGTTTTGTAGATATATAAGATTAATATTGTTTGTTCTATGGAGTGTATGTCTTTGTTTAGGCATATTTTGTAACTGGTAAAGATTTATATAAGGGAATTTACGTCAGTATCAAGTAATTCTATAAAAAAATCTTAAGTGCTTTGTCAAATACAGTTGTATATCCGTTAGTAGTTGCTTAACTATTCTTTTTCTTTGTGTGGAGTGAAAAAGAGTGTTTTGGTAGTGTGACTTTTTCCAGATTTGGGTTCTTTGGACTGTCTGGCCACTATAACAATAATTGGAAACAAACAGTCCTATGTTTACCAGTTAGGTCGTGTTGTACATACTTAGAGATATCATTAGAAACCTACACAAATCATTTCTTTATTGATATGTGTAGGTTTTTCAAACCTTCTGGTCTCTTTCATGATAATGAGAAAAATATTTAAAAGTGTAAGTAATAGATATTATAAACACTCGTGAACAAGGACATAAGTTGAATTGTAAATGCGCCTATACAGGGTTGTTCACCACATACGACACGGAGTATTGTAGCTAAACGATTAGATTTTTACAAATTGTAAGTTTTGGGCTCGTTGAAGGATTATTAGAGCTACAATTTAAAAATATTTTTACAAGATACAGAGTGTCCCAACCCCGATTATTTTTAAAGATGTCGATATAGCTGGCTTATTTCATAAAAAAAATTAAAAAAACTGTTTAAATATTTTTGTTAAAAAGGACCAATTAATATGATCCCAGTATTCAGAATACATTAATTGACTGTTTATGTTGATTAATAATAATTGCTCCAAATACTAAAAAACTGAATTTTGTGTGTGTATTAGACAGTGTGGTAAAAAGTAACGCCTTATAAATTTTATGTCATTTTTTGACGAATGCTGATTTATAAAAACAGAGACGTTTATTTTCATAATTTATTATTATATTGATTTCTGAGCCAAATCCACATTTATTTAGAATACTTTATTAATTAAAACAATTTAAAAGTATGTAATTAACTAATTTTTGGTCGGAAATAATGGTGGTATATTTAATTCGTATACTCTTTTATGAAGATTTAAATAGTTTTTTTTGGTATACCAATAGGCTTGCAATATTTACCACCTGTACATTTTGTGCATATATGTTGGTTAAAAAAAATCTGAAATGTCAATATTCCATAGGTATAGTGATAAATGAGGTCTAAATTATAAGAAAATGCATTTTCTACGAAAAGTTGTAGAGATAGGTAAAAAATGGTATAATAAAATTTGATAGACAATTAAATTGTGCATATGATTCACGTAATATATACAGGGTGTTCTATTTAACTTAAACACGTTATTGCCGTTTAAAGCTAGTAATTATTTAATATAAATTTTTGGACACTCTGTATAAGGTAGTAAAATTTTTATTATTGCAACACAATATCTGATCAATAAATAATCTTCAGTAAATATTTAGTATTAAAAACTTTGATACCCTTGGAGAAATGAAGCATTAAAATTTTTACTGCAATTTCTTAAAATTGAAAATATTTCAAAAACGGTAAAGTTTAAGTGTGATAAACCTTAATCAAATTTACCTTTATTTCAATCGTAGAATCCAAAAATAGAATAATATACAGGGTGTTTCATTTAAAAAAAATACAACTATGATATTTTTACTTATTTGGGACACTCTGTATCTTGTAAAACTATTTTTAAATTGTAGCTCTAATAGTCCTTCAACGAACCCAAAACTTACAATTTGTAAAAATCTAATCGTTTAGCTACAATACTCCGTGTCGTATGTGGTGAACAACCCTGTATACAGGGTGGCCCATTAGTGCGAGGAAGTCCAATATCGTCGTCGTGTCGAAGATATGAAAAAAAAGTTTTATACAAATGTTGCATGGTTTATTAAGGAGCACGTTACAAAATAAAATATACCATACAGTAACAAAATCTTGAAGATGGATTAAAATAAATGTACTCGTAAATTCCAATTACAAGATTGAGATTACAAAGTCAATTTTTAAAAAGTATACAGGGTCGCTTTTATGTATGGAAACGGTCGATTATTAGGTAAAATATACAAGGTACCGCAAAAAGTTAAAGCATACAATAATTATAGCGTTTTTAAATGTCTATTGGCGAGTAATACATTTATGTATACAGGGTTGGTCATAAAGTCGTGGCACATCAAAGTTTCATTTTTTTTAATAGAACCTCCTGTATATTATTGCATATTTCAATTCTTCCTTCAGTTCTAAGCAAAAATCTAAATACTTACACATAATGTACCTCAAACCAACCGTTTCCGAGTTATTGACTTTTGAGCATATCACTTAAACAATTTGATTTAATTAATACCGATATGTTCAGTTTCATTTAATGATGTCATTTTGACGAAATTGTAATACTGTTATAATCGGTTTTTAAATGCCTAAGGCTATTAGCTACTAGTAAATTTAAGTATACAGTGTCGGTCATAAAGTTGTGGCACATCAAACTTTATTTTTTTTAAATGAAACCCCCTGTATATTATTGCATATTTCAATTCTTCCTTCAATTTTAAGCAATAATTGTAATACACAATGTACATCAATTGAAGAATTGAAATGTTAAACTTAAATTTTGTAATTTCCAGACTTGATATAATCTCATTTTATACATCTATAAATGCTGACTTGAGAACTAATGTCAAATATTATTAAGTATTACAGTTTCCGCAGAATGGCATCGTTAAATGAAACCGAACATATCGAAATTAATTAAATTAAATTGTTTAAGTGATATTTTCTAAAGTAAATAACTCGGAAACGGTTGATTTGAGCCACATTGTGTGTATTTCGATCTTTGCTTACAATTGAAGGAATAATTGAAATATGCAATAATATAGAGGGGCTTCTATTTAAAAAAATAAAACTTTGATGTGCCACGACTTTATGACCGACCCTGTATACATGAATTTATTACTCGCTTATACAGGGTTGTTCACCACATACGACACGGAGTATTGTAGCTAAACGATTAGATTTTTACAAATTGTAAGTTTTGGGTTCGTTGAAGGACTATTAGAGCTACAATTTAAAAATATTTTTACAAGAGACAGAGTCCCAAATAAGTAAAAAATATCATAGTTGTATTTTTTAAATGGAACACCCTGTGTATTATTCTATTTTTGGATTCTACGATTGAAATAAAGGTAAATTTGATTAAGGTTTATCACACTTAAACCTTACCGTTTTTGAAATATTTTCAATTTTAAGAAATTGCAGTAAAAATTTTAATGCTTCATTTCTCCAAGGGTATCAAAGTTTTTAATACTTAATATTTACTGAAGATTATTTATTGTTCAGATATTGTATTGCAATAATAAAAAATTTACTACCTTATACAGACTGTCCAAAAATGTATATTAAATAATTACTAGCTTTAAACGGCAATAACGTGTTTAAGTTAAATGGAACACCCTGTATATTTTACGTGAATCATATGCACAATTTAATTGTCTATCAAATTTTATTATACCATTTTTTACCTATCTCTGCAACTTTTCGTAGAAAATGCATTTTCTTATAATTTAGAACTCATTTATCATTATACCCATGGAATATTGACATTTCAGATTTTTTTTAAACAACATATATCCACAAAATGTACAGGTGGTAAATATTGCAAGCCTATTGGTATACCAAAAAAACTATTTAAATCTTTATAAAAGAGTATACGAATTAAATATACCACCATTATTTCCGACCAAAAATTAGTTAATTACATACTTTTAAATTGTTTTAATTAATAAAGTATTCTAAATAAATGTGGATTTGGCTCAGAAATCAATATAATAATAAATTATGAAAATAAACGTCTCTGTTTTTATAAATCAGCATTCGTCAAAAAATGAAATAAAATTTATATGGCGTTACTTTTTACCACACTGTCTAATACACACACAAAATTCAGTTTTTTAGTATTTGGAGCAATTATTATTAATCAACATAAACAGTCAATTAATGTAGTCTGAATACTGGGATCATATTAATTGGTCCTTTTAACAAAAAATATTTAAACAGTTTTTTTTATTTTTTTAATGAAATAAGCGAGCTATATCGACAATATTAGTATCTGTACTCTTGGAAAATTTGTTACATCTTTAAAAATAATCTAAAATGTCAATATTCCATGGGTATAGTGATAAATGAGGTCTAAATTATAAGAAAATGCATTTTCTACGAAAACTTGAAGAGATAGGTAAAAAATTGTATAATACAATTTGATAGATAATTACATTGTGCATCTGATTCACGCAAAATATATAGGGTATTTAAATTAAACACGCTATTGCCGTTTATAGCTAGTAATTATTTAATATACATTTTTGGACACTCTGTATAAGGTAGTAAATTTTTTATTATTGCAACACAATATCTGGTCAATAGATAATCTTCAGTAAATATTTAGTATTAAAAACTTTGATACCCTTGGAGAAATGAAGCCTTAAAATTTTTACTGCAATTTCATAAAATTGAAAATATTTCAAAAACGGTAAGGTTTAAGTATGATGAACCTTAATCAAATTTACCTTTATTTTAATCGTAGAATCTAAAAATAGAATAATATACAGGGAGTTCCATTTAAAAAAATACAACTATAATATTTTTTACTTAGTTGGGACACTCTGTATCTTGTAAAAATATTTTTAAATTGTAGCTCTAATAATCCTTCAACGAACCCAAAACTTACAATTTGTAAAAATCTAATCGTTTAGCTACAATACTCCGTGTCGTATGTGGTGAACAACCCTGTAGATATTTAAAAATCCTTTTAAATCCTAACTTTTGTATGACCCTGTATATGTTACGGATAAACGGATACTTGACGATACGGATAAAATGGATACTTGGCTAGTTTTCAAACTAGCCAGCTATTTTGCAAACAAACAGCACAACCACCACTACAAACTAACACCCAACCCACAAAATAACAGAGCTTTTTGCAAAATAGCTAGCTATAGTTTGAAAACTAGCCAAGTTTCAATTTTAGCTATAGCATATTATAATTTTTAAAAAGTATATATTTATTTTACCCAAGTGTTTCATGGTAAATTTTAAATGTTTAGGAAAAACCATGCAACTGTTTTTGAAAAAAATCTATTTCTAACATAATAAGTACTTAGAAATTAAACCAAGTATTTTCTGAGTATAGCATAATGTATATACAAAATAAAGTTGTTTAAACAATACAATTTGACGAACTTTGGTTTGTAATTAAGTCTAATTGGAAAAATAAACATCTTTTTGCTGTTCCACCTTGACAAGCTGCTAAAAAAACATCTTATTACTAAGTAAATATTAGGTATGCATTACACGAAAAATGTTTCTTGGTAAAATAAAAAAAACCTTGAAAAAGTGTCTTTAAGAGGTACCTGTGACAGGAATAATTGAAAATATATAATTTTAGAATATACTATAAGAGGTATCCAATAGTGGCGTCCGGTGGCGTAGAGGTACAGCTCGCGTCTACCAATCGAAAGGTTGTAGGTTCGAATCCTACAGCCGACAGTTCATCAGCCGACTATTTTTAATAAAACAATTAGTTTGAGTACCTAGGTCGACTCAGCCTTAAATGAGTACTTGGGTTTCACAATCCTGAGATAATAATAGGCGGTTGAAGCGTAGTGCTAGCCACATTACCTTCCTTGTATTATACCGAACGGCTCTAGCATGGCAAGCTGTACCTTGCTACTCCCAACCAATATTACTTCAGTATTATTACTATTATATATCCAATAATTATTTGTCTAACTAGTGCAAAAAGGACATACTTATTTGTTGCAGAACGCATGAGTTTTGGAGCTCGAGACGAAGTGCAATTATGCTGAGTGCAACAAATAAGCTTTGTGCACATGTTGCACACAACATTTTTTCTACTATCGAATTGAAATTCTTATTTAAATGTTATAACTTTTTTTTCAGTTCATTTCAATTTTAATGTCGCAGTTTGAAAAATTCACTAAGGTAATAGATGGACAAACTTCATTTCCAGTAGTTTTTTGAATTTTATTTTGAATTCTGAATTTCTGCTCTTTGAGGTCTTGGGTTCTTGTTCTTCACTTAAAACTATTTTCCGGATTGTTGCTGCGAGGTGTCCACAGTACTGGTACTTGGTTTATCTTCCAGTATTTGACAAATTTTTACAAAAAATTAAAAATTTTATCTTTTAGTCAAAGTCGTCATTAATAATGTCAAGGTGTTTTTTGCACTAGTGCAAAAGATAAGTTACTTTTTGAGTTGATACATTGATGATCAGATTTCGTAGTGCAAGAAACGTCAAATTATCATGAAAAGTTAGGGCTTTTCGCGCCTCATCTCATTCTAAGTTTCAGGCTTCTAGCTCACATACCGGGTTTTGCATCGTCGGACGGGACATAGGAAATCCCATGTAAATTTTAATGGGGTCAATTATTGGCTTCCCTAATTATTTTAGAGAATAATTCTATTTAGGTTTATTGAAGAGCACTAAAACTCACATTCAAAAGAATAACTTTAGATATTTTTGATTAGCTCGTTTACGAGTTATCGCCGATTTCCTTTTAAATATTTCTCCTTTCTTATGGCCCTATATTTACTTATGAGCACCAGTTAAGGTAAAAGATAACTGTCAAATGAAGTTGTCATTTCAGAAATTTACCTATTTAGTGCTTTACATTTGTCTATGGTGCTTTATTATTATTGAAAACCTTTGTTGAAAACTCATTCCTACATCGGAAATCTTAAAGATGTATTTATAAATACAAATTAATATGAATTAAAGTAAAATAAAGTAATCAATTACAAGGTTAATTATAGTATTATTACAATGTTCAATAACTTATTAATTTAAGTAGGTACTATTAAATTGTTAGAACTTTAGGATTTAAGAAGATGTTCAAATATTCCTCCATCGACTGCTAGACAATAACCCAGGCGATCATAAAATTCTCTTCTTACATTCGCTAGTTGGTAAACTGAAATTCTATTGCATTCGACAGAAATAGCATTTTTTAACTCGCCTATATTTGGGTAATTTTTATCCTTGTATATCCTGTTTTTTAAATGGCCCCAGAGAAAGAAATCATTTGGCGAAATATCAGCAGACCTTGCTGGCCAATTTACTGTATGATTTAGGCCAATAACGTTTCCGTTAAAACTACTGTCTAAATATTCCCGAACAGCCAGGGACTATGTGCCGGGCAGCCATCCATTTGGTACCAAACTTCCTGATTTTCCTTAGCGGCATCATGTAAAGCAGATAAAATATGATTTTCGAGTAGTTCCAAATAATATTCTGCATTTAAATTTCGCGTAAGAAATAATGGCCCGATAATATTGTGTCCGACTATCCCTGCCCAAACATTTACTTTCTGTGGATATTGCGTCCTTGTTTCGACAAACCTGTGTTGGTTTTCTTTGTTCCAATATCGATAATTTTGAACATTGGGTTCATTATTTAAGGTAAACGTGTATTCGTCAGTGAAACATATATTTTTTAAAAATTTCCTATCCGTGTTTGCTCTTTCCATCATATCAAAACAAAACGCCTGCCGCCGTATTTCGTCCCCATCTCGTAGCTCTTGGTGCTTTTCATATTTGAAGGAATAGTATTTATGTCGTTTCAAAATTCGAAACGCTGTAGTGTGATCTATTCCTATTTCATCCTCAAGTTTCCTTGTGCTCATCTTTCCATCGTTCTCTTCTACGCACAATAAAACTTCCAAGTCGGTATCATTTGTTGCATCTTCTCTTTGTTCCTGCCTTGCTTCACATCTGCAGTTATTTATTAGGGTACCTTTGGTCTCAAATCTCTGGATATTCCTTGCGATTGTGGATTTTCCAGGTATCGGTCTATTCGGATACAGAGCAGCAAACATGTCCGACACCTTTTGATAACTATTTCCTTAATAATAAATGGCTCAATACTCTTTCTTCGGTATTGTAATTCATGGCTAATATTTTCGATGTAGGTATGAGTTTTTAATAATAATAATAAAGCACTAAATAGATAAATTTCTGAAATGACAACTTCATTTGACAGTTATCTTTTACCTTGACTGGTGATCATAAGTAAATACAGGGCCATAAGAAAGGAGAAATATTTAAAAAAAAATCGGCGATAACTCGTAAACGGGCTAATCAAAAATATGTAAAGTTATTCTTTTGAATGTGGGTTTTAGTGCTCTTCAATAAACCTAAATAGAATTATTCTCTAAAATAATTAGGGAAGCCCATAATTGACCCCATTACAATTTACATGGGATTTCTTATGTCCCGCTTGACGATGCAACACCCGGTATAGGGTCCGAGTTACGACGTTCCAAAGACCCATTAAATCGGACGATTTTTTCGCCATTGATGGTGGGGTTTCGTAGTGCACAAAACGACGTCAAAATATCATGAAAAGATGGACCTCTTCGAGCCTCATCTACATTTTGAATTTCAGCATCCTAGCTCATATAGAACCCGAGTTACGAAGCTCCGTTGCGTCGTAACCTCCGATCGTTACCACTTTTCCTCTCGCATCTCGTGTGTCACGACCTTCAACTTTTACTCCCATCGCGCATAAAGAAGTTCCACTTCAATAAAAGAGGGTAAGTAGGTATTATGCTGCAACTACACACACGCATCTTTTTCAACGTTTAATACGAATAACAGAGCCCTGACTGACCTACTAGACCAGTAGTTCCCAAACTTATTTTTCTCGTGGGCCACTTTCAAAATTTTACTGGTTTCGGTGGACCCCCTGCTGCTACATTTCTACCACATTCTTAAAGTCGCCAAAAAATAAAAATTGTGTCACTTCTGAGTTCTGTCCCTATATTCCGATATGTAAAATAAAAACGAAAAATGGTACATTTTATATCACTTTATTTATTAAAAGAATAGAATTACAAGAAAAAAATATTAAGGTAATATAGGTTCAGGTCATAATTTTAATTAATGGGAAGGATGTATCTGATGGAGTGTCAGCAAACGATCAATGTTTGGCTTTATTTTTTGTGAGCAATAACCGCAAATCCCCCGCTCTGTGATGTTTAATTTGCTCTTTTTTTTGTTAAGAGGTTTGTAACGGCACTAAAACTCCTTTCGACAAGGTATGACGAGGGAAAAGCTATTAAAAATTTCCTTGCGATTTCCCACAGTCCAGGATATTTTTCGGGTATTTCTGCTTGCAGCCAAAATGTTGGGTAGCCTTTTCTAAATTTCACCTTCAGCTCCTCATTAGTGCTTAGCTCGAGCAGCTCCTCTTGTAATACAACATTGGCCACTTCCGTTTCATCAAATGGATTTATGATCCATGGTGGTATATCCATCGTCAGTATATCTTCAAACCTGGTTTTGAAGTCATCATGCAGAGCACTTAAATGTTGACTGTAGGTATGGATATCCTCATCAATACATTCTACCTGCGACAAGTTTGGAAATTGAGAGAATTCGCGCCGACTAATGTTTTGCTTCATAAATTTCAATTTCCCAAGAAAAGCCGAAATTATCCCCTTTGTTTTTATTAAATTCAGGCTGTCCCCTTGTAACTGCAAGTTAATATCATTAAATTTTTTAAACAAATCTGTCAAATACGCAATGTCTGCTTTGAATTTGATCAAGTTTTCTTTTAAATCTGGATCTCTACTTTCTAAGAACTCTAATATGGAATCGAAAACAGAGTAAAATCTCGTTAAGCATGCACCTTTCGACAACCAGCGTACTTCAGTATGTAAGAGCAGTCGTTGGAAGTCTTCATCATTTTCGTCGCACAATTGAGCAAATAAACGCGTATTCAATGCATTGCTTCTGATTTTGTTGACAGCTTTTATTACAAAATGAAGAGATTGGTTCAACCTGTCACTTAAATGTTTTGCCACAAGATGTTGTCGGTGGATTACGCAATGAATAGCTGTAAGTCCTGGTATAATTCTTTTGAGATGACTTATAAACCCACGATATCGCCCGACCATTGCAGGAGCTCCGTCTGTTGCCACTGAAATAATGTTTGTAAATGGGATCGATTTTTCCGTAAAAAAATTACTCAGGACATTAAATATTGATTCGCCTTTAGTGTCAGTCTCCAAAGTTCTGGCAAATAGCAATTCTTCGTGAATTTCTTCCTCAACAATAAATCGGACATATGCCAATAGTAATGCTTCATTACTGGGTAACGTTGACTCGTCCAGTTGTATAGAAAAATGAGTTTTTTGCAGATGATTGCACAAAAAGCTTTCGATATCAGAGCTCATTTCATCAATGCGTCTTTGTACAGTATTGTTACTTAATGGAATTCTTTTTAGTACGTCAAATGGAGATTTGTGCAAAACAGTTTTTAAAACCTCTTCAACAGCGGGTAAAATTAATTGTTCTCCGATAGTGTGCGGTTTTCCAGATTTTGCTATAAGTAATGAGATATTGTAAGATGCCCGCAAGCCATCATCGTTACTTTGAGATGTTGAAGCGAACATACTGTGCATGGTGGGTCTCTTTCCATATTTTTCTTTCAATGTTTGAAAATATTTTAAATCTTTACCTATTTTATCAGTATGACACCTTTTTAGATGATCTTCGAGCTTTGATGGTTTCATAGAGTCATTGCTCAAAACTTTGTTGCATAATAGGCACATGGGCAATTGTTTGTCTGCCTCTGATGGAACAAAACCATATTTCAAATAATCGATACTATATTGTCGACATTTTTTCTTTGCTGTAGCCATGTTTCGTGTCAGTTACCTTACCTGTAAAAAAAAAATGTTTTAGTAACCAAGTTTTTTCTGAATATAGGTATCACACCGCAGCCTTTGTCAGCACGCGGAAATAGAATTACGGCTTGTAAAGGGACCAACTAATAAACCGCTGAGACAAATACAGACGTTTTCACAAAACGGTATCAATTTTAAAGTACATAATTTACCACTAATTTTTAATAGTATAAATAAAAAATTGGTGTACTCAGTATCGAATACTGATCATATTTGTGTAGGAAAAAATAAAAGTCGAAATCCCAAAATTGTCCATAAAAACGATAACTAACATTTTATTAAATCAATGAGTTCACGCGCTCCGTGTATTTGCGTATTTTTTGTCTGCGGCTTCATTGTTAAAACGTGACAAACTGGCATAGAAGTCCAAGCCCCGCCCTTTTCCCGTCGCCCGCGCACCGCTCGCTCTTTCCGAAAAGGAATAGTTTTGATAAAATAGTTACTTCAAAACCAATTTAAAATGATTATGAAATTACTGTTTTATAAAATTAGTAGTTATTTGCAAGAAAAATTACAAAATTAATTGCTCTGCAATATTGCTTATTCGGCCTTTTAGAGAGGCAGTGTTTCTCTCGTGAAAAAACAATTGAATAAAACGTGCTGTGTTTGTCTTCAAATCGAAAGAGGACAATTAAAATATCTGTAAGTTACTAAGTTACCTATCTATACAGGCCGTTGTGATCAACCGACTAGTACACGTAAACAAAATACTTAAGTACTATAAAAAAAAAGGTAGGTTACTTACTTTTCTCCGGCACTAGCAAACACAGATATAAATTTTCTCACAACTTTTTTCCAAATTCCGCCTTTTTTTCGAAATTCCGGAAACAAATGAATGCGTTTGCCTTTGGCATCAAGTATTTATAGTGGTGATCAAGTTCATGTCTGAACAAGCATTAAGCATTGTCGGGCGGATAGCGCTTTGCAAGTCTGTACACGAAATTGTACGTAATATCGAATACGCAAGTTTGGACAAGTAACAGTCGCTTGCCTTATTAAAATATTATCTGCTTAGATAGGTACTTAAAACAATGTAGGTAGGCCCTTATAAAAACTATGCTTACATTTTTGCTCTTTACTATCAAAAGCAGATAAATTTTCGTGGACCCCCATTAACATCTTATGGACCCCCATTTTTTGTTCACGCCTACGTAGACCCCCAGCAAGTCTCCCGTGGACCCCTGGGGGTCCACCTGGACCACTTTGGGAATCACTGTACTAGACTAATATTACTTCAGTTGTGTGTGTTAGGAAAATGATTTTGCGATCTAGTTTAGATTGCGATTTACGCTGCACACCGTATGTCTGTGCGTGTGCCGGTGTCATGCCGGTGCGATCGAAAAGAAGGCAGATATAGATGTTTCAATTTCAATCGCAAGTCGCAGTGTACTACGAAAAGTGATCGCAGGTCGCGATTGCGAATTTACTATCGCAATTTGCGATTTTATGCTCATCTCTAGTATCGTCGCATCGGTATACAATATTGCTGTTAAAATAAATGGGTAACTTCATATTAATAACATACTTCTGAAGTAATACATGCGAAACCTTGGCCTTGAAAACTCAACAGCCATGAAAAATCGTTTCTTCTTTTTGTTGTTGAGAAACTCATCGTTCATGTACTCCGTTACCGGCGCTACCCATGTAAATTGTACATAATTATTTTATCAACTCGAGTAAATTTTGCCCTGTCATAATAAAATTTTAATCGTAATAACATCTCTTCATAATAATATGTAATTTAATTAAAATTATTTCTAATATTAACTTTAGCTCACCTTGAAAATAAATACATTTTCCTCTTTGACAATAGATTTACTGCTTATTTTTTGTGACCGATATTTTAGAGCAGGAAATACGCAGTCTTATCTTTATGCTATATGAAACTGATCAGACACATTTCGACATTACTTTTTTATTAACAATTATTAAAGGTCTCTAACATGTCATTAACAATAGGTAACTGTAAGCGGTGTGGCAAGTCGAAGGTCACCTCCATTTCTTGGCCCATAATGTTCAAACAAGGTTCAAACGGTAACACAGAGAGAGGCGTGGTTCTTCGAAAGGTAAATCATTGTATCCGGTAAAAGACAACGACAAGTCGGGCGATTAAGATTTTTATCACTTTGAAATTTGCAGATACAATGCGAAACAACCGTGTGTACTGGAATGTCCAAAAAATTATCATATAATGGAATATGTAGATGTAGAACTTTAACCCCCAACTGACGTGGTGAATAAAAAAAAGTTCTGGAGTCCGATGGACCCCAATTATTACATCAATATGAATGAAATTGTTGTGTTCGCAAGTTTGAATATATTGTAAGCTGCATAGGAAGCAGATAGGAAGAAAATCCTATATATTCTTTTATTTAGTCCGTTAAATTCTAGTATTGAATATAAATCGAACAAGTTTCTTAAAATACTTGTTTTCTGGACGTTGCCACAAATTATCTATAACAGATGCGAAAGAAAGCGACTGCATCGGAAACCGCTCGGCAAACCCGACACGCCTATTGAGTGGTGTAAATACACCAGTCGTTTAGTCCGGAAACCTATGCTGTGTCGTATTCGCTTGCTGGAATGACATAGTGCGTGGTTATATGTTTCTTTTTCGCGTGTAGGATTTTTGTTGAACTTTTGAACTGTTATTTCTAAGTTTTGGTAATTTGTAATATCTTATTTAAAATGGGATGCAAATGTGTTTATTTATAAGGAAAAAAAAAGATATTTATAGTATAAAAAATTAATTTATTTAACAAAATTTAATTAAAAATGTGACAAAATAGTTACCTTTCTATTGGTTCTGGACTTTTTTCGACTATATAAATCTTTATTTGTAAACTTTAATACATCAAATATTTTCAATCTAATAAATCATTTAATGATGTAAATAAGAGGAAATTTCTCACATGGGTGGTCAAATTTTATAGTTTTCATTATATCAAACAGCCTCCGAGAAATGTTTTCAAATTAAAATGCCTTTAATTATGTTTGACTACATCATTAAAAAGGGTCTTCAAATACATCAATGTGATATTTGTCTAAAAAATGCAAAAGAATCCGAATCTCTGGATAACTCGAAATTATTTACTCATTTAAAAGCCTTTGATCATGAAAGTGGAAAAATTTGTTCATTATATACAGGCTGGAAAAATTATTTATATTAAATTTTGATGAGTTTTGCACTGAAGCAAACATTCAGAGGCTGTTTGATATAATGAAAACTATAGAATTTGACCACCCATGTGAGAAATTTCCTCTTATTTACATCATTAAATTATTTATTAGATTGAAAATATTTTATGCATTAAAGTTTACAAAAAATAAAGATTTATATAGTCGAAAAAAGTCCGATAGAACCAATAGACTGTGACATCTTTAATTAAATTTTGTTAAATAAATTAATATTTTATACTATAAATATCTTTTTTTTTCCTAATCTCTACGAGCTGATATAATATGACGAGCAATCTATTAAATTACTGTGAGATTATACAGAAAAGTCCACAGACTTCGAGACATAGGAAAATCAAGTCCATTTAGCGTGTGTCCAAATTTTGAGAAGTTTTCAAAAATGACAGTTTTGTTTAGACTGGCGTTTAATTTCACCTGACTTCTCGGTGAATGATTTCTTTTTATGGGGGTACATAAAATCTAAAATTTACGGCCATGAAGAAATTAAAACTTGGAGCAGTTAAGGCAGAAAATATTTAATGCCTTTGACACTGTCACCCCTGATATGTTATCCAATGTGAGGAGGGGATTTTATGATCGTTTGGGTTATTGTTTAATGCAAGAGGGAGGCACTTTTGAACAATTTTTGTAATTTTTTAAATTTCATTATCCTGTTTTTTTTACCGCTTACCCATTACCTACCTTGACGAACATGGGAAAACGAAGGTCCTTTTCAGGACCACAAATATTTTGATTGAGAAAATTGGTAACTTTTTTTTGGATTAAAAAACAAAAGTTGTTAATATAATACCAATTTAAAAGCGTTTTAGTAGTTTTAATACACACTATGATATAAAATGTATTATTGTTATAATGTACATTATTAATACTATTGTTCATTCGAAATGGCATTAAGGCCCAATTGCAACAATGATTTAAATTTTTCTTAAAGATAAGTAGAGCTTAGAATGAGCAGTATTTATATTCACTTTAATATTCACCTTAAATGAGGGAATTTGACTGATTCAATTTTTGAATTTGAATTGTTTTTAATGATACTAACAATTTTAGTTCAATTTTTAATAAAATTTATTTAATATTAATAGAAATCCAAGAGATTTGAAACCTCTTTTAGCGATTTATAACATTCTCAAATGAATTACAAGTGCCCTTATTTTCTATGAAAATCACACAGCTTTTTTCATAGTCATTGCAGTTGCTACAGCTATAAAAAACTAATTTTTTAAGGTGTGAAAATTGCGACACACGCTAAATGGACTTGATTTTTCGTATGTCTCGAAGTCTGTGGACCTTTTTGTATGCCTCGATAACATATTGGTGCAGATTATTTTCACCCAAACAAATAATAACCCAAACTATACATTGATGCGGATTGTCTATGAACTCTTTCTGAAGGTCACAGAAACCTGAACGCGTAATTCGGTGTTCTTTCGCATCTGTTATAGTTAATTTGTGACGTTGCTAGCTCTCGTACTATTACACTTGATATAATGCGACCTACATAATATAAACAAAGTCTTTCTAAATGATTCACTTCCTTACCTGATACAGCGAGTTTCCGGTGACGTACGACTGAATGTAATGCGACCCGAACTTCTTAATGAACATTAACACACTGGCCACATCGCCCACTACGATATCGTCAATTTCCCTTTGCACGGGTTCGACCACTTTCAAGTTCGAGGGCGTCCTGGCCAGCCTTGAACTGTCCCTAAACCGCGACAAGCGCACCAGCACGTAGCAATGTTCCTTGGCGATGAAGGATGAGTTTATGCCCAGGTTCCTGGCCAGCGTCTCGATGCTCCAGCTGGAGGTGAAGGCCTTCCACGGCTGGTCCAGCAGTTCGAAGTCGAAGTCGCGGAAGTAGGCCTGGACCAGTTGCTTGATGTTGTCGCAGAACTCCATGTGGAAGTCGCCGTCGAAGACCCGGCGTTGCTTCCGGCCGGATCTCTGATTGGGCTGCAAGGCGTACAGGTCGGCATCGGTGAAGATGTCGATGGTGGGCTCGCGAAAGATCCATTCGGAATCGTTTCTGGGGACCACTTTCATGCTCAGGCTCAGGTAGCCGTATCTGAAAAGAGGACAAAAAATTATTAGCGTAAGAACTCATTTAAGTAACAAATTTTTTTCTATGCTACGGATTATGCAAGACTGTTGTTGATATACAACATTTGTACATTTGCAGCGCTCAGATCAAAGTTGGCATTAGTATTATTTTTATTTTTGAGTTGACTGCTTGAAAAAACTTATTGGCCCTTATATTAGTTCGTTCTAGTTCGTATCTGTGAGTGACTGGAGTTTGAGTTTGAGCCAACTTTTGAATAAAAAGATTAAATTCCGGTTTATCAGTGTCGTTCTCATTATTTTATTCAAAACGTGTAAAAATATGATGTAGGGTAAACTCAATAATTAATTGTTTTATTTTACTTTGTCAATAAATGTTGGTAGTTATTAAAATTGTTATAAATATATACCGGTTAACACGTCGTAAAAGTGGCTCACCCCTATAACTTTTTTATTTTTTCAGATAAAAAGCGAGATTTTGTATGTTAGTATATGACATAAATTCGGATCGATTGACGGTTTCAATTGTTTTTGGTCACTTCCTGTTTCACCGGAAATGACTACAACTTTTGAGTTGAATTTGAACACTGAATAGAATGTCATATCATATGTCAACTTTTGACGTTTTTCAATTAAAAACTAATGTTAAAAACACTAAGTTATAATCAACGAGCTTTGGAGAAATAGTTTTGATCCTCTAATATTTTTTGTGTCTTGTCCTGGCCGGTTAAAAGATGCCCAAATAGTATTTTTAATCATATCTCAATTTTTTCAAATGGAACAAGGGTGGGCCATTAGTATATTTGGAAAAAAAAACATTTGGAAAAAACACTTGGTATTTCGAATAAAATTGTCATTATGAACCTCATGTTACAATTTCAAATAAACCATATACGAATATGTCAAAAGTTGACATGTGATATGTTATTCTATTCAGAGTGTAATTTTCTATCGAACAATCATTTCCGGTGGAAGAGGAAGTGACCAAAAACAAATGAATACGTCAATTAATCCTAATTTATGACATATATTAACATACCAAATTTCGTTTTTTTTATCCGAAAAAAATAAACAAGTTATAGGTGTGAGCCACTTCTGAGACGCACCCGGTATATAATTCTAATAAAAATAGACAAGTTATAATAATTATTTATTAACACAAACATCCGATATGATACTGAAGCAGGTAAGTCAAATTGTTACTTATATTATACAAGTACCTATCTAAATTCTTTGACATCTAATCTTTGACAAGTAGTAAATAAAAGCAAAAAAAATGCAAGAAAAAAATATATAATTAGTTAATTTTCAGTGAATTTCATAAATTATCGGTTTACTACACATATGTATAAAATCATTTACTTGGGAATTCCATTATTTCCCTCGATTTTTGACCGAAATCTACACGCTACACAACCAACTATTTTACAGTTTTTTTCGATAAATCCCAATAGTGTCACTATTAATTTAAATCCACAAAATTTCCTTCTAGATTTACTACCTCTAAACAACTACCCGTTGTAGAATAAATAATAAGTACCATAAAATTAGCTCAGTAAATACTGACAAATCCGCAAAATTTCAGATCAAATATGTGTCAAATCGAATAATCTTTTGAACTGACAAATCGTCAAACAGAACTGTCAAGGAAAATCGGAAAAAAATATTGGACACATTTTTCAGTAATAGTACCTATTGACGCATGCATAATTATTTAAAAATGGTCTAAACGAACATTCGAAAACATTTGTTTGGGGTAAACTTAAAAAATAAATGCTGGGTGTTTCAAATTTCGCGCTCACAATTGGGATCTCGAAAACGTAGGTGATATAGGGTGGCATAAATTAGGGGAAAGTTGCTTGTTAGTGAGCCCGATGATAATATAATCCAATTAGTAATGTACTAATTGAACTAATTTATGTCATTTCCGGAAATGTTTGAAAAAAATTAAATTTAAAAGAAAATACCAAAAAAACAACGTAAAATTGCAATTTTTTACGTTTTTATGCATTTTTTCAATTTTCCGTCACGAAATTTTGTAAGCAAACATCAGATTCCGATTTAGCCCACAAAAAACAAAGAGAACAAAATAAATCAGAACTACCCCAAATTTTTCCTCAAAAAATACAATTTGACCATACTATATGCCTTTCTTGAGTAAGTGCGCTACATCATTGTATGTATAGGGTGGCGCACCTCATTCGCCCCGGCTGATTATACCCTTGATTATGATTTTATATATAGGCAAGAATTATACGAAAATGGAAAGATGTGGAACGAAAAATGAGAAAGAATGAAAATATTTTATGAGTATATGTGGGGAGGTAATGTGCACAATTTAAATTATTTTGAAATGTACCTACAGGGTTTCAGAACTAAGATCCATACCAAAGTATAATAACTTTTTTTGGACACAATAATCCAAAAATGAAATAAAATACCGGGTGTTCCATAAGAAAAAATATAACTTTGGTATAGACCTTAGTTCTGACACACCCTGTATATTTCAAAATAGTTTTAAATTGTGCCCATTGCCTCCCCACATATACCCACAAAATATTTTATTTCTACATCTTTCCGTTTTCGTATAAACCGAGATGAATGAGGTGCGCCATGCGCCACCCCGTATTTGGGAGCTCATAAGCTTCTAAAAATTGAAATAAAAAAATATAAAAAAATAAAGTTCAAACGAAAAGTGATTTTTCACGTCACCAAACGATGAATCTAAGAAAGTTTCTTCGAGAAAAGAAACATTCTCTAAGAAGAGAACACGAAGAAAAATATATTTTTGTAAAAAAAAAATTGTAACTTTATAAATCAACCATTTCTAATAAATCATGAAGAATGGTTGACAAAACTAATAACATAAGGTGACAAATGAAAAAACAAGTAAGGCTTATCACAGCATACTAAACTAAGTGTATCGACATTGAATTATGTCTCATACCTTAGCTAATTACTAAATAAATTCTTTGATTAGTATGAATTTCCTATTTATGTTTAATAGCGATATAAATTACTTCTGACCTTGAAATCCACTCGGTAATATTTCGCTAATAAAAATCACAAGCATGCCATATAGGGTAATTTAAGTTTCAATAAGACTAGTGAAGTATACAATTATCTAATCATTTAAATTAATATTGAAAACGTTAAATACGCTCAAGTTCTTACATCAGTACCTTGATAGATTAAAATTGTTTTATAACAACAACTGTCGTTGACACAAATGACTGAGATCAATGCGTTAAAGAATTTCGCATTGAAATTTAAAATGTCATTCGAGGTCGCGTACTAATGCAGAATCACTAGCTTGTAACACATAAAGATCACACGTGCTTGAAAATACCATGAAATTATCAACAATGACAAGAGGTGAAACACCTGATATTGTTCTTTAATAACGGCATAATATGACATTTTCAGAAAAATAATCGATTAAATAATTATTTTTATTAAAATTAAATAAAAAATCTCGTATTATTGAATATCAAACCACTAGGGTAATTAAATTTTGGATGTGGCAAGTCAATTTTAAATCCGCATTTGCTTGAGTGCCTAAAACAATTTAGGATTTGACATTTTTTTAAAAAGATATTGATTGTATCTTTGAATAGGAACATTAAGGAAAGGGTATATTGCTACCCAGGTTTCGAAATTGTAGATCGATTTGTGTAGTACAATAGTGTAAGTTACACTGTTAGTTCTCTTGGACCAGAGTAAGGCATTCGATTCAGTTAACTTTAAATTGCTTTTAGCTTCGGTTAATCGGATTTGATACTGCTGCATTGTCTTGGTTTGAAGATTATCTAAATGATAGAACACAACGAGTAAAGCTAAATAACTTAGAATTATCCAACTTTAATGTGACACTGAATGGAGTGCCCCAGAGTAGTATCTTGGGCCCACTCTTATTTTTATTATACATATTTGATTTGCCATCAGCGATTCATAAGTGTCAAATGCATACGTTCGCCAACTATGTACATATCTGGAAAGTGCCATCGAGGATGCTGGATACTGTTACTATTTTGAACCGCGATTTGACTGCTTACGAAACATGGTGTAGTAACCATGGACTAATAATAAATTCTAATAAATCTGATGCACTTTGTGTAGATAATGCGAGAAGTAGAAACTTTATTATTTCCAATTTTAATTTATCTATTGGCGGTACTCAGGTCGATGTTGCCAAGAACCTGAGAGTTTACCTAGACATCGGCATGACATTCGAACATCACTGTAAAAAAGTATACAAACAAGCTATGTTTAAATTGAAAAGTCTATACAAATCTAAAATTTTTGTTGGATGAAGCGACAAAACCTCATTTAATAAAGGCGCTGATATATCCACATTTGGAATATTGTAGTCAGATTTATTACATTTTTTTGACCAACTACAATCAAGCAAAAATACAGATAGTACAAAATGCATCGGTAAAATTTGTTTGTGATATACAATACAGAGAGCACGTAACTACTCACTTGATTAAATTAGACTGTTTTTGCGTTTTCATTACCTTATGTTATTATATAAAGTCTATACATACAAACTTCCTTCATACTTATACAATTTACTTATAAAAAGATCAGAAATCCATAGTAGAGATATTAGATTAAATACTTTTACAGTACCGCGGCATTCTAGTTCAAAATTTAAATGTAGTTTTTCTTATAAGGCACCTTTATTGTTAAACCCAATACTTGATATACTAGATTCACCTTTTTCAGGATTTAAATTTGAAATTAAATATCGCTTGTTTACTAATTAAAAATAATAATAATTGTTGACTAATTAAATTAATTTAAATCGTTTTAATGATCAGTTGTTTAAAAAATATATATTTATTCTTTATTGTATTTCTTTTGCATTCTTTGTTATAATTTGAATTGTGCAGATAATTTGAATAATTGAAGTTATAATTTGAATAAATGCAGAATCATTTACTTTTATTTTATGGTGGAGTGGAAGAGTGGCTAACGCCAAACTCCGACCAATTACTGTCTAATATTGTATATTTGTATTATTACTCTTTATACAATAAAAATCATTTATTTTTATTTATTTAATCGCCGTACAATTATTTCAATTCTTGAACAACTTAACAATATCGATTCAAGACTGTATCAGGAACTACCCAAATTACCTTACATATTCGTTAACACCCTGTATATGACTGAAATTTCAAAACGCTTTTTCTATTGTAGTTAATTTTACACATTTAATCTACAACTTCAGAGTAAAACACTGTTTCATCAATGAAACGGGCAATTAGTAATGTGTTGGTTAATTATTGTTCAGGTTTCGATTGCATTATGAGAAAGTAGAGCAGAAATATTGTTTTTTTGTGCATAGTAGACATTTTCATGTCCTATTAAATATTAAAAATATTTTTTTGAACGTTACCAGCTATCTTGAATGAAATTTCTTTAACTGTTGATTGAATATGAAAGGGATTGAATATAATAGGGAATCAGTTCTACCCAGTACTACACATTGAATGCATTGAACCTACTCACAGTAACACATAAAAAAATGTGGTTGTTGTTAGGATTATTAAACAAGTGTTTTCAAGGTATTTTAAACAGTATTTTGGTGTCCGGTGGCGTAGAGGTACAGGCTCTCGTCTACCAATCTCAAGGGGTGGGTTCGATTCCCACACCCGGCATTTCATCAGCCGACTATTTTTATTAAAATAAAAACAGTTTGGGTACCTAGGTCGACTCAGCCTTAAATGAGTACTTGGGATTCACAATCCTGAGGTAATAATAGACGGCTGAAGCGTAGTGCTAGCCACATTACCTTCCTTGTATACCGAACGGCTCTAGTATAGCAAGCTGTACCTTGCTACTCCCAAGGCGTGAAACGCTATATACGGGAGCTATTATTATTATTTCACCACTGATATACAGCGAGATTCTTTTATGAACTTGGGGGGTAAAAAATCTTAAATTTAATAATTTGTCGAATTCTACAGCATATTTTTTTCATGATTTTAAGGGACATATGCCTGCATATTGCAGGAAACATTGCAAATTCAAGGCTTATTCTGTTTGTCTCCTTTCTGTGCAATCTCGACATATCTTTAACTGGTTTGAACTTCCCTAGGAGATGCGAGACCTTGCCGTTGGTGAAGAAGCTCTCAATCGAGTGTCAGAGGGAATCTCCTCTGGCACTTTAGCTGGATCCAAGGAGCAACTCGCTGACTTGTCCGTAGTTTTAAAGACGACGGATGGGAATATCCTTTCTGTCATACCAGGCATCCACTACTGTCTGTGGTCATGTCTCACAGGCAGGGTGTGTGGGGGGTTGTGAGCTCCCCGGACCAAGAGGAGATAACCTTATCAAAAACCTAAATCCTACGATGTCAGGACCAGGTCAAAGGGATATGTGGCTAGATAGAAGACTTGCCTTTTCTGGTCCCAACCTTGGACTACTAGGAGATACCTTACTGTATTTACCCCTTACTTCTACATGCGGGGCTCTGTAGAAGTGGCCTGACTAACTCTTGCGGTGAAGCTGGAGGGAAACCCCCTAGCAACACTGGGACCATTAACAGTTCAAGTTCCAAGGGAATGAAGACTGATTCACAAGGAGCACATACCTTACCACCTCCTCTAGTAAGAGTCGGCCTACCTCTGGATCTTCAAGCTACCGTTTCCTCTACCTGGCATGGGTCAACAAGACGGGTTAGACGACCAGCTGAGAGTAGATCTCAGCGGAGCAGGAGTACGGAGTTAGCTCCGAGTGAAGGAACCAAGAAACAGCTTGCGGTGCATCTCCACCAAACGGCGAAAGAAGGAGCGAGAATCTTTCGCCTCTGGCTACGACAAGGAGAGAAAAAAGCCAGGACGGAAAGCCGTCCAACACCGAGAGTCAAGCAGGGACGAGTAAAGCTATCACTAGCTTTGCCAGAACTCCAATGTAGTAAGGACATCTATGGATATGAATAAAGAGAATCAAATGCTTTTACTATAGTACTATTTTTATTAGCAGAAACAACAATGAAATTTCTACACCCTGCATCTCTGAAAGGAAGCATCTTAGGACATACATTTATACGAACTTTTTTACTGATTTTTATCTGCACAATATACTGGCAAAGTTTCCCGAATACAATTCGGACCACCATATCATTGTATGTTATAATTTACGTTTTAAATAATTAAAATATAGAACCAAAACAAACCATTCCTAAATAACTAATCATATTATCAACAATCATAATTGGTTATTTATCAATTATGAAAATAGTTAAAATATATTTTTCTTCACATTACAGTGTATTTCGTAATGTAGATAAGCGAGTATTGCAGCACTAATAGTAGTTTCATGCCCGCTAAAAATAAGAATTTGTGATAAATCGATTTATATCTTCACATTGTCACGTTCGATCTATCACACGCGGATAAAAGGTCAATATTACTCAGGAATTTTCGAAATTCTTTGCGCCTTGACATTTCACCAGTTAAAAGTTAATTCTTCTTTGTTCCTTAGATCGGAAGAGCTCATCTATTAGAAACAGGAATCGTGATTATTTAATATATCTTCTTGAAAACCATGCAGTGTATCGTTACACTTCATTATCATTTATTTATTATACCTTCGGTTGTTTATCTTAGCAGATTGGGAACAAATAACTATTTTATCCGATAGTCAAGCAGCCTTAAAAGAGATCAGCTCACTTATCTTCAATTCGAGGTTAGTTGGCGAATGCCCGAACAGCAAAGAGAAAATAAAGTTCTTCTACTCTGGGTAGCCCTCTAAGAGAGAAGGTAATGAAAAGGCAAACGATCTAGCTAGAAAAGGAGCGAACGCTCCAATAACTGCAACAAAACCGTTCTGCTTCCTAAGTGGAAAACAACTTACATAAAGCAGAACTCAACGACTTGGAAGACTTCATCCGTAACCTGGAAAGGAAGTCATCCAAGGAAGTCTAATGGTATGTATACATTGGTGCGCTGTGCCGCGAGCACGCAACGCGCGCGCCGAGCGTTGCTTTTATTGTTTTAACAAACATCCCGCGATCCATAGAAATCCCGCGAACATTCGTTTAGTCGTTATCATGTCTCTATCGTCCGAGAAGAACTGCGCCATTTTAGTGATGGGTAATGCGGCTCTAATCCTAACTCACACTTTCCCATATAATCTACAATCTACGGTTCATATCAAATAAACTTTTAGTTACGTCATCCAGGCCGCGATTTTTAAATTAATTGTTGCCAACCATGGACATATTCGGCGCCGTGCTGACAAAGTGAAATTTAAATTTCCCGTTCGGGATTCAGGCGGCAGGTCTGAAAAAATGTCAAGTTGTTGCATTTATTTATTTATTTCCTGACACTGTCATTCATTTTGACACTTTAGTTTTTTATTATGAGTTTTTAGTTTAAATAAATACTTTTGTGATACCTTAAGCTTAAATATGTTTACTAGCAGACCTTGCAGTCGAACATTGTTCTTTTTAGAACCTCTTTTAGTGCGAAGTGTGTACAAGATATCTTAATAGCCGTAAAATACTCATCGCAACTTTATTAAAATATTTTGAACGGGAAAGCTTATTAGAGGTGAGTTTTGTTGATGTAAATAATAACTGTTAGTTATATATTCAGCTAACAGTTTAACTGTTAGGTATATATTTATAGGTGCCCGGTGGCGTAGAGGTACAGCTCTCGTCTACCAATCTAAAGGTGTGGGTTCGAATCCTGCAGCCGGCATTTCATCAGCCGAATATTTTTATTAAAAAATAAAAATAGTTTGGATACCAAGGTCGACTCAGCCTTAAATGAGTACTTGGGATTCACAATCCTGAGGTGATAATAGGCGGTTGAAGCGTAGTGCTAGCCACATTACCTCCCTTGTATACCGAACGGCTCTAGCATGGCAAGCTGTACCTTGCTACTCACAAGGCGTTAAACGCTATATCACAGTTTAAAGAATATAAAATATATCAGTTGACCCACTCTTCGCCCGTATCAAAATTCCTCCCGCCGCTCCCAGCCTGTCTTGTAGACTTGGGTCAGTCTACATCCGTTGCTCGACGTGTACACAGCGTTCCAAGTTTATTTTAGTTTTGTTTTCGGCCCGACGCATAGGGTGAACCAAAAATAGTGTTTTAGTTGTTTTGTTCGAATTGTGAATAAAATGTCTACTAGAAATATTTGTGCATATATTTTATATTCTTTAAACTGTGGCTATATACGGGAGGTATATATTTATAATCAATTTATTTATGTTTCCTAAAATATTTTGATTAAAAGAAAATATATAGAAGTGGGCAACGCTGAGCTGGTTAAAGCTTAATCACGTGATTAAAAGTATATTTAGTATGAACTGTACAATCTTATGTGATCAGATTAGATTTTTTTAGGTGGGTATCGACCTCTGTTCCAATGCGACCTTATCAGAAATATTATGGTCATCTTCAGATTCTCTATGTTACATTCTCCTGTCCTATCCTTTTTCCCAAAAAGTCTAACAACTTGGAGACTGAGCCCTTCATATAACTCTCTAATGATTAAGACATCGCTTAATGCAAAGAACCGTTTGCCAGGCTCTCGCACTGATATTTCTTCTTTATGATGATAAAAACTGCACATTTTTTAGACCAACAAAACATAAATGATATTTTAGTAAATGTAAAATAAAAATTATAATGCTGCTGATAATTAAGTAAAGGATTTGATTTGGCATTGAAATACTCTTTCTGTTAATTGCTATATACACTCTTTGATTAGCGATAAATAAATAAAATTACTTCTGACCTTAAATTTGGTTCCAGTTTTAACTTCAACGTTATAGTTCGAAGCAGTGGAGCAGTTTAAATTATTGTTTTTGTTGCAATGTTTGTTTAGAGCAGCGGTAAATATAAAGGCGGACTCTGACGACTTGTGTACTTGGCAAGTACTCCAATATTTGCGTATTTTGGTATACTTGGCAAGTATACCATCTTTGTAAACATATTTTTCTTCATTTGTAATCAATGAGTGACAAATAATTGCACAAGTAAACCACTCACACAACATGGCAAGTATATGCCAATAACAAATGCAAAGATAAAAGTTTGTTAAGTACGCGAGTCGTCAGAGTCCGCCGTTATCTCAAACATCAATCAACACAAGTTTAAAGCCCTGTCTATACGTAACGTCTTACTTGTCAGTTATTTTTTTTTGTCTCTGAGTTAAAAACTACCTGAAGACGAAACCTAGCTAATACCTTACGAAATTACCTAAAACTGTTGTCAGTTTTAATCAAACTAAAATAACTGACTTGGTTTTACATGAGACTTCACAACCTTTTGTAGTGGAAGAACTGCGTGTATTATGTTTACTTCTAATGTTTTACAATATGGAATATACAATATAAAACGATAAATAAATATCTTTTTAGGAAGATTTAGTCTTGCCCCAATTTTCAATTACAGTAATCGATAAAAATATTTCTCAAGTGTATGAGTCACTGTAATAGATAATAAAATGTATCTGCTCTCATGAGGTGGTGACACAATAATTTATCAGTACTTGATATTGGGATTTTTCGAGGGGATTTTTTTAGTGGGTACCTACTAAAATATATTTATGTCCATATAAATAATTATATTTATAGGTATGCTGTGTGCATGTGTGATGTCAATATACACCTAAACACAAAATTGTGATATTACATAATATATATATATATATAATAAATAAAAAAAGCGAGGGTCCTACAGCTTCTGCCGCATCCCGCATTTCGACCTCCATATTGCTCGATTTTGCCATTCTTCCTGGTTAATAGCTCTGTCTCTCATGTACTGGTCTACTCCATCTAACCACGTAGTTGTAGGTCTTCCTCTTTTCCTTCTGCTTTGAGGACGATACTCCATTGCCCTTTTTGGCCATCTTTCCCCTCCCATTCTTTTTACGTGCCCATACCATAGTAACTAACACCTGTCTCGATTCGATGTTGTCGGTGCTGGTATATATTCGCCTTGTTCTTTGCCTGATCTCCTCATTTCTAATGTGTTCCATCCTTGATATGCGACATGCTCTTCTGAGAAAGTCCATCTCCACTGACTCGACCAGCCTTCTTTCTTTTGCTGTAAATTGCCAGCATTCGGTACCGTATGTTAAAATTGGATCTACGATTGCTTTGTAAATCCTTATCTTTGTTTGGATGGATGTTTTATTTGACCACAGGAGAGGGTTTAAAAGACCGATTACTTTCTTACCTTGTTGAACTCTACTATGTATATCTTTCTTGGAGTTCCCTTCTTCAGATATAATACTTCCTAAATATTTATATTCGCTACATCTTTTAATTTCATGTATGTGTAGTTCAGGATCTTCAGTTTGTTCTTCTCCTACTTTCAGGTATTCGGTTTTTGTGAGGTTGATATTGAGTCCCCATCTGTCGTATTCTTCATCAAGTTTCCTCAACATATAGTCGGCATCCTCCTCACAACCTGCAACAATAACTTGGTCGTCTGCAAAGAACAAGGTCGATAGACAGTGGTTGTCAATCTCTATTCCCATAGCTCTACTCTTCCTTCTCCAGTTTTTCAATGCCTCCTGTATATATATTTTAAATAAGGTAGGTGATAAACTGCACCCCTGTCTAGTCCTTTAGATGTCAGGAAGGATTCCGATAGGAACTTCCCCTGTCTGATCATACTTTTTGGATTTTTGTACATATTCCAGATTGCATTGATATATGTTTTACTCACATTTGCCTCAACCAGGATTTCAAATAATTTCTTCAAAGGCACCGTGTCATAGGCTTTCTCTAAATCTATAAATACCAGATGCGTTTTTCAAATAAATCTAAAATAACCGAGACATTTTACTTTAAACATTTAAAAAAATGATTTTTTTTCCTAAAATTTTGAGAACCACTGGATCTTTTCTGGATTTTCTTTATGTAAATTTAATCTACTACTTATGTTGCCATATTATCAACAAATTATATTTTTAACTAAAAACTAAAAAAAATTCCAAAAAATTCCAAATTTTCAAAAAAAAATCTCGCGATAAAAATCTCATAACCGTGCTTCTAGGATCGAAATATACTACCCCTAAATGTATATACACTTAATAGAAATAAAAATACATTGTTTAACCTGTTATTTGTTTTGTGTTCTGGCAGACATCCTGATATTTAGAAACCCAGATCTAAATATCATTCAAACAAAACTCTATCTTATAAAATTGGTATGCGTCTATGTATTAAGTATGTTAAAGAGATTGAAATCCTTGTAAATATGTAATTCCATACAGGCAGAAATCGTAGACTACTAATTTAGTTATATAAAATTAAACACGCAAAAGCGCAATTTTAACATACCAATTATTTACATTAATTACGAAAACAGCACAGCTTAATTATGTCACAATTTTTGATTTCGTTATAATTAGTTTGAATGCTATACGTAGGTATAGTATACCGTAAGTGTGAGAAAATATATTAGTTAATGAAAAAATTTAGCTATATCCTCACATTTAAGGTTAAGGGTCTTGTATTTGGTGCATTTGAAACTAAAAAGACTTAAAAACTAATAAGTTAAATATAATTAAAGCAAAGTTTATACGGAAAATGAAATATTATAGTCATATAGTTCCAATTTTTCTAATTAAGTTTATGACACTGTTTTATGTTAGTAAAACATCTAGTGGGTATAAAGAAAATATTGTCGCTTTTTGAACTAGACATCAGTTTGAAAAGCCCATTTAGAAAGAAAGAGAAGAACACAAATCGGTTTTCGGCTGATAAGTTTCATATGGCTTCAATTCTATAGCAGCTGTAATACATATTCTTTTTCTATTATTAGGATATACAGAGTATCTAGTATTCCATTCAGACTATCAAATATTCTACTATATAATAAATAAATAATTACGTTGAACGATTATTATTTGTTACGACCATATATACCATTACAGTTGAGGGTTGGAACCTTTGGTGTTACACAGCAAAATAAAAACACTAAATCACCACAATACACCAAAACACTTTTACTTTTACACTTTGTTGTTTTCAGTGTAAAGGTAAAAGTGTTTTTGGTGTATTGTGGTGATTTAGTGTTTTTATTTTGCCATATATATCATACTGTCGAAAAAAAAACTGCGTCAAAGACGGCTAGGGAGCTAGGGATTGACAATGGATAATTTTGGTGACGTCAAGCTCTAGACATCATTAGGTAGCCCGTATATACTCTCCTTTACTTTTTAATGGCCTTTACTGCCAGTTGATTTTAAGAAAGTTGTGGTATACAACGTCTAGAGATTCTTCTTCTTTTTCTTTATGCGGCCGTCTATTTTTTGGAGGTTGGCGATCACCTTGGCAAAATCTTCACGATTCTCGGCTTTCCTTGTGTTCTTCAAAAGTAAGGCGAGTCTAATTTCTGATGTTTCTTAACCAAGATAGTTTCTTCTTGCCGAGACCTCTTTTTCCTTCAATTTTACCCTTTGGTATTTTTAATTTCTCAATATATGCCCTAAATATGATGTTTTTCTCCTTATTTTTTTTCTAGGTGTTGAGGTGTAGAGATTGACATCGCCAAAATTATCATCGATTGTCGTTCCCTAGAATTCAATCATACGGTAATTATAACGTTTAACACTTAGCATGAAGCGCGATTTGAAATAGAATAATACCGGGTGCGTCTCAAAAGTGGCTCATCCCCTATTGCTTTTTTATTTTTTCAGATAAAAAAATGAGATTTGGTATGTTAGTATATGAGATAAATTAGAATTGATTGACGTATTCAATTGTTTTTGGTCACTTCCTGTTTCACCGGAAATGACTACAACCAAAGCTACAACTTTTGATTTTCAAATGGCACCCTCGGCTTTTTTTTCACTTTATTAGATAGAAAATGACACTCTGAATAGAATGACATATTACATGTCAACTTTTGACATTTTCACATATAATTTATTGGATATTGTAACATATACGGTGCATAATGGCAATTTGACTCGAAATACCAAGCGTGTGGTACCAAATTATTTGTAAAAAAATGCTTTTTTCAAACATGCTGAGCCACCCTTATTTTACTTGAAAAAAATGAGATAAGATAAAAAATACGATTTGGGCATCTTTTAACCGGCCAGGACAAGACACGAAAAATATTAGAGGATCAAATCTATTTTTCCAAGGCTCATTGATTAAAAATTATTGTTTTTAACACAACCATGGCATTATTTTTCAAATTTCAATCTAGAAAGATTGAAATTTAAAATACGATTTTTTTAAGCTATAATGTAAAAACTTGTCATATGATATGTCATTTTCTATCGAATAAAGTAAAAGTATACTGAGGGTGCCATTTAAAAACCAAAAATTGTACCCATTTTCGGTGAAACTGGAAGTGACTAAAAACAATTAAATACGTCAATCAATCCAATTTTATGTCATATACTAATATACGAAATCTCGTTTTTTTTTAACTGGAAAAATAAAAAAGTTATAAGGATGAAGCATTCTTCAGACGCACCTGGTATAGTTTATTTTATTTTAATCAATATAAGATATTCTATTTGAAATCGACATAATTTTCTCTGTTATTCATGTATTAATATTTTACAATTAGCCCTCTTTATTCAAAATAAAGATGCATCGGCAAAAGCAATAATTTAAACAAGTTTTATTCAATTAAGACACTTGCTGTCAAATAAAGGTCAGTAAAATCATTTATATTGTTAAAGTGTAAAATATTAACAAAACGTGGTGTATTCTAGTATTCTTCTCCATTGTGACTGTATATGCGCATGGGAAAATATTCTGTGGAAACCATTTGTTTGAATATGATCAAAAAAAGTGTAATTAACGAAGGACCTTGAAAGTTGCGCAAATCTTTATGACACCGAATATCAAATTTTTTGTTTTAAATGGAATATACCTGTTTAATGTTTGTGTTGCAACGTGCAATAATAAATAGCAAATTTCAATAACAATACATCCATTTATATACATAACGGGTTTTGGTATGAGATGAACGTTCTACTTTTCGAGGTTTAGGCTGGACGTACACAGAAAGAACAAAACAATTTTAGCCAATCCTGGTTTAGTCAAAAACGTTTTTGACTAAAACTGTTTCCCTGTGATGTGAGAACAGAGATGTGTGGAATAAATTAGTGGTTTCAATTAGCGTAGAAGTTTGTTCCTTTAATTTAAATATAAGCATTCAGAACGTTAAAATTAGTGGTAGACATTTTCAGTTAGTAGAAAAATGTATCAAACTTTGATCTGTTCCATTAATTATACTTCAAAATTTGCGACATCTTCCGACAAGAGAATTTGTGGTTAGAAATCAAAAGTTGATTGTATTATAAGATAAATATTAAGCTTTCTCTATATACAACTGACTAACGCAAGCTGTTGATTTTATTAATTTTAATTTTATTAATTTTAATTGTGTTTTTTAAACATTCTGAATGATCGTAAACTAAAAAGTATAAAGTGTAACTGAAACCACTAATTTATTGCACTAATTGCGAGGTTCTGAATGAAGCTTTAAACTTAAGTTTAAGATTTAAGCTTCATTCAGACCCTCGCAATTAGTGGAATAATTTAGTGGTTTCAGTTACACTTTAAACGTTTTAGTTAAAAAAAATAAAAGTATAAAGTGTAATTGAAACCACTAATTTATTCCACTAATTCCGAGGTTCTGAATTAAACCACTAATTTATTGCACTAATTGCGAGATTCTGAATGAAGCTTTAAAGTTAAGTTTAAGATTTAAGCTTCATTCAGAACCTCGGAATTAGTGGAATAAATTAATGGTTTCAATTACACTTTATACTATAAAACAGCACAAAGAATTGTACGCACAGCTGTAACAAAAAGAAAGAAGAAAGCTGGGGAAGAAACTGCACCAGAATTAATACATATATATGAGGAAGTAGAAGTACCGAAAGCTGGAGAATATTAAGATCCCTTCGAAAAGAAAAGACCAAAGATATCATCTCACCAATTACATTACCAAGATGGGACGACTATTTTGCTAAACTGTTGACCGAAGAAAGGGCAGAATACCAACACACATTGCAGCCACAATCGGACATTCAAATACGAACCGAGCTTCTCCGCTGAGGATCAATACCAAAGAAGTAAAACAGATTTGCCAAACCCTGAAAAATAGAAAATCGCCATGTCCAAGTAAAATTCCTCCAGAATTACTGTGCCATTATAAAGTGCCTTAATGGTGAAAATATACCGCAAAAATGGAAAACATCATATATAACAATACACAAGAAAGGAAGTAAAGACGATTGCAATAACTATCGAGGAATCTCCGTGCTGAGCTATGTTTCAAGAGTCTATGGAAAATTGGTCAAAAAGAGAATTGAGGAAGAATACTGGGATATGAAGGCTGAAGAACAAGAGGGACTTAGAGCTGGTAGATCCACGGTCGACCATTTATTTACACTGACACAGATAATTTCCTCTACGTAGACCTCAAGGAAGCGTAGGAGAGTGTACCCCAGTCTAAATTGTGGGAAGCTCTCGAGAAAACTAATATCAGCATAACATTAATTAAGGCTGTCCAAGAACTTTATAAGAATAATACTAGCCAAGTAAAGAAAGGACAAACAGTATCAAAGGGATTCAGCACAAACAAAGGTTTTAGACAGGGCTGATGTCTGTCCCCGACACTGTTTAAAATCTATTTGGAACAAGCTCTGAAAACGTGGAAAAGGAAATGCGAACAGATGGGGATACTTAACACTCTTTGTTTCGCTGATGATCAAATAATACTGGCTCAAGACTACGAGGACCTGGAATATATGATCCGTAAACTAATTGAAGAGTATAACAACCTTATGAAGACGGAATATATGTGTATCGGTGGCGAACAACAGAACTTAATCCTAGAACAGCAAGAGATAAAAAACTGCCAAAAATATAAATATCTTGGCATGCACATTGCACATTACCAACGATGGTAGCCTTGAAATAAAGTGCAGAAACAACCAGGGAAGACGAGCAATTAGACAATTGGAGGCGCGCGCCCGGGAAATCGAAACTGGATAGAGTAAGAAATGAAAGAATTCAGAACATGATGGGAGTTAAGCATAGAATAACAGAAGACATCAAAATTAACTAACTCAGGTGTTACGGCCACGTACAAAGAATGGAAGAGAGAAAAAAAATACTCAATTGGACATCCAATTGAGTATTAGAACGCCCAAAAAAATACTCAATTGGACACCGCAAGGTAAAAGAAAGAGAGGGAGACCTAGACGGAGTTGGAGAGAAGGAATAGACGGGGATATCAGAACAAGAGGAATAGAATATTCTAGCAACAGATTGCGGTAGTCAGTCGTATCCATAGAGAAAGCCTAATATTTAGCTTATAAAACAATCCATTTTTGATATCTGACCATAATTTCTCTTGACGGATGATAATCAAAAGCCAAAATGACATTTCTAGCAAATTTTGAAGTATAATTAGTGGAAAAGTTAAACGTTTGTTAACTTTTTCTACTAATTGAAAATGACCACCACTTTATTTTGACGTTCTGAATGCTTACATTGACATTAAAGGAGCAAACTTCTGCGCTAATTGAAACCACTAATTTTGTTCTGAATGAAGTTTAATGCACACTGATCAGTGGCGCGGTTTAAGACACGTTTAGGCTATCTTGGTCTTAGGCTATATATCTTTAATTATAGGCTATATATCTTTAATTACTCTAATTAGACATAAATTCGTCATATTAATATTGTATATTATAAGGGACGGATATCATCACCGTGAGTTAATGATCATCGCGGCCTATAAAATCTATTGTGCTCCCCTTTCTTGAGTGATAACTGATCATACAGTCTCAGGGCTTTAACAGAAGCCAGTTTCTGAGACTGTTTTACAGAAGTTTGTTGTCCATCTTCAATATCATTCGTATCAAAGTTTGTGGCACAAATGGTTTTCGTCTCGGCGCACTCCCTGATGAGGTGTTCTGGTGTTTCTCCATTTCCCTATAGAATCTACATTTGCCGTTATTTCTTAGCTTCAATCTACTGAGGTGTTCGTTGAGGTTTCCTGTTAAAAACCCCGTTACAATCAGAAGAGTGTTCTTACTTAAATCGAGGAAAATGTTTCATTTTTCTTGGTCATAAGTTTTGAGAAATTTGTTCGTGTGTTTTAGACCGTTGAGGATTCCCAATCCAGGCTATATTACGGATGGAGTCTTCCAGGTTCTTGAGAACTGTTTTAAGATGTTTTCCACTTAGAAAGCAGAACGGTTCTGGTCTAGTTAGTGGAGTGTTTGCTCCTTTTTTAGCTAGATCGTTTGCTTTTTGATTACCATCCCTTGGTGAGCGGGCACCCAGAGTAGGAGGACATTATTTTCTTTGCCTTATTTGTTCAGCTCCTCTAAGGATTCTTTAACCAACTTTGCCATTGATTGTTACTGTTAAGTTGATCCCTTCTAATGTTGCTTGACTATAAGATGGCTATTTCTAGTTTCAGATAGTTTTGTATCTGATATAATTTGTACGCATCGTTCGTCATTATTAACATTAGGTTATAAATAAATTTAGTTTTATCAGTAATCGAGTTTCAAATTTAATTAGACTTTTGACTGTCCACACGGAACACAGCAAAAACCTAACAATATTATGAATGTTGTAATTAATTACCAAATAATCACATGTTTAGTTTTAAAAATATTATATAACGAGAACCTAGTGACCGAAATATTCGCTTCTTGTATTCGAAACCTTGACTCGAAACGAAACAAGATAAGAAAGAAGGATTTAAAACTGAATCGTATATATATTCTGTTGGATAACTTGACATCGAAAATAATATGAAAAAGAAACCAGTTCCAGTGGTAATTGTAGGTCAATCTGACGACGCCAACTAAATCTAGATTGCAAAAAATTTAGTTTTGGTCTAATTTAAATATATAACGAAATCGTCGTTGTAAATGAATCCGTATTGTACAGAAAACCGCAACGGACATAACTGCGATTTCCTTTTGGAAATATTAAATTTCAAAATATTAAAGTTCTGTAGACCAAATTATATCTACGAATGAAACCTTTGAGAAACAGAAAAATTGAACTTGATAATTCGGTGAAGTAAATTTTAGTATCTACACTCAGATGCAAAAAAACGCAACGGATAAATTTTTGGTCAAAATTAGTGTTTATCTTCATTAATTTACCAATTTTTTTATATCAATTTTGCAATAATTTCGTGTGTAAATTTTCCTAAAATATAATTTTTGGTCAGAACCAAGTCTCCTGAGCATTTTGTTTTTCGTATCATGTCAATTTTTTTCAATTATCATCCCTTTTTGAAGTTATTTTTCAATATGACAAGGCGTCTTTGGTGATTATTGTGAACTATATACTACCATGGAACTGCCTATCATGTTCGACGTTTGGGAAATGCTTGGCAGGAGGGTTAGAGGTCGCGAAGCGGTACCAGCTTCATTAAATGAACTTCCTTAGCGAAGAATGGGAAAACATAACTCAATATGATATTATGCAGCCTCGATGACAGTATAAACGGACGTATATTGTACAGGCAGATATAGCAGCCAAGGAAGGCAATACAAAGTATTATAGTATTTTTACAATTTCTTTTTCTGTTTGAATACTTAAGTATAACAGATGTTTTTGTTTTAACGTTTTTATATTTAGTATAAAGTATCCAATGCAGCGTAATATGACGTTACAATAGTCATGAAAACCCATCTCGTCATTTTAAAAAATTACACCAAATGTAATGATAATTGAAAAAATTGCAAGTTGATGGAGATCATTTCGTTCTTAATTCACATTCACAGTTCATTTCGCTCTTCAAAATTAACCAAAGCATGTACTGACATGAATCAAAAAACAAAATACTCAGGAGACGAGGTTCTGATCGTAAAATTATATTTTAGGAAAATTTACACAAGAAATTATTGCACAGGGTGTTTTAATGTTAGAGTAAAAAAACAACCCCTCGATTGTATAATATGCCAAATACTAAAGTCTACCATCAGGTCCATCCATAACTAACGAAGAAATAAAGAGAGCAATTAAATTAGCTAAGAACAACAAGGCGCCAGGTCCAGACCACATACCAACGGAAATACTGAAATTATTGGACGATGAAAGCATTTCCCTCCTACAAAGAGTATTCAATCATATCTATGACACGGGGCAAATTCCTGAAAGCTGGCTGAGTTCGACCTTTATCCCACTTCCTAAGAAAGGCAATGCACGCCACTGCAATGACCACAGACTAATAAGTCTAATGAATCACACGCTCAAGATATTCTTGAAAATATTACACAATAGCATATACAAAAAATGCGAGCGTAATGTGAGCGAAAATCAGTTTGGGTTTAGAGCTGGAATGGGCACCGGAGAAGCGCTGTTCAGCATACAAGTGCTGGTACAAAACTGCCTAGACGTTAAGAAAGATGTGTTCATGTGTTTCATTGATTATGAAAAAGCTTTTGATCGAGTGCGCCACGGTAAACTCATTGAGATACTACGGAAAACAGACGTGGATGAGAAGGACATCAGATGCATCGAAAATTTATATTGGTATCAAAGAGCACATGTAAAGACACAAAGCTTCAGAACTGAGGATATCCGTATACGTAGGGGAGTAAGACAAGGTTGTGTACTCTCTCCACTTTTATTCAATATGTACTCGGAGGAGATCTTCAGTGAGGCTTTTGAGGACTCGGAGCAGGGAATAAAGGTTAATGGAATCCCAATATCAAACCTAAGATACGCAGATGACTCCGTGTTGCTAGCAAACAATATGAATGAGTTACAAGACATGTGTACCCGCCTAAATAGCTAGCAACAGATATGGATTAAACATCAACGCTAATAAAACCAAATTCATGATCATTAGCCGTGACAAACTAAGGTATGCGAACTCAACCCTCAGCATAGGAAATCAACTTCTAGAACGGGTGGAAAAATATCAGTATCTTGGCTGTTGGCTGCATGCGGACTGGAACCCTGAGCGAGAAATTAGAACAAGAATAGGAAAAGCGAGCGCAGCATTTCTTAAGTTCAAAATCGTACTGAACTGCAGAGATATCCAACTGCAGCTGCGTCTACGATATGCAAAGTGCTACGTATGGTCCGTCCTGCTCTATGGGGTGGAAGCGTGGACCATGAAAACTAATACTATAAATAAATTAGAAGCCTTTGAGATGTGGACATCCAGGCGTCTCTTGAAAATATCGTGGACCGATAGGATAACTAATGAAGAAGTACTCAATATGATGCAGAAGGAGAGAGAACTATTAAATATAATTAAAAAACGGAAGACCTTCTACTTAGGACACATAGTTCGAAATGAAAAATACAACATTCTGCAGCTCATACTTGAAGGAAAAATAGAAGGCAAGAGGGGAATAGGTAGAAAACAGCTGTCATGGGCGAGAAACATCAGACAGTGGACCGGTCTGAAGACTATAGGAGAGCTCATAAACACCGCAAGAGATAGAGAAAGGTTTCAACATGTGGTCGCTAACATCCAGTGAATGGATAGGCATCTGAAGAAGAAGAACTTGCTAAAATGCAAAATTAAGTAAGTACTCATAGATTCATGATCAAAAGAATTTTTTTTAGAGAAATAGGCCTTTTGTAATTATTTTAAATACCATTATTTTTTGGGGGAATTTGCTGTAGATAGCAATGTACATTAGTGCTATAAATTTTAGTAAACTTTAGTTATAAATTACATTAAATTAATAATTTATTAATTTTATTTCTATTTTAAGTTTATTAATTGTCATTCATAAAATTGCGTTTATCTCATCGAGGAGATCCGAGAGGAGATCGAAATGGACAAAATATCAAGATACAACTTTTAATCCGTATTAAATGGACAATACACTTTTATTAATAAAAGGGAAAAAGTCAGTGGGGCACATGTTTTTTTTAGAATAATATTCTAGTGATAACTCGTCTCCGGTAAATTTTTCGACACTTATTTTAGCATTAAAATATGTAACACTCTACCCTCCACATTTCATTCGAATGGTTAGAAACACTTGGATGAAATATAAAGCTACGAAACAAAGTAGCGAAACAAAGCTACGAAACAAAGTAGTGATTTTTACTTAAGGAACCTCCCCCCGATAGATGGCACATGTTTTTTGAAACACCCTGTGTTTATAATTGAGAGGTTAAGTTGCAAAACCCGCATTATACATTTTTTTTAATAAAAAATGGCATATTGATATATGTACATTAATAGTGGACCCTAAAATCTACATAAATATAGTCCCAAACTGCAGGAAAATTCCCCTATTCCTATATAAAATTCACTACAAATTACGTTACTGCCACGTATTATATTTGCTTTTTATTGTCATTATTGTTGCAAATCCCGCATTTCTTTATAGACTTTTTACACAAATATAGTATTACTACTGACGTCTTATCCATTTCAAATCATCACCTAGTTTTAATAAAATAGCATACCTAGTAATTCCAAGTTAGGATGCAAATATCTTGCCGCATTAAAACCAGCAAATCAAAACGCACACAAGAAACGTGCCCATTAAGTGGAATCTTTGTTTTGTATCTGGTTTTTGTAGAAATAAAAATTAATGTTTAATTTTTAAAGAGAATAAACACAAAAATAATACGGATAAGGCGAGTTACATATGTTGAAGTTTATGTATCATACTGTAACAAAACCCGCCTTATCCAAATTATTTTTGTGTTTTTTCTCTTTAAAATTTAAATATTAATTTTAATTTCTACAAAAACCAGAGACAAAACAATAATGGACACGTTTTTTGTAAAATAACGCTTCAAACATTTGCCAAAACGTTTTTCCTTATTATCTCTAAATAACGTTTTTGGGATAAGGCCGGTTTTGCAACTTGACGCCCTCAATTAATTTTGAAAATTAGTGCGTCGGACATATTATGTAGCTCCTAGAATAAAAAACTTGGGAATTTTGTTTAACCGCAAACCTAATAGGAAACCTAACAGGAAAATATTTTAACTTCCATAAGGTGGCCGAAAAATGTAAGTAGATCGGGATGATTTTTTTAAATGGAACACCCTGTATATTACTGCATTTTTGGTTTGGTTGGTTTGGTTGTTGATTCATAAATATAAATAAATAAATAAAAAATATATTTTTCAGCCTTTCTTAAAAAATTATTAAATATACAAGAACTGTCCTGAAATCAAAACTATATTATATATTTACTGTGTTTTTAGATTGTCTATACTTACTTTGCTATAAATATGGTAATGGTAAATCATACAGAGTGTTCAAAATTCTACACGAAACTTTCTAAAATATAAAATAAAATTTCTTTGTTTTTTTAATGGAACGCCCTGTATATTATTTTTTCAATAGATGGAGAATTAAAAAATGAGCAATTTTCGTATTTAGAGTATTTCAAAATTTTTAACGGATTCGCAGATATTCGCGGTTTTATATTTCATATGGCATCTTCCACAGTAAATTTTTATCAAAGCCACCCAATGATTTTTCGCTGGTATTATACCACTGAGAGAAACATATGAAGTAATACGACAGCGTGTATCTGCGAAACCATTAAAAATTTTGAAATACTTTAAATATACAAAATGTTCATTTCTTAATTCTCCATCTAATAAAATAATAATATACTGGGTGTACCATTTAAAAAAAAAACAAAGAAAAATTATTTTATATTTTAGACAATTTGGCGTAGAATTTTGAACATCCTGTATGATTTAAGATTACGATATTTATAACAAAGTAAGTATATACCATCTAAATTAATTACCTACATAGTTTTGATTTCAGAACAGTTCTTGTATTTGTAAAAAAAATTTTAATGAAGGTTATAATAATAATATTTTTTATTTATTTATTAATATCTCTGAACCTCTCGAAATATATTTACTCATATTTTAGGATTATGTAAAATGATCTGAAAGGAAGGTAAAAATGAAATAATATACAGGGTGCTCCATTAAAAAAAAACATTCTGATCTACTTTTTTGAGCCACCCTATAAGTCAAAATATTTTCCTGAAATACATCCTCATACATACTTTATGTTTACACTTAAACAAAATTCCCATTTTTTATTCTAGGAACTACAGATGCCCGACGCACAAATTCTACCAGACACCGCTGCTACAAAAACAAAACTGGCAACAAAAACATCAACTTAAACGAAAAACAAACACCTATATGGTATTCTGACTTAAAAAAGAAGCACTTATCGGGTATTCTGACCTGGTGAAGATGTCGATGGACCGGCCGACCTTCAGCTGGCTGTCTTCGGCCTCGGAGGAGGAGGCTCCCGCAGCACCGAGGGCGCCGCAGCACGAGACGAACGCACTCAGCAGCACGAGCGGCAGGAGCGGCTGCGCGCCACCCCACATTCTACCAGCGACTGACGACGATGGCAGCAGCGAGCGCCGCGGCCGACTATCCTGCTGAAAACGAAAACGAGACGCGGGTTAACGAAACTGTGGTGGCAAGTAGACGCGGGGCCTTGAAGTCGGTCCTGCTAATGGTGAGGTTGGTCTGATAAGGTGTATTCGTATCTAGTAGATTACTTTTTCTATGGAACCATCAATAATAATTGAAATGGTTAAGCCTAGTTGACACAGTCAAAGTGTATATTTGGATGCTGCGCGCGTCTCGCTTGGAGGCCAATTGCATGGTATATCAACCGATTTTAAATTAGTTGGTATGATCCAAGTGTACTTGGATTGAATTCACTTGTATGGTTTTTAGATCGTACCAACCGCTTTAAAATCGGTTGATACGATCCAAGTGGTGTCCAAGTGAGAGGCTCGCAGCGTCTAAGTGTATTTGATCTATTTTGTTACCATGGATCCAAAGTATACTTGGAAGCTGCTATATAACTGTATTTATATTAATGCCGCGCGCGTCATACTTGTACGCTGCTTATAGAGCATTGACTGTTTCACCAAAGTCGAGTTGGAAGACTTTTTATGGTCACAGTAAGAAGGCTGGTTTCGACTTTGATAAAACAGTTGATACCGATACCATACAAACTAGAGATGAGCAAAACTGCGATTCTCCAATCGCAATTAAAACTGCGATTGCCATTTTTAAATCGCTGCGACTGTAACTGCGATTGCGATTTTAATATTTAAATATTATACTAGGTCTATAATTGTCTGTGCATGTAGCTTAACAGTTGAAAAAAAGTTAATAAAAAGCAGTTGTTTAGTTTTTAATTTTTGTTTAAGATCTGCAACATATAGTATAGGTATAAAAAATTTATAATATTATGCTGCAACTGCTGCAACTACACATACCAATATCTATCTTGTCGGCCAGGACAACACACGAAAAACAATAGACAATTAATTTTTTTTCGAAGATCCTTGATTAAAAATTAGTGTTTTTAACACAGCCATGGCACTCTAGATTGAAATTTAAAATACGATTTTTTAAGCGTAAATGTCAAAAGTTGACATATGATATGCCATTTTATTTAGAGTGTCATTTTCTATCGAATAAAGCAAAAAAATTGTGTGCGCATATTTGAAGTGAACTTCCGTCTGTCTGTCAGTCTGAGACCTCCATTCGGGTACCTCTATTCACGTGCCGAGTTTGGTTCCAATCGACCCATAATTAAGAAAAATCCTAATGATTTAGTCCATCTAGAGGCATCGGTTCGAACTTCGAACCGTCAAGAGCGTCATCCTGTAGCCCGTCCCTATTTATGCGAAAATCGACCGACATTTTTCTCCAATATCAATTCCTTAGTCCTACCCTGATGATGATATAAACGAAACGTCGTATCCAACTTTGCAGGGTGGGACCCTGTGTACTGTCGCTCTATTTAGCCTACCCACCAAATTTGGTCGCGATCGGACGACATCAAATTTTGACGTTTCTTACGTCAAAACTAACTGTCACAGTGACACGTGACGTACATGGCAAAGTTGGCCTTGGTCCAATCTATCGACGTACCAAAAATCATTTAAATCGGACGAGTTTTTGATTTGATTGATTGATGATGAGGTTTCGTAGTGCACGAAACGTCGTCAAAATATCATGAAAAGATGGGACTCTTTGAGTCAGCAGTGATCGAAATGGATTGATCAGGAAGTGATCGAGACGAATTGAATACGCTAATCAATCCTAATTTATGTCATATGCTAACATACCAAATCTCGTTTTTTTATCAGAAAAAAGTAATAGGGGCGAACGACTGAAACACCCGCTACATGACGATCTTGGCCCTAGAAAAATAATACCTTCTCGATAAATAAATTAAATCAGAGAGTACATTCAATCGCAGTTTACTATAAAATGCTTCAATGGACTACAAAATTACATCCAAACAAAATCCAAATTATAACTCCTAAAAATTCAAACTGTCCTAGTTTGCAAAATCACAATCGCAGCAAAATCGCAACTCGCAACAAAATTGCAACTCGCAACTACAGTAATATTGGTTGCCTAAATTGAAATAATCTATTCTATCATATTAACTGTGATAGCTTTATTGGCACTAAAAACATAACTGTGATAAATTATTTCTGTGGACGTGGATTGGTGTTTGTTGAAACAGAGGATCTAGTTCTAATATTCTATTGTTTCTCACCGAATGGAGAAATAGATAATTTTGAAGTACTAATGAATGGCATATCAGCATGCACTAGACAAACAACAAAATATATTATGATGGGCGGTGATTGAAATGCCAAATCTATGACTCCTAGATCATCTACTAACAAATATTAAAGGCCAATTCTTGAAGAATGGATAGCTTGAACAGATCTAGTCTAGTTATATTTAATACAAGAAGGCACCTAACGCCTAACTTTTGATAGACCAAATGGTACTTCAATAATTGATTTTAATATAACCTCTCATAGAATAAGCAAAACAATTCATAATTAGAGAGCCGAGAGCGAACTAGAAAACATGAGTGATCACAACACAATTTTGTTTGAAATACTATACCAAAAGCAGGTATATATATATACTATACCCTCAACCAAAGAAGCCGCTTTGTCAATATATGTATCTAACGTTATTGATCATTATTAGAACTACTTAATGCGTTTTAAAAGATCCAATAAATATTAATAGCACATTATGTGAAAGTCCTGATTTCCTTTGATTTATATAATGCACCAACATATAAGAAAAATGACTAGAAAAAATAGTTTACATAAATATACGAATAATTTACACCTGTGATTACAAAACAAATTGACTACCGGGTAGTATTTGTCAACAAAATATATATTTTTTAACAATTAAAAAATATATATTTTTACCCTAATATGGGCTAGTTCTTAAGTAATATACAGGGTGAGTCTTAAATAAGTGTAAATATTTTTAGTGGTAATATAATGCGGATCCAGAAACGCAGTTACGCATGATTTTTTTTGCGAATAAAAATTTTTGAAAATTTAGAATATACCATGTAGCATAATTAATAAAATATGTGGGAAATATTAAATATAATACATTAATTTAATATAATAGTAAAACAGGTTTCTGGATCTTAACATTAGGTTTCTTATAAACTAATATATAGATGGCCCTGGTAGTTCAATTTATGAATTTCGCTTTTTTGCAATAATGGAATTTGGGTGATCGCCATTTTATTTATACCGCTACAAGTGTTAACAGCCTCTGATTTTCTGTACTTTTTTTTTACGTAGATAATTTAGTAAATCATACAACACACAACACACTACATACCTAACCATAATCATTATATATAACAAACGTAGGATAGGGGGGCCCGAAAAAAAATCCGCTTGGGGCCCAATGACCCTTAAAACCGGCCCTGCTGGCCATTATACTGCTCTACCATTTTCTATCCATCTTCCGGGGAAACGATTTGATTGATTATATTACATTATATTTTTATTATTTATTTTATATTATTTTTTACTATTTTATTGCATTTGATTTTCCGTATTTAATATTTTACCCCACTTCATTGTTAAGTTTGACAGCTTATCAATATTTTAACGATGAATAAATAGATTAAATATTTAAGAAAAACAGAACCGGACTTGAAATTAGTTTAAATAAATTGTGTTCAAATGTCCGAAACAAAAAAAAATAAGTGTGGCATATCATTGTACTCAGGAGACCGAATTCTTTCAAAACCCGAAATAAAAAATGCAGGTCCGTATTTAAAAAAAATAAGTTGGTTGTATATCACAAATTATCAACTAATTTGAAAATCTAAAAATACTATCAGATATCCCTAATAAAGTGGCCAGAGAATATGCAATTAGTTTTTTGATGTTCTAAAAAGTAACAACAGGGAAAAATAAAAATTATTTTCCAAAAAATCCGTTTTTTTTTCTAAAAAACTCAGCAATCCTTGAAATTTTTAAAACTTTTTTGATGGCATCTTGGTGAACATCCCAAAGCGCAACTTTGCCCCAATTTAACTACCCTGTATTGACGTGGTCTCTAAATCGTGTTAAATTTTATGGTTTTGCATTGTTTTTGCAGGTAACAACCTGTTCAGTTTTAATTTAAAAATAGATGCAGTCTTTCTTAAAATAGTTAAAACCGGCTTGTACAAAATTGTTCAAATTTGACAGGTCTATTCAGCGTACACAGACCTTTAATAAACCTATGTACGATTTCGCTGTAAAATTAACAGGGGAGCCAATATTTGGACAATTCAAAATTTGCATGGGATATTCTATGCTTCCAACACCGCCGCTGAATGCACCACCTGCTATAGAGTATAGAGTCTATGAAATATTATCAGCTTTTCTAGCTTTATTTTTCGTCTGAATGTTAAGTCGTTTATATTGGTTAGACCAATTGGGGGTTTGCAAGTAAATAAACATTCATAAAATACTGTAAAATATTCTAAATCAAACATGATTAAAAAATATTAGCTGTCTGTGCGTAATCGCTACCTACTATTACCCGTATACCATATTGCAGGAAATTATACTGCTTTAAAATTACGTATGTATCTAGGAGAGAAAGCCAGTTATCTATAATACATAAATATTTATTCCAAAAGAATTTGTATATGGAAATATGCGCAAAATAATATTTGTCGTAATCCCGGTCCTGGTCGATTTCGAAGCAGACGAAAACGATTCCACTAACCAGAGCGTTATTTTTTGATGTAGCAATTTCTTGGGACATTTAGTTTTGAACACACTTAATTTGTAATGTCCCAGTTTTTAATGTAAAGTTGTAGAACCAGAAAGACAAGACAGGCAAAACTCAATAATAATGAAATATACTTGCTGTTTTTTACTTGAAATTGGTTTAGTTTGTTTATCACTTTTACGCAATTAATTCAAATTAAATGTATTGAATTTGCAGGAACTTATATTACGACTGCATTCTACATTTACAAACGAGTAATATTGATTGGAGTGGAATTACAGAGATTATGGATAATACGATTTAAATATATTTTATCTGGTAATGTATCCACAGGATAGTTAACTATTTTATTTATTTAATCTTTGCATTTGCACAAAAATGACGCAATGAAATGAACAAGTTAAACAGGTGGGATTGGCTCTATGGTTTCCCGAAAGTAGTGTATTACCACCCTCTGGTAGTGTATCCACAGGGTATTTAATAAGTTGTTTTTTTATTTTTGCACAAAAATTATACAAACCAATTAAAGAGACGAGTCTGCGACTCTTTGGTACCCTTGATGGCACATATCACATGATGGTTACCACACTCTAGTAGTATAACCGGAGGGTCTAATTAATTGTTTTTTATATTATTTTTGCAGAAAAATGATACAAACAAGTTAAACAGAAAATATTTGCGACTCTCTTTATGGTATCTACTATTCGCATCTGAAGAGATGGAGAATTGTTTTCCACCGTCTCGTAGTGCATGCACAAGGTACTTTATGTTGTAACATTATGTTTCCTTTATTTTAGCTGTTAGTAAGAAGTTTCAATTCATATATGCTCACATTGTACACACATGTTATAATGTGAACTGGATTTAATACCATTGTATTAAATCCAGTACACTTTATAATATACCTACGGTCAAAACAACACTGTTACAATAAAGTAGCTTTTGTGATGGATTGCGCCAATTTAATGATTTACCGAGTGATGTTAAAGGTGCGTCTAGTCTGTGTATTTTTAATCAAAATTGGCAAGATTTTTCCGAATCTAATGTGTTTTGTCTTAATATTGTAATACTTTCAGTTTTAAGTAGCCAAGTGCTAAATAAGATCAGAGCCAGATGGATGCGTGAGCACAGACTGGAAATAGCTGTGGAAAAAACAGAGGTGATTTTATTCAGCAGCAAGAGAAAAGTTGACCATATAAAGTTAAATTTTAAGGATATAATAATAAATCCAGTGAAGCTACTCTCTAGTGTCAAAAATGATACAAACAAGTTTGACACAAACATCTTTCCCTAGGAGATGCAAGACCTTGTCGTTGGTTGGGAATCTCCTTGTCAGGTGCTGGAGGAATCTCCTCTAGTACTTTAGCTCGGTCTAAGAAGCATCTCATTGTTTTGTCCCTGGCTGTAGTGTCGTGGCCAGATAATTAAACCAAGACATATAACGATGCCTGACGGGGCTACCCCTGTCCGTCATACCAGGCACCCTCTATTGACTGTGGTAATGTCTCGCTGGTAGAGGGTGTGGGGGGGGGTCTTGGCTTAACCGCCTGGACTAAGAGGAGACAACCTTACCAAAAACCTAAATCTTACGATGGCGGGACTAGGTCAAAGGGATGCGTGGCTAGATAGAGGACTAGCCATTACTGGCCTCAACCTTGGGGCATGAGGGGGCACTCCATTGTATTTACCCCTTACTTCTGCATGCGGGGCTCTGTAGAAGTGGACCGACTATCCCTAGCGACTCGTGGGAACACTATGAGATCTAGTATTAAAAACACCACCGGTGAAGCTGTGGGGAAGCCCCCTAGCGACACTGGGTACATTACAAATGAAAGTATCAAGGGACCAAATCTAAAGGAAACTACAGGAGGGGCGGCTGACACTTGCTTGGGATTATCCTCCACAGTTGTAGCTACCACTTTCTCCAGCACACAAGCTACCGCCTTCTCCAGCAAGGGTCGGGAGCCTACCTCTAGACCCAATAAGCGATATAAGCTACCGAGTCAGCCTGGGTCAACCAGGCGGGCTAGACGATCCTCTGAGAGTAGGTCTTAGCGCAGAAGAACGGAGATACCTGACTGCTCCACGAAGGACTTGCTCCAGAGGAAGCAAAAGCAAAACACTCCTCCGAAAAGAGGAGAGTAAAAAAAACCAGAAACAACCTGGCTCATCTCCATCAACAGGCAAGAGAGGGAGCGAGAACCTCTCACCTCTTCTCCGGCAGGGAGAGAAAAAAGCCAGGATGGAAAGCCGTCCAACACCGGGAGGCAAGCAGGGAGCTTATAGCTTTGCCGTTGTTGCTGGACAAGTAAAAATGGAGGTGCTGCCAAAGGATTTCCCAGAGGTTGCTCGGACCACCGACCAGCAAACGTCTCTAGAAGAGGCTATACTGGACGAAGTAGTGGCGATCGGATCGCAACACAACGATCTACAAAATGTGGGTCAGCTGCGTTTTGCGGGGATACACTTTCGGGTGGGCATGATCCTCATAGATTTTGTATCTCAAGAATCGGCGAATTGGTTGGTGGAAATCGCACCTAAGCTTAAAAATTGACAAGGGCCGGAACTGGTTGCAGTGAAGGGAGAAAACATTCCTAAAGGGGCGGCCATAACGGTCTTTCTGCCGAGGAGCAAGGGGAAAGACACCACCTATTGCTGAGCCTTATCCAAGGTCAGAACTTCAATATAAGGACATTGAGTTGGCGAGTCATCAACTCGAGGGAGGAGAGTCATGGTCAGGTCCTTACAATAGAAATTGACCTCAAATCCCAGGAGGCAGTAGAGAAAGAGGGACATATCCTCTATTATAGATACGGGACAACACCGGTATCAGGTCTAAGGAGAGACCAAGTCTAGTAAAGAGGTGGAGAAAATGGAGACTGATCCTCCAGCCTCCACCTCAGGGGTACCTCAGCTCCTCGACTGTGAAGGGCGGCACGGAGGGCCAAACTCCAACCGTTGAAGGGTTTTACCAACCTCTGATGGTATATTCACAGGGTATATAATTCATTATTTTTTGGTTAGGTTAGGTTTATTTTTGCAGAAAAATGATGCTGTATTCTTGATGCAAACAAGTTCAACAGATAAGACTTGCGACTCTCTCGTGTATCCTTTATGATATATACTATTCGCATCTTGGAGAACACACACAAGACACAAGACATGGAGGAATTGTTTCCATCTTCTTGCATGCATGGATACTTCACAGGGTTTCCTTTATTTTTGCAGAATAATGATGCAAACAATTTAATTAGTGTTTGTGGCTCTATGGTACCTCTAATGGCATGTACCATCATTATCTGAAGACATGGATGAATTGTTACCACCCTGTGGTAGTGTATCCACAGTCCGTCTCCAGGTATTCATTATTTTTCCTTTATTTTTGCAGATAAATGATGCGAAAAAAGAGACTGGATTTGCGCGGCTCTATAATACCCATGATTTGGTGTCATACGCATCTGAAGACATGGAGAAATTTTTACTACTGCCTGGTAGTGTGTCCGAAGTGTATTTAATTCATTTTTTTGTAGAAAAATAAATAGCCGGGATGTGCAGCTCTATGGTACCCACTTATGTTTATTATGCAGCGGTAGATCTTGTGATGTATGATGGCATGTACCGCCCGCATCTGAAAACATGAAGGAATTTTTACCACCATCTAGTTGTTTATCCACAGGGTACTTTCTTTATTATTTTTTGTTATTTTTGGACGAAAAATGATGCAAAAAAATTAAACAGACACGATTTGCTATTCTCTGGTGTATCCTTGATGGTATCTGCAATTCGCATCATGGAAGACATGGATGAAATTTTACCACCCTCTGATGATATTCACAGGGTATATAATTCATTATTTTTCTATATTTTTGCAGAAAAATGATGCAAACAAGTTAAACAAACAAGACTTGTGACTCTATGGTATACCTTTTTTTGGTAGCTACTTTTCGCATCTGAAGACATTAAGGAAATATTTCCATCTTCTCGTAGTGCATGCACACGGTACTTTATACGTTATATTTCCTTTGATTTTGGAAAAAAATGATGCAGACAACATAAACAGATGGGGTTTGCGTATCTATGCTACCCTTGGTCAGCATTTGAATTATCATTTTTTATCATGCATTTTTACCACCTTCGATTGTGTATCCACAGGGTACTTTATTTATTATTTTTCCTTTATTTTTGCGATAAAAATGATGCAAATAAATTGAACAGACGAGATGAACAGCTCTACCCTTGATGTTATGTAGCATCCGCATCTGAAGACATGGAGAAACATTTCTCACCCTCTAGTAGTGTATTCACAGGATACTTTATTTATTAGGTCAGTAGCTGTATAAATATACCGTTTGATCAAAAAAATAGAGATCAAGATGGCTTAGATGGAAATGGCGGTCGTTGACATTCTCCATATAAATTAACATAATATAAAATGACAGAGATTGTTTTCGTTAGCAAATAATATAAAATATATTTAATATAATGAATCTGTTCAACCGTCTAATGGGCGATTTATGTGATGCAGTAATCTAAGCATGAAGACTCGTTCAAAATCTCGCGGTGTGAATAATTTATAATAATAATGACCTCTTTTGGTATCGAAAACAAACCATTGTCGATTGTGGGTCATTGTCACTTTCGATTTTCGTTAAACACGACTAGAATGTGTGTGTATGTTTGTTATGGTGTGGTCAGTATTTTGATTCGACTACGTAATTAACGATTATTATAAGTTAATGAAACGATTATTTTATTATTATTATTTAGAAATAGTTGAGAAAACGGTATCCTAGTGAGTGCTTCGCGCGAAGAAAAAAGTATGGATTATATTTAAACAATTTAATTAAATTTTTCAATATAACTTATTACATGATAAATGTGTGAAGAATAAAATGATGTAATTTGGGTATCGGAATTGAATTTAGTTGACTAATTACTATAAATATAAAGCAATAAAATTAATAAATGCCATAATACTCACCGAAATGCCATAATACTCCGGCTATATTGAACTCTATTTATGCAAATTTCGATATACTGACAATTCAAACTTCAAATTTAATAAAGGTTAATTTATAATTTTATTTACATCAAATTTACATTGACAGAAAACAACGCAACTTGTTTTCGTGTATATTAAAAAAATGATTTAGTAAATACTACAAAACTGCATCTTGACAATTTCTCGTTAAACGAAAATTATAGAAGGAATAAATATTATAATCAAATATTTTACCATTTAAAATATATTCTGTACCCATGCTTCTCTCACAGTTATTGTATGACTAAATTATAGATTAGGTGATTGAAACGCACCCTAAATATAAATAGGGTAGGAACATAAGGGTTTGAATGGGATTGCGATTCTTAGAGGGTTTTAATCTTATAATATACAGATTTCTATAATTGGACGGATCATTTATAACGTTATTATTGATTTATATTTTGATATTTAGCGTTTAAATAGCAGATGGCGCAATAGTCTCGAGCAGAACTGTTAGTTTATTTCGTTTGGTTATAGGCTCGCCATCTGGCAACTGAAAGCGATATTATTGAATAGAAGTTACAGATTACTGTTTTGTCGTGTGAATGTATAAATTTAAAGGATATATTAGAAACTTTGTTTTATTGATGTTCATCAAAAGATGGCTGATGTAGTGCTAAAAAATATAAATAATTAAAAACGAAATAGAGAATAAAAACGCGAAATATTAAAATACTATTGAAAAACTGAAAATAACAAAAAGTTAATGGCAAGAAATATTTTTATTTTAAGTATTACATATTTATACAAGAACCCTTCACTTTTTATTTTATATAAAAACACTAACACATTGTAGACAATTATGGTAATAACTTAAAGTTACATAAAAAACACAAAAAATGTTTATTAAACACAATTTATTGACAAAATCGACCTATAATTTATAATGCAATATTACGGGTGTAAATACTTAAAACGTTTAGGTATTTTAAAGTTGATGAAGGTGTAAGTTAGGGTTGAAAACCGTCCTCTATTCCAGAGGACAGTCCTCTTTTTGATTGTACTGTCCATTTTTTTTGTCACGTAAAGAAAAAGTCCTCATTTTTACACACCAAACTCAAAATCATAAAATTGTTAATCTAGCAACTCTTATTAGTGTTTTAACGTTTAATTATTTTTTGGAATAAAATCGTTTGTTCTATTTTAAAAAGTTTTGAGAGAGAGTATAAATATTTATAAGAAATTAAGAAAAACCAACAAACGTATAACATTTGAATTCCTTTTAGATAAATTATTGACAACATTTGGGCGAATTTTTAAAAAATGTTTTGCTTGTAGCGCTTTTTTACCCTCTCGGTTAAATTTGCAACCCTATTGTAAGTATGATTTACTTGGTAAAAACTGGAATAATGACCTAAAATTATAAATTAAAAGATAATCAAAATGAATAACTGCATGACATAGTTACACAAATTTAAGAAAAACAAAACTCACTCAATTAATAATTTCAGAACGTACTTAAAATTTTCTAAACAATATGAACTGATCTCAGACACACCCTCAAACGCATATTTGACAAATAAATGATGACGTTGAACGCATCCGTAAAGGAAGTAAATTGAGATGGGAATGCTGGGTTTTTCCCGCCAAAAATAATTGTTTTGGATCGCATACGTTGTAGGGCGCTGCTATATCGATGACTAAGAACAACCGCCAAACAAGAACAGAAATAATTTTCTCTTGTCAAAGTCAAAATCTTCAAAAATTATATTTTTAAAATTTACACCGCCCTCATTTAAAAAATACCGAAAAGTGTTTAAAGCGCCCATTTTCATAGTAATTATTGCTATCTTGTGAGTTTAATTTAAATTTTATTTACTAAAATCCGTGATAATTGTGAAAAAGTGACATTAAAAAAACTAAAATAAACTATGCGAACTGTAAACTGGAAAAACTATAGTGACATAACGTCAGTTCCAATGTTCCATAGGTATTTGATACGTGTCCTTATATAGAATAAAGTTTTTTACCGGGTGCGGCCTCAAAAGTAGCTAACCCCTATAACTTTTTTATTTTTTCAGATAAAAAACGAGATTTGGTATGTTAGTATATGACATAAATTAGGATTGATTGACGTATTCAATTGTTTTCGTTCACTTCCTGTTTCATTGGAGATGACTACAACTTTTGATTTTTAAATGGCACCCTTGGTATTTTTTTATTTTATTCGATAGAAAATGACACTCTGAATCGAATGACATATATATATCATATGTCAATTTTTTACATATTCGCTCAAAAACAAATTGTGTTATAAATTTCAATCTAGAGTGTATGGCTGTGTTAAAAACACCAATTTTTAATCAAGGAGCCTTGAAAAAATAGATGCGTTCGTCTAATGTTTTTAGTGTCTTGTCCTGGCCGGTTAAAAGATGACCAAATCGTATTTTTAATCATATCTCAATTTTTTCAAATAGAACGAGGGTGGCTCATAGCATATTTGGAAAAAGCATTTTTTTACGAATAATTTGATACCACACACTTGGTATTTCTAGTCAAATTGTCGTTATGAACCGAATGTTACAATTTCCAATAAACTATATGCGAAAATGTCTAAAGTTGGCATATGATATGTCATTCTATTCAGAGTGTCATTTCCTATCGAATAAAGTAAAAAAATACCGAGAGTGCCATTCAAAAATCAAAAGTTGTAGTAATTTCCGGTGAAACCGGAAGTGACCGAATCCTAATTTATGTCATATACTAACATACCAAATCTCATCTGTTTTATCTTAAAAATAATAAAGTTATAATTGTGAGCCACTTTTGAGACGCACCCGGTATGCAACACAATATTATTTATTATTTTTATTAAAAAATTAAAAGAAAATATAAATAAATTTGAATAAATAAAATTTGGCGACATAATTCCGAAAAAAAACGCCCCGAAATTATTAAAAGCTTTGGATCGCGACCGTTGTAAGAATAACGCCAAATATTATTTGCATTGTCTTTATGGGCACTTTCCAATCTAAACTTGTTTCATTTAACTATATGGTTGAACGATCGCTGAAAAGGCAGTACGACATAACAGATTCATTTCAAATGAAACATTTCCTACCACCTTTAAACAAACAAATCGGTTATTTCAAAACGGTAGCAAGGAATCGTTTCACGTTTTGTACTATTTAGCTTGACCAATCTCATGCCCGGACGGTTTCGCTGTCAATCAAACGAACCGCGCGCTGGCGTACCCCGCGGGGGTTCCACTCCAGGTACCGACTACCAGTCGTTCGAGAACCAGGAGGAGGTCCGGCTATAATTGCCGTGAAATATTCCAACAATGGAACGGTATCTCTTTCGATTTATCCCGGTGGTCATCGCTACCATTGTTGCGAGTTATGGAAGGGTTTTTGTTTGCCACTGCCTTTTAAGTAGTTCTTTATAATTTTACGAGGAGATAGGAAGCTGTTGGTGTACTTTTCTAATTAACAACGGATTATCGGTTTTTATCCGCTTAAAGTTAGTTCCATTCGAATACAGAAAATTACTTTCTGTTGTTGTATCTTAAAGGGTTGTTAGTTGGGAAAAATACAATACAATCAGCAAATCGCTATGATGTATTTTCTTTCTTACTGCGTTAATATAAGCAGTCTTCGTTACGCTAACTGTAAGTAGAGTCATAACTAGTGATGGGTTAACTCGAGCGATACAAGTGACGAGCGACGAACTCAAGCGATCCTAGGATGAAATAAATTGAAATCCGATTTTAATGTGACATACTCCATAAAAAACCGAGCGAATTTTTTATACATACATTGCAGATACCAAATTTATACGACATTATCCGTTGCGTATCTGAGGGACAAAATTTTACGACCTACATCGACAATGGTTTGAAATAAACTAAATCAAAATCAAGCGAATCGCTTATCGCTTGCTACTTGCCATTCATCACCGAAAGAATATGTGCCCTGCGCACGCAACTTACTTCTTGGCGCTTGGCTTTAACGAGTACTTACAACAAGCGACGGACGAAAAACCGTATTTTTAAATACGAGCGATATTTCGCTCGAGCGATCGCTCAGTTATTGCAATCGCTTGAAACTCGAGTACTCGATTATTGAAATTAATCGGTTTTTCCCATCACTAGTCATAACTACCTTGGGACATTATCAACGAGAATTAAAATGCCATATTCCCTGATAGGAACCATGAAATGCAATATAGTCCAAGAGGGGTCTATATAGCTAAGTAGGGATCGGCAAGACAAGAAATCTTGTCTTGACAAGCAATTTCTTGTCTTGTCCTGAAATATTTTCAAGAATTAAAAAAAATCTTGTCTTGACCATTTTTTGAGAGTCGATTCTTGTCTTGATTCAAGAAATCTTGAAATTTCTTGATATCTTGATAAAACGGGAACCCCCGTTTAAAATTCGTTTATTAAAGGAGAACCCCCTGTTTAAAAGTCGCGGTGAGATTGGTTAATGTGATGTTTATGGCTTTATGCGTAAAATCGAGGGTCAGGCATCTACTTTTCAAAAAATTCAAAAACTTTGGGTTCATTATACTACAGTAGCCAATATCATCAGATTTACATAATTTTGTTAAGTATTATTATTATTATCTAACATTAAAATGAGTGATTGTGATGGTTCATTGAGCAGCAAATCTAAGCCATTCGTAATTGAATCTGGTTCAGAATACCTACCACCTCAGAACCTGGACGTAGAAGTTTAATTAGTGACTTTGACAGTAGTGACGGTGATAATATTACTACCTTTGAATAAGAAGACTAAGGAAGGAGCATAATGCTATCCATGTATTCATGCATGGTGGGCGGAAAAAGCACTCTAGGGTGGGGATCCTTGACAGTTCTGTTTGACGATTCATTTGACACATTTGAATTTGATTTGAAATTTTGTGGATTTGTCAGTCTTTACGGAGCTTATCTTATGTTATTTATTATTTATTCTACTACTGATAGTTGTATAAAGGTAGTAATTCTAGATGGAAATTGTGGCAGAACTTAAATTAACAGTGACACTATCGCGATTTATCGAAAAAGACTCTAAAATAATTGTTTGTGTAGCGTGCGGTAGATCTCGGCAAAAATCGAGTGAAATAATGGAACAACTTTGCGCTAGTAAGTGACTATATAATATACATACGTGTAGTAAACCGATCATTTATGAAATTCACTTAAATTAACTAATTATATATTTTTTCTTGCATTATTGCTTTTATTTACTACTTGTCAAAGATTAGATGTCAAAGAATTTAGATACGTCACTTTGACTTACCTGGTTCAGTAGCGTATCGGATGTTTGTATTAATAAATAATTATTAAAACTTTTTCTATCTATTTTTATTAGAATTTTATATTTTTATAACAATTTTAATAACTACCAACATTTATTCACAACGTAAAATAAAAAAAAATTATTGAGTCTACTCCACGTCTACCCTACATCATAGTTTTACATTTTTTAAATAAAATTAGAACGGCACTGATTAACTGGAATTTAAGTCGGCCATATTTGAGGCCCATCGCGGTGGACCTAAGATTTTTGATATGCTCCTTCCTTAGTCTTCTTATTCAAAGATTACTACAGATAAAAACAGTCAAAACAACAATGATAAAAGCTACTCTACTTCAATGGCGTTAATGTACGCCATTGAAGTAGAGTAGCATACATATATTATTTTTTTTTATTTTAAAAGTTTTATGTTAATTCAAAAAGTCTGTATGCCACTGAAGTAGACCCGCTTTGCAAAATTTTTTTTATTCTAATATCGTAGACCATAACATATCTAAAAAATTATAAAAAAAAACATTTAAAAATTAAAAAATTATTAGGCATTAAAAAAGGTTCTAATTTAATTTGGCCCACAGTATGCCAACTTTGGACATCTGTCAAAGTGCCGTCCGTACAAATATTTTTTGCTTAATAATTTTTTTATCCATCAATTAATGGATATTCATAATATAATATACAAATACCTAAGTAAATGAGTATTCCTTTTTTATTTTATATTTTCAAGAAATTTCAAGATTTTCTTGATTTCTTGTCAAGAAATCTTGATCTTGAGAAGTAATTTCTTGTCTTGTCTTGAAAACCAAAAATCATTTCTTGTCTTGATCTTGTCTTGAAATCAAGACAAGGTCAAGACAAGATCAAGAAGTTGTCAAGAAAATGACGACCCCTATAGCCAAGGAATAAAATGAAATGCCTGATAAGTTACCAGAGGTTTGATGCTGGAATTGCAATAGCGTAACATTAGCACCTAGTAGAAAACCGCTCGTCTGCCGAGTCTTCGCGGTCACCGTTGCGATACAGGGTGTCCCATTTACTGGTCCCATTAAAGACATGGACCCTGCAAGACCAAGGCCAAGGTTACTTATTAGACTGCGAGGCCAAGACCAGCTGGGTCTTGGTCTTGAATTTGCTCGACGCTAATGGCAAGGACAGTGAAAATCAGGGTTGGCACCTTTTGTGTTTAAAAAATCGGGACAGCACTCACTAGTGCAACCTTTTTTCTTAAATGTAAAATTTGATGTGCCCATCGGATTTTGAAACAATATTTTATCCGTTTTTAGTTTTTAGGTTAACTTAAAAAAACTATTCGAAATTTATAAATAATTACGTAAAAATAAAAAAATGAAAAGTCGAAACAAAATTAGTAAACAATCAGTTAAATGTAAAACAACTAGAACATAACCTAAACAAAAACAAAAGTTTCTATGTTCTTCTTATGTATACCGGGTGCGTCTCAAAAGTGGCTCACCCCTATGACTTTTTTATTTTTTAGTTAAAAAAACGAGATTTGGTATGTTAGTATATGACATAAATTAGGATTGATTGACGTATTCAATTGTTTTCGGTCACTTCCGGTTTCACCGGAAATGACTACAACTTTTGATTTTTAAATGGCACCCCGGGATTTTCTTACTTTATTCGATAGAAAATGTCACTCTGAATAGAATGACATATCATTTGTCAACTTTTGACATTTTCGCATATGGTTTATTTGAAATTATAACTTGCGGTTTGTAACGAAAATTCGACTTGAAATACCAAGTGTGTGGTATCAAATTATTCGTAAAAAAATGCTTTTTCCAAATATGCTAATGACCCACCCTCGTTCCATTTGAAAAAATTGAGATATGATTCAAAAAGTGATTTGAGCATTTTCTAACTGGCTAGGACAAGACTCTAAAAACATTAGACCATCAAATCTATTTTACCAAGGCTCCTTGATGAAGAATTAGTGTTTTTAATATAGCCATGGTATTCTAGATTGAATTTTAAAATACAATTTTTTATTAAGCGAGAATGTCAAAAATTGACATATGATATGACATTCTATCGAATAAAGTAAAGAAATACCAAGGGTGCCATTTAAAAATCAAAAGTTGCAGTCATTTCCGGTGAAACAGGAAGTGACCAAAAATAATTGAATACAACAAACGATCCTAATTTATGTCATGTACTAACATACCAAATCTCGTTTTTTGATCTCAAAAAATGAAAAAGTTATAGGGGTGAGCCACTTTTGAGACGCACCCGGTATATAACAAGTAACCCTTGGAAATAAATCATTCTTATTAGTTTACTATTTCATCTTTTTAACTTAATGTAGATAACTTAGTAAGTTACTCTATGATATTCTTTGAATTCTAGCTCGGAGAAAGAAATAAGATTAACGTTAATCCCCTAAAGTATCTTGATATAACTTAAGTGTTAATGCTATTATAACGGGTTGAAAGATTTACTGGAAATTTTAAAGCCTTTAAAAGGATAATAATTTTATGACATTTTAAAGAAGTACAACAACTTGTACTAAGAACTATATTCCTTAAACAAACTTAAACAAATAGTTATAAAATTTTAAACTTTCTATTTGATGGGTTTATTTATTCCTTGTTTTTGTTTAATACAATAATTGCTTCTAATAAAGACAGAACAAATTATATTCATATTAAAAAAGGCATATAAATTACCCAAATTTATCACTATACAAATGTAGGTATATTAGCCTCTATTATTAATCTGGGTTAACAATAAAAAACAAACAACCAATCACGGCAGTTCTTGATCTATTTCAGGAAACGTGAGAAACTAATTTCTATAACACGGACTTATATTTATCGTACTACTTCCAGAAATGTTTTGCGAAATGTTTCACGAAATATTTCGGGGATAGTGTAGAGGCTGTTTAGGACTTTAGGTTTTTATTTATCTCAATTAAATCAAATAAATTTATTAAAACTAGAAGATTTTTTGTCGACATTCCCAATTTAATCGGCTCGTGAAGAAGAACCAAAAGAATAGTTCGAATCTCGTTCTTATTTAGAGAAGAAATCGACACCCGTTCAAGAGATATCTCGATAGCTTTGTACCCCCTTCATGCGACTTGACAAAGGACAGGTGAAATCGAATCTTTTTGTATCTCGGTCTCGATACGACCGCCGCAGGTAATTTTATATTTTCTTATCTAGTGTTAAAATCTGCTGGCTTCGTAAAATATCAATAAGCTGATGGCTTTTTACAGTAATACTGTCATCCGTCTATACGTTTGTTGATACGCTCTGCCTGAAGGAGGTAGGGAAATGCATACCTACTACACCCTACACCCTCGTCAATTTTAAATTAAACGTATCAAATATTTACGTCTTTTATTGTGAAATTGGACAGAATGTTTTGGTCGCTTTCGGGAGATTGGTTTCTATTCCATCTTGTGGTGGCTTTAGTGAGAACAGTATGACTTTAATTTTATTCGACACCTGTCTTGAATTGAATGGAATTGACTTTCTAGAGACTAGCATTGAAAATTGTGCATGCACTAAGTGTGCATATTTGTAGTGAGACTTACTAACAGCTATTATATTTAAATATTTGAAGGAACTGTTTCAGAAAGTGTAGATTGAAATGTTGAAAAACTAATAAATTAAAAATTGATTCACTTTTACAAAATTTGTATTAAAATGACCGTCCGTTCGTCTGTCCGCCTGAGGAGTCCATTCGGGTACCTCTATACATTTACAGAGTTTTGATTCCAATCGACCCATAATTGAGGAAAATCCTGATGATTTCGTGCATTTAGAGGCATCGGTTCGAAACGTCGAGGGTATTATCCTGTAGCCCGTCCCCAATTATGCCGAAATCGACCTACATTTTTCTTCAATATCAAATCCTTAGTCCCACCCTGATGAAGATGTAAACAAAACGTCGTATCCAACTTAGCACTGTGGAACCGTGTGTACCTCTAGTGTATCATCTGGCTAGCTCATGTGTCACGGCCTTGAATTTATTAATTTTGAATGACAATCCTTAAATTATGCCAATAATAAAGAATCCCTCCCGTACTGGCCCGGATGTTTTACTTAGATATCTTAGTGAGCGAAAAAGCAGGGTCATGGATAGGAGTATTTGGGACGAAAACTAAATACTCTGATCAATGGGCACCTACCCCAGCATCCTTCAGGCAGAAATCTAAGCTATCAAAATAATAAAATGCGTACAATTTATCTTAGATAGGAACTATCGAAAACAGGAAATAGCCATCTTATCCGATAGTCAAGCAGCACTAAACGCGATCAACTCAGTAACCATCAATTCGAAGTTGGTCAAAGAATGCCTAGAGAAGCTGAACAAATTAGGCAAAGAAAATAAAGTCCTCCTAATCTGGGTGCCTGCTCACCAAGGAATAGAAGGCGATGAAAAAGCACATGATCTAGCTGGAAAAAGAGGGAACACTCCATTAACTGGACCAGAACCGTTCTGCTTCCTAAGTGGAAACCAACTTAAAGTAAAACTGAAGAATCTGGAAGACTCCATCAGTAACCTGGAACGGGTCTCTTCCAACGGTCTAAGACATTCGAAAAAGTTCCTCAGAACTTACGACCAACAAAAATCAAAGATTTTCCTTGAAAAACAATCTACCGATTGTCACGGGGTTTCTAACAGGACACTGTCTCCTCAACGAACACCTCAGTGGGCTGAAGCTGAAAAATAACGGCGAATTCAGATTCTGTAGGGAAAATGAGGAAACACTATAACCTTATCACTGAATGCGCTGTCCGTGCCATGAACTTTGGTACCGCTGATGTCAAAGATAAAGAGCTGGCCTCTGTGGAGCCGTCTCAGATACTGGCTTTTGTTAAAGTCCGGGGGCTGTATGATGAGTTATAACTCGATATAACTCAATAAACAGGAACACATAATAGATCTGTTAGGTCGCGGTGATTAACTCCCCTCCTAAATATTCTACATTCTAGTGAGGGAATGTCAAAATTACATGTAACCATAATGTGTAGGTGTTGTGTTCTGTCTTCATAATTTGCTATCATGGCTTCACAACTATAGAGAGTCGTTTGAAAAGTCGTCGACTAATCATGATGATTGCTTCGAAATAAAAACATCATTTAAAGAAGAATGTCTATTTCTTTTAGTTGAAAAAGTCAGGAGTTTCGAACACTAATCTAAAAAAGCTCACTTCTTCAACTCCCAGTGGATGACATACCAAAAATGTACAACTTTGAGAAACATCTCACAATTGGAAGAGGGAAACCTTTGTTCAGTATGGTAAAATACCATACCATAACGTGGTATACTGATGCTTCCAAACCAAAGCAGGAACAGTGATAGGGGTATTTGGATCAAAAACTAAATACTCCGAACCAATGTGTATCTAACCCCTACCCCAGCATTCCTCAGGCAGAAATCTATGCTATCGAAAGATACGCACTACTTATCTCAAATACGAACTATCGGAAACAAGAAGTATCCATCCTATTTGATATTCAGGCAGCATTAAAAGCGATCAACTTAGTAACCATCAATTCGAAGTTGGTCTAAAGATGCGCTCTCACGACTCGTGTACTTGGCAAGTATTTTTTATTGGCATACAGGGTCTGGCGATAATTCGGCGTAGCTCCTATAATAAATAACTTAGAAATTCTGTATAGATACCCGACGCATCCTGTATAACCTCTATACCAATTACAATTTTTTGTCAAGTACACGAGTCGTGAGAATCCGCCTGAAGAATACCTAGAAAAGCTGAAAAAATTAGGCAAAGAAAATAAAGTCCTCCTACTCTGGGTACCAGGAATCCCCACCAAGGAATAGAAGGTAATGAAAAAGCAAACGTTCTAGTAGAAACGGGACGAACACTCCACTAACTGGACCAGAACTGTTCTGCTTCCCAAGTGGAAAGCAACTTAAAACAGAACTCAAGAACCTGGAAGACTCCATCCGTAACCTGGAATGGGAATTCTTCAACGGTGTACGACAGTCGAAGAAATTTTCCAGAACTTACTACCGGCAAAAATTTTCTTTGATTTAAGTAAGAACAATATTCGGATTGTGACGGGGTTTTTAACAGGACACTATCTCCTCTATAAACACCTCAGTAGGCTGAAGCTAAACAACGGCAAATTTCGTGGGGAAAATGGGGAAACCAGAACACCTCATCAGTGAGTGCGCCGAGACGACAACCATTCGTGTTATAATTTTTGGTAAGACTGAGGAGATGGAAAACTAATATCTATAAAAGCGTCTCAGATACTGGCTTCTGTCAAAGTCCTATAAGATGAGTTATAACTCAAGAAAGTGGGACACAATAGATCTAGAAGGTTACTAACTTACCCCCTCCCATACATACATACATACATACATACAGCCATTACTCGCTGACGAGTATTCGACACACATCAGAAGATGGTCACGCAAGGCGTTTTCTTTCATAAGCTTTTCTCTGACTGAAAATCCCATACGTGATGTTATATGCCTACCGCACTCCGGACATTCAAAAATCTCATTGCTTTGTTGCCTCTTTACTTTTTGGTTGTGGCGGTTAATTGAGTTTACAACTCTTCTCCATTGATTTCTATTGTGAGCAGCTTCTTCCCACTCATTCTGCGTGTTAATCCCCTTTAAGTTTTCGTGGAAAATGTCCTTGTACCTTTTCAGTTGTCCACCCGGCCTCCTCTTACCGTCTACAAGCTCAACGTAAAGCAGAGATTTTGGTATGCGGTTTTCTTGCATTCTGCATACGTGACCAGCCCATCTTAAGCGGGATTTTGTAACCATGACTTCAATACTCTCGCAGTTAGCTTTTTCAAGGACCGACACGTTTGAGACGTGATGGAACCACCGGATTCTTAAGAGTTGTCTAAGGTGTCTCTGTTGCAACTTGTTTAATGCGTTCATGTGTCGGCGGTACGGCACCCAGGTTTCACTCCCATATATAACATGGTAGGGATTATATTATATATAATAGCTCGGTACACTGCAAGTTTCGTTTTTGTACACAAGTCATGATTGTAGAAAACCCTGTCTTCCAGAATGCTCTTGAGGCGCTGCTAATCCTGTGCTGAATTTCAGAGTCAATATTGGCCTTTTCCGAAATCCAACTGCCGAGGTAATTGAATTCCTCCACATATTCCACTAGTTCTTCTCCGATTTTATAGCATTGTTGTAATCTTCCGGGGGAGTGCACATGATTTTAGTTTTGTCGATGTTTAGCTTAAGGCCCAAAGCCTCGTATGCCCAGGTATATGTGTTCAACATTTCTGGTAATTGTTGTACTGTGTTTGCCACTAGAGCGCAATCATCAGCTTATTGAAGTTCTGTGATGAATTTTGTAAGCGTTTTTGCAATGAGTCTTTTTATGTTGAACAGACCGCCGGCGCCGTCGTATCTGTATCTAATGCCCAATCCTCTCTCCTGCAGTTTGCTGTCCACTATAATGGAGAGCGCTGCCATGAATATGTTGAACAGGAGAGGCGCTAAGACATATCACTGCCTAACTCCTGTATTTGTTATAAATGGGTCGCTCAGTGATCTATGATGTGACAGTCTTGACTTGTTCTTATTATGAAGGCTTTTACACACTGTAAGAAATTTGTTGGGTACTCCGAACTTTTCCATAATTGCCCAAAGCGCATCTCTGTTCACAGAGTCGAAGGCTTTTGTTAGATCGATGAATGCAACATAAAGTTTGGACTGCGGCTCTTTTACTTTTTCCTGTAGTTGGCGGATGGAAAATATGGAACCGACGCCGACGGTGCCGCGGTTGGTACGAAAACCCGTTTGCGATTCTGGAAGGATTTTTTATGGGTGCAGGCGGATTGACATAATTTTTGCAAGAATTTTTCACCGATAGCCAATAGTGAAATTCCCCGGTAATTTCCGCAGTCTGATGCACTTCCTTTGTTCTTAAATATATTCACTATATTCGCGTTGCGAAAGTCCTGAGGTACCTCTCCACTTTCCCATACGACATCGATGAGAGCCTTAAGATGACCAATAAGTTCTTTACTTGCACACTTATAGATTTCCGCCGGAATCGCGTCACAGCCAGCTGATTTGTTGTTTTTAAGCTGTTTTATGGAGGTCTTTATTTCCTGTTTTGTTATTGGGATGTCTAATACATCGAGGCTGTTATACTGAGGTATTGTGTTTAGTGCTTCCATATTGGGGTTAATTTCTTGGTTAAGGATATCGCTGTAATGTTCTTTCCAGCGATTTCTGATTTGTACTTTCTCTTTTAGAAGTTCGCTATTTTGTGCCATGATTGTGCAGCTTCCCTTCATGACAGCTTCCCTCCCCTGAGCACCCCCTCCCATACAGTTACAATCTACAGCTAGTTATTCAATCTAGTTGAAAAATTAAATGATCAAATTATCTATTCAAATAAAGTTTATCTATCCTTAATAATCATTACGTGTAATATATAGTTAACTTGCATTAGGTTCGCATCTAAAAACTGAATTACCAAGTTTGCTCTACCTTAAGTAAATAAGTCGACACCCCCTTCAAGATGTATCATCGGGTTAAAAGTAAGCGAAGCATATGCGGTTTTAATTTACTTGATACGTGTTGCGGCAAAATCGAAGTTAGTTTGGTAATTACGCCTTGATTAAGGTAGGATAAAAATGAAGAAGTTATATTAGATTTAATTAATTAGAATGAAATACGTATCAGAAATTTCTGTAAAAATCAAAGTTGGAAATCAAAGTCCCCAGCTGAGACTATCAAAATGTTGATCTACAGGGTGGTCCGAACTGTATTCTCGAAAGTTCGGCAGCATATTGTGCAGATAAAAACAAGTCAAAAAGTTCGTATATAAATGTATATCCTAAAATGCTAAGTTTTGGAGATACAGGGTGTAGACGTTTCATTTTTATTTAGTAGGTAAGGGGTTATTTAATATACATTCAGAATGCAAAAAACGCAACGGAGAACTTTTTAGTCAAATTAAAAGTGCTTTGATAACCAAGTCTATGAACGTTTTATTAAAAAAATGTGTTTTTTTAAATTATTTTTCATTTAAAAAAAAACAAAAGCCTTATATAGGCTCCCCCTAGGCTCAACAACATGCAAAAAAACCGCAACGGAGAAAATTTTGGTCAAATTTAAAGTGTTATATTTTTGTTATTTTTAGCCCTATTCTCATGAATTTTTTAGCAAGCTGTAGGTATATAATTATATCAAATTTAATTCGTATACTCAGTTTTTTACAAACTTTAGTATTTGGCATATTATACAGGGTTAATCGAGGGGTTGTTTTTTTTACCTTTTACGGTCAGAACCATGTCTCCTGAGCATTTTGCATTTTGTTCATGTCAGTACATGTTTTGGTTAATTTTTAAGAGCGGAATGAACTGGTCACGATCAATTTGCAATTTTTCAATTAACATTACTTTTTATGTAATTTTTCAGTATAACGGGATGGTTTTGGTGACTATTGTCGTAACGTCATATTACGCTGCATATAAATAAAAAAAAATATTAAAACCTAACGATACAGTCCGGGTTTTAATAAACATTAATAACTATAACAGAACTAACGATATTAAAGAAAAATCTGTAATACTCAAGTATACAAACAGAAAACCAAAATTGTAAATAATATTCTAATACTTTGTATTGCCCTCCCTTGGCTGCTATAACTGCCTGTATATGTCCGTTCATACTGTCATTGAGGTTGCGTATATCATATTGCTTTATGTTTTCCTATTGTTCTTTAATGACCAAGTGAATTTCATTTAAAGAAGCTGGTAACGCTTCGCGACCTCTAACCCTTTTGCTCAGTATGTACCAAACCTCGAACACGATGGGCAGTTTATAGTAGTGTATAGTTCACAATAATCACCAAAGCCGTTTTGTCGTATTGAAAAATAACTTCAAAAAGAAATGATAATTGAAAAAAATTGCAAATTGTTGGTGGCAAGTTCATTTCGCTCTTAAAAATTAACCAAAGTATGTATTGACACAATCCAAAAAACAAAATGCTCAGGAGACACGGTTCTGACCGCAAAATTATAATTTAGGAAAAGTTACACGCGAAATTACTGCACAGGGTGTTTTAAAGTTAGGGTAAAAAACAACCCTTCGTTTAACCCTGTATAATATGCCAAATAGTAAAGTTTATAAAAAACTGAGTACACGAATTAAAGTTGATATAATTATATCCAGCTTGCTAAAAAATTCATAAAAATAGGGCTAAAAATAACAAAAATATAACACTTTAAATTTGTATTCCCTTTAAAAAAATACAACTATAATATTTATTACTTATTTGGGATACTGTGTATCTTCTAAAATTATTTTTAAGTTGTAGCTCTAATAGTCCTTCAACGAACCCAAAACTTACAATTTCAAAAAATCTAATCGTTTAGCTACAATACTCCGTGTCGTATGTGGTGAACAACCCTGTATATTATTATATTTATATTGTTTGGAAAAATGCGCAATATTTGTTAAATTGTAAGAGAGCGCCGTTAAATGCTTATTATTGTTGTTTAGATGGTATAATATAGAGTAAGAAACGTTCTTTTAATCGAGCCCTAGTTCGTTGGATTCTGATTACCTACTCCGGAGTTATTAATATTTAAATAAAAATAGATCTAACCTTCTCTTACCACTTCATTTTAACAGAGAGAGCAAAATAATTGTTCGAACAAAAAAAAAGTCCGAAATTTGCTATGATGCCATTACTTATAGTTTACTTATCTAGCACTTCTCCTAGGAGATGCAAGACCTTGTCGTTGGTGGGGAAGCTCCCGGTCAGGTGCTGGGGGAAATCCCCTCTAGCACTTGGCTTGGTCTAAGAAGCATCTCACTCATCGTCTTGTCCCTGACTGTAATGTCGTGGCCAGGGAATTGCACCAAGACATATAACGATACCGGGCGGGGCTACGGACAGCCTCAACCTTGGGGCACGGGACGGCACCCCATTGTATTTTACCCCTTACTTCTACATGCGGTACTCTGTAGAAGTGGACCGACTGTCCCTAGCGACTCATAGGAACACTATGAGATCTGATAATAATAGTAATAAAAACATCACCGGTGAAGCTGTGGAGAAACCCCCTAGTGACACTGGGAACAGTAACAATGAAAGTTCCAAGGGGCCAAACCCAAAGAGAACTACAGAAGAGGTGGCTGACACTTGCGTGAGACCATCCTCTGCAAGTGGCATACAAGCTACCACCTCGTCCAAGGGTCGGGAGCCTACCTCCTACCTCTAAACCCAACAGGCGACACAAGCTACCGTTTCGTCTACCCGACCTGGGTCGTAGCTCCTCGACTGTGAGGGACACGGGTCTCCGTAGGAAGTCCTGGGACTGTATGATGAGTTATAACTCAAGAAAGGGGGACACAATAGATCTCTAAGGTCGCAGAGATTAACCCCCCTCCCACTTATTCTAATTCTAAATTCTACTTATCTAGCAAAATTAGAGGCCATTCTACAAACTTGAAAATAATTTCCAGCAATCCTTATGGTCTCTTTAGCATTAGCGTAATAGCAGCTTATCCTGGGGGGGGGGGCTGGGGGGAGGGCAGGTGTTGAGCCCAGGGTGGGCCTATATAGAGCTTTTGTTTTTTTTAAATGAAAAATAATTTAAAAAAACACATTTTTTTTAATAAAACGTTCATAGACTTGGTTATCAAACCGTGTTCCCGTAAATTACTTAAATACCTACAAATTTTCTAAATAAAATAAAAAATTTTTAAAACACATTTTTTGAACACAATAAAATAATAATAACTAAACAAAACTAGAAAAGTCATTTTTACTACATCACAACCAAATAAAAATGAATACGTATAGCCAAGAGTCATAAAATTTAACTGGGGGATACCCCTTTCACTCTGGGGGATACCCGGCAGTACCGGGGGGTGGCGGCACCCCCGGTCACCCCAGTAGTTACGCCAATGCTCTTTAGTTATAAACAATTTTTTCCACAGGCTCTACACTAATACTTTCCGAGATACAGCCGAGAGCCGAGAGTCATTTTTACTTTTAACACCCAGTGCATACCATACATATAAAATCATTTTTGGCCGTTAGCAAAGTTAATTATATCCAAAGACCTGTTTTCGTCCAATGTTTGCCCAACTTTTTCCACATTTTAATGAAAATGACCCGCTCGGTCTTGTTAGTTTTTATAATTAAAGTTAAATATAGTTTTGTGTTTGGTTTGGAAATTGCATTTAATTTTTAATAGGCTGACCTGTATGAAACTCTTAACGATTTTTGAAATTTTGTTGTGTCAATTTTCCTGTGGAAACGTTATAAATTCTTGATTAAGGTACATTAATAACCACTTCTCGGTTTACGAAACAAAAATAAATATATAAAATAAACGTTTTAAAAATAATTATTTATCCGAAGTTTAAAAATTGTAACTAAAGTAATTAAAAAAGATCAAAACTAAAAAAGATAATATTTCTACCATTAAAACTACCAAAATAATACTCAGGAACAAACTATACATAGATACGATTCTAAAATGGGCATACGAAAAAGAGTCAAAAGGTTAAATTTATATTTTTACCTTGATAGTAATTAAGCCCTGCGGAGCTTTTTGAAGAAAATCGTCTATATTTGTCCTTGAAAAGGTGTAAGACTTCGTTGGTTGGTATCCTTTATTCTGCCATTTTAAAAATGGAAGTAACTTTCCAAAATTTGAAATGTTAACGCGCTCCCTCAGCGCTAACACGGTTTTGATCATGCTGTACATTGACCAAAGTGTAAAAGGTTTTTTATTCCGGCTCATATCACCAAAAAATGCTAGCAAGACAGTCTCCGAGCCTATTTTTGTAACTTTTTTCCGTGTACCACTTTTGATATGCTTTCCCATATAGCACGTCCAAATAAAATTACGTTTCTACAAGCGAGACATATGAGAAACAACATATGTTAAAGTGAAAATATTTTGCAGAATATTGATGGTTGTAAATAAAATAGTATACAAATCTCGGTGTAAAGTTTCATTTCTGTCTTGAGATTTAGTTTAGCGAGGCGCTTCGCGTCTCGGTAAACTATCAGATCTCTCGACAATAATGAAACACTTTCCACCTTGGTGTGTAATATACTATTACACACCCTGTTGCTGTTTTCAATCTATAATGAGGGTATATACTGAGCTACCAGGGTCAAAAGGTATATAGATCCGTTACTTTAGTATTTCGTTTTGATTAGTGTCATATTATTATGGAATAATAAAATTATATAAGTATTCTTGCCACTTAACTGCTGATATAGAAATTTAATTCTACGCTGTGTTTGTCATAACTTGGATCAACCTGCTCTCACTACCGGTTTCGGAGCCCTACTCCATCATCAGGTGAGCTTGGGCACACAAAACACATACACAAGAAGAAGTGCGAGCGCCTTGCTAAATATTGGAAAGTGAAATTGACGTTTAAATTTGACACTGTTGACAAGTCTACTGCTACTAGCACCCCCAATATCGCTTGTAGGAACTACGGACTAGATTGTCACGCATGGCGGGAAGTTCAAAAAAATTAAAAAATTTAATTCTTCATTTATTTTTAATTATAACACATAAAAACACAAAAAATACACCATTTTTTAAAAATATGTTTAATATCAATATCAAATATACAACATAAATTAATTTCACCATAATAAATTAATAAAATTAAAAGAATAATGTTACAAGTAGATCAAGAGACAAAATTAATTATAACAAAACTGAAAAAAATGGCGTCATAGATGGCTTAGAAATGAAGATATATATCATAATTTTGAAAGTAAAATTATATGAGATATGTCATCGATCATCATTTTTAAGCCAACTGGACGACTATTTCAAACATACAAGCTGAGTTCGTTCATAGTGCTCTGAGAAATCTAGATAAACAAAGAATAATAAATTAAAAGTATTCCAGGGGAAAAGAGAGGAAAAACCTGTATCGTCTCTGATATCTGTCAGGGTATTGTTGAAAGTGTCATCTTTTTGCTCGAAGTTTTCAGGTCGATCAAAAAGATGACATTTACAACAATACTTTGCCGTAACTTTCACAAATATCAGAAAGAGTACAGGTATTGCCTCTCTTTTCCTCTGGGATGCTTTACATCTGGTGTTCTTTGTTTATCTTTATTTCTCAGAGCATAATGCCAAACACGACTACAGTATATAATAATTTCAATATCCTAAGTGGAAAGAAAAAAGATCACCTTTCTGTTTTGTACTATGGTCCCTTTCTTCCGATGGCTCATCTCGTTGATATTTAGGAAGGTATCCATAAAATATATATTTTACTATCGGTCCTGAGATGAAAAAATATAAAATTCAATTTGACTTGATGATCTTTTTCTGTCACCTAAATCAGGAGAATGACAATGAGCATGTTAAGATGAAAAAAAATTATTTATCAACACTTTTACCTACACGTTAGTCCGAGGAGTTTTATCAAAAACCTATATTTGCCTATATAATTTATGTATTAAATTTGCAAAGCAAACAAAAGCAAACTGCAGCGTGTAAACAAAAGAAATAAAATGGCGACAAGTCAACGCTGTCGATGTCAACGACCCGTCAAGGAGAAAAGTGGTGTTCGAATAACAAATTATGGGTCACCAAAAATTGTTTTTGTCTCCTTTCAACGCACACTTTAGAAAGAAAAAGAGATGAACTGTAATACTGAAAGAACGTCAAGGTTTTATCTGTCACTCTTGTCAATAATTTATCGGTAAGGAAGATTCCTAGAAAATCGCTTGTAGTCAAGTTTCGAACCATTGCCAGTTCTCCCATAAGAAGTGTCATCCACCTGCTTGGGCAGATCCACAAAATGACAACCACAGCGCAGAGATAGTTAATTCCGACTTGTCGGAAAGTGTCGGTTAGATATTAAGTCCCGAACGGGAGATAGCGGCCTGCGTGCAATGGTAGTACTTTCGCACCACCGAGGCGCACTATCAATAGTAAAAGGATGGTAAAAGGCGTTTTTTCAGGCAAGCCAAATTATAAAATAGAAAACAAATTTCTTGCAGTATAGGTATATAATAAAATTATATAAGTATTCTTGCCACTTAACTGCTGATATAGAAATGTAATTCTAAGCTACACAAACACAGCGTTCCAAATCCAAAAAAAAACAATAAACGCTGAAAGAAAAAAACATTAGAACATAAAACATTAATTACACTTTTTCTAAAAGAGACAATTTAATTTAATTAATTACTAATTAACTAATTACCATAAAAATCATAATAAAACACACAGGCGAGACCACCACGCTGCCAGCGCCCTCTTTGATTACTCGCACGTCTCGAAAAAAAAGGAAGGACAAAGACCAAAGATGACTCGATAAGAGAGTACCATCGATCATATTGCCGTAGAAGGAAACATCTTTAGTAGATAGACAGCCGCCGCTACATTCGGCAAACAAGCTAAGATAATGAGAAAAATAATGTTAAATATAACATAATTGTCTGAATTCCAATTTAGGCTTTTGTTGATCAATGGGTGGCGATAATAATCAACACTGTCAAGCCTCTTAATAGGACAATGCACGTTTCGTGTAAAAGGTGAATTTTTGGGCACTTGATGCTATTTGTAGTTTTAAAATGTGATAACTGTATTTTGTCAAACTGAACGAAGGAATAGTTTCATTTTTTGTAACTAAGGGTAACTAAAAAATGTCTATACTTATGTGACGGATCCGTCTCTCCAAAAAATCCTTTATGGGTATTTCGCCATTGTACTGCAAGAAAATCTACAAAATAAAATAGTTATTTTTTGTAAACACTTCTGCGTTAAACCCAAACGGACACTACTTGTCAGAAGTTATGTTTACTGTTATACAAATTTGCCTAACAAAGAAAAAAATGCTTAACGTTTCGGAAAGTTTATCTCTTTCCGTCGTCGGAAGCAAAAAATACAAAGTATAAAGAAAAAACTATTGAAAATATTTAAATTCAACTATTCGAGAACACTTGACTTTTTTAAAACAGAAACTGTTGACGTTCTGTTAAAATGACATTATGTCAAGTTAAACTTCAAAACTAACAATTAACTACCTGATAACAATTACTTAATAAGGTAAAACCAAAAAGCCCCAAACTTTCTGTATGATTATTTTTAAATTTTACGTATGTTATGTTTATGTTATGTTCTTTAAAATCAAAGAAGCGATTGCCATACATTACTAACATCTACAGATGCATGAGCAATACATTTATTTTTATTAGATTGAATTAAAAAAGCCTCTTTTATTTCTCTTTTAGAGGCTATCGCTTCTTTCACTATAATTTTGGCGTTATTAAAATTTATTCTGTGTCCTGTGTTTTTTTGATCGTATGGTATTTTATTTTACACTAAATAAATACACTAAATACTTATTAAGCATTTGTTACTGACAATAATTATCAATTTATTTAATTAATATAAATATATTAATTATATATACGGTTTAGTTAACATATTTATTCATCAGTAATCACTTTCGAAATATTTTAGATATAAACTGGTTTTTTGTTTTAGAACTGCTCTAAGGTAATGTTTATAATTTAATTTAATATTATTAAGTTGATGTAATATGTAGATGTAATCGTAGTTGGTCTTAATTAGGTACTTTTAAATTATAATCGTAATATATAAATACAAATCTGATGTTTGTTGAATCGATTATAGTCTAGAATAAATTATTGGTTTCATAGGTATATTTCAAAAAAATTAAAACAAACATATAATGCACTATAATATAAAATACTATATGATCGAAAAAAATGCATCCAGTTGCAAATGCCTATCCAAATGCAAATGCCTATAAAACAACATAAAATATAACTAATATATTGAGCAATAGACATAATATATTTGCAATGCAAACAAATTTGAAATACCGACAAATGGCCCGATGAATGGTGCAATTCCATCTTCGTACCTAAGGATCACCACTAGACTGTAGTAATTATAGAACAATTGCCCTGATTCCCCATGCCAGTAAAATACTCTTAACCATCATCAACGAGTGTCTTAAACCCTTTTCTCCTCCCGCAGATATCAGATGAATAAACAGGCTTTATCCCCGGAAGAGACACTAGAGAACAAATCCTAAATCTTCAACAGATCATAGAAAAAGCCAGAGAATATAACATCGAGATGTACCTGTGCTTTGTGGACTACTCCAAGGCGTTTGATAAGGTGAAATGAAATAACCTTTCTACTATTTTACTAGAAATTGGCACTTCACCTCACCACATTTATTTGTCAAATAGCTCTATGAGAACAACACTGCTAAAATCAGAGCTAATAACACGTTATCGAGTGGTTTCAAGAGTAACGCAGGTGTGAGACAGGGATGTATACTATCGGCAGTCCTGTTTAAAGGCCGCCTCAGACACGCATGCTTTTCGTCCGTTTTGCTTGCACAGTCTTAAGTTGCTATGCAAGACGGTGTGTGTGAAGCCTCAAGTCGTCCGTTTTGTTTATCGTGTACCGTCAATTGACTGGCTTGAACGCAATCAGCCGCGGGTTGATTTTTCGTTCGCGTTCCAACTTGCTTGCGAAGAAAACGTTGAGTCTGATTGGTCTTCAGTCTTGCATTACGTCTTATTTAAAAAAAAATTAGAGGAAGTATTTGCATACCCAGAATATGCCCATCAAGGATTATATAGCTCAAATTTCCTTTAATGGTAGGCAATTATTCAATGCAAATTAACTTTTTAAGTGAAATATTAAATAGTTTACAATATGGTATATCACTAAAAATATATTACTTTTAGGTACAATTAGGGCCCGATACATACATACATACATTTCAAAAAGTAGAATATTATTTTATATTAAATGAGGTATTGTACCAACAATCAATAATTTATATTAATAACGGAGATTAAAAAATAACAGAATAAATAGTTCTTTTTTTCATACTACAAAAATAAACTATAGAATACAACAGTAGTTAAAAAAATAAATAAAAAAGTTATGACCCGGCCGAGATTCGAACTCAGATAAGATACTCAGATTTCATTGAATTATATAGAAATCATGAATGTTTGTGGAAAATTAAGAGCAAGGAATATTCCGACAAAAATAACTTAAGGTTCTAACTTCAATTCATTCAACAAATTAATATGTGTAAATTTTTCTCTCAATAGCAACCATTTTTTTGACCATATTTTTCGGGGTCTCTCCTTTTTTTTTCTTTTTTACGATCAAGACTGCTGCTGCACAAACAGCTAATTTTTGACGGTCCATGTTTACTCTGAAAGCTGAAGACTGACGACTGAAGAGAAAACTGCACGTTAAGACGGAGTGTATGAAGGATTGCCAGCGTTCAGTGTTGCATTGCAACTTATGACTGTGCAAGCAAAACGGACGAAAAGCATGCGTGTCTGAGGCGGCCTTTAATATCTACATTGAATATATCATGCGTCAAGGCCGCCTCAGACACGCATGCTTTTCGTCCGTTTTGCTTGCACAGTCATAAGTTGCAATGCAACACTGAACGCTGGCAATCCTTTATATCCTTTAATATCTACATTGAATATATCATGCGTCAAGGCCGCCTCAGACACGCATGCTTTTCGTCCGTTTTGCTTGCACAGTCATAAGTTGCAATGCAACACTGAACGCTGGCAATCCTTTATATCCTTTAATATCTACATTGAATATATCATGCGTCAAGGCCGCCTCAGACACGCATGCTTTTCGTCCGTTTTGCTTGCACAGTCATAAGTTGCAATGCAACACTGAACGCTGGCAATCCTTCATACACTCCGTCTTAACGTGCAGTTTTCTCTTCAGTCGTCAGTCTTCAGCTTTCAGAATAAACATGGACCGTCAAAAATTAGCTGTTTGTGCAGCAGCAGTCTTGATCATAAAAAAAGAAAAAAAAGGAGAGACCCCGAAAAATATGGTCAAAAAAATGGTTGCTTTTGAGAGAAAAATTTACACATATTAATTTGTTGAATGAATTGAAGTTAGAACCGGAAGATTGGTTTAATTATTTACGTATGGATGAAGCAACCTACTCCGAACTAAAAATTGTTCGAATCTCGGCCGGGACATAACTTTTTATTTATTTTTTTAACTACTGTTGTATTCTATAGTTTATTTCTGTAGTATAAAAAAAAGAACTATTTATTCTGTTATTTTTTAATCTCCGTTATTAATATAAATTGATTGTTGGTACAATACCTCATTTAATATAAAATAATATTCTACTTTTTAAAATGTATCGGGCCCTAATTGTACCTAAAAGTAATATATTTTTAGTGATATACCATATTGTAAACTATTTAATATTTCACTTAAAAAGTTAATTTGCATTGAATAATTGCCTACCATTAAAGGAAATTTGAGCTATATAATCCTTGATGGGCATATTCTGGGTATGCAAATACTACCTCTAATTTTTTTTTAAATAAGACGTAATGCAAGACTGAAGACCAATCAGACTCAACGTTTTCTTCGCAAACAAGTTGGAACGCGAACGAAAAATCAACCCGCGGCTGATTGCGTTCAAGCCAGTCAATTGACGGTACACGATAAACAAAACGGACGACTTGATGCTTCACACACACCGTCTTGCATAGCAACTTAAGACTGTGCAAGCAAAACGGACGAAAAGCATGCGTGTCTGAGGCGGCCTTCATAGAAGAACGGAACGAGGGGATACCCGGGAGGGGGGGAGCAGGAGGATAAATAACTTGGGATACGCGGATGATACCGTGATTATAGCCGCCAGCAAAGAAGAGTTGCAGGAAGTCATGGCTGTACTGTGCTCTATTAGTAAAGAATATGGCTTGGAACTAAACAAACGGAAAACCAAGACGATGATTGTTGACCGCATCCGCAACAACCAAACTGATGTCCGAACCGTGGCTGGATACGAGGTTGTGAGCCAGTTCGACTATTAAAGTTCCATGATAGCAAACTCTGGAGGATTAGCGCGGAGGAGTCGCAATAGCGCGGAATGCAACAACAAAGCTGACTAAGATATGGATGACTTCAGTAATCACACTGAAAACTAAACTGTGCATTGCGAACCCTCTTATTTTCCCCATAGCTATATATGTATGCTATGTAAAAATACTGAAACATGGACACTAAAGGAAAGTGATAAGCAAAGAATAAACTCCTTGGAGATGTGGCTATATCGACGGCTGCTGTGAATACCATGGACGGCTCATCGAACAAACATTTCTATTACTGCAGAACTAAAAATTGAGACACGTCTGCTCCGATATTTTGGTCATATTGCCAGGAGTGGCACCTCAATTGAGAGACTGATGGGAGGGGAAGGCAGAGGGAAGACGATCACGTGGAAGGTCACCTAAGAGGTGAGTAGACAAGTCAAAATCCTAGTGGGCCACAAACTCCCCGAAGCCTCACATATGGCGCAGTGTCAAACAACTTGGTCCGAGGAAGTGATGGAAATCAACACATGAAGAGGGAGAGACCGCACCAGTGTCGGGTATTAGCGTTTTAAGATTTATTTTAAATTTTGTTAATATATATTTTACTAGCGTGTACCAGCGACTTCGTTCGCGTCGAATTAATCACTTATAATGGTGATGATAAAGCAAAGCAAGAATTTCCATTAACACACAAACTGGATAAAATTTTCTCACATTTATAGTCGGCATGAGAAAAAACAATATGGCGATATTATTATATAACTTGGTAATATTTGAGGGGTAGTTTCATCTCGTTGGAATTTGACTTTCGAAAAATCCGTTTGCCAAAAATAAGTTTTTTACGTCAAGCAGTTTAAGCAGAATCGTGGTTAAGAAATTACCCAACTTTTTGGAACACCCTGTATGATTTTTTAAAAAAATTCAAAATATGTAAAAAAAACAAATATATTATGCTTGTCCAAGCGTTTTCCCGAAAGACTAACCGTTTTTTAAATAACAAATATTGTAATATTTGAGAGGCCCTTGGAATTTGAGATTCTAGAAACCCTTCCTTATCGAACTCTACATCCCACAGTCAATCCGTTTGCCAAAAATCAGCTTTAAACGTCAAGCAGTTTAAGCAGAATCGTGATTACTCAATGGTCATATTTTATGAAACACCCTGTATAAATTTATAAAAAATCTTAAAATATGTAAAACAACAAAATAAAATATACGTGTTTAAGAGTTTTTCCGAAAAACTCACCGGTTTTTAAATAAAACATATTTTAATATTTGAGGGATAGTTTCACCTCCTTAGAATTCGAGTTTCGAAAAATCCCTTCTTATCAAACCTCTACACCCTAAAGTCAATCTGTTTTCCAAAAATCAGCTTTTTACGACAAGCAGGATCGTGATTAATCAATGACCAGATTTTTCGAAACACCCTGTATACATTTTTAAAAAATCTTAAAATATGTAAAACAAGAAAATAAAAGATACGTGTTTAAGCGTTTTTTCGGAAACCTGACCGTTTTTTAAATAAAAAATATTGTATACCTATATACCAACAATATATGATATTGTTGGTGGTTTCACCCTCTTGGAACTGGAATTTCGAAAAATCCCTTCTTATCGAACCTCTACACCCTAGAATCAACCTGTATGCCAAAATTGAGTTTCTTACGTTGAGTGGTTTGAGCAGGATCGTGATTAATCAGTATGTCAGTCACTTAAGGATTTTATATGTTAGTATAGATTACACAAAGTAAAATAATATGATAATGGCAATACAAATATTTAATTATCCGTTATTGGCATTTTCAGTAACATTGGAGTACACTCGATAATTATCGTACATATTAGTGAAGAAATCTAAAGTTTTGATTATTAAATGAATGTGTAACAGGTTGCCATAAACCATAAATAACATAACTACAAAAAACAATGTTACACGTTTAAAAAATATTTCAATTAATGTTAAGTATTTACAATAATTAAAATATAAATAATATGTAATTATAAATCATCTTCACTGAAGTCAGAGTCGTCAGGATTTCTAACTGAAATTAGAAGAAATTCTATTGCCTCCTCCAGAGATTGTCAAAGTCCCAATTTTTTTGTTCTTTTTAGCTGTGGTTTATGAAATTTGTCCAATTTTCGACAGAGATTTGTGTTATCGATATATTTATAAGTTTCAGTCATTTCTTCATGATAATCCTTGGTCGATTTAGATTCAAACTGCAGTAGTCCATTCTGTGCGAATCCATTATTCTGTTCTCGGTAATAGGCAATGATAGGCCATTGCCAGAGAGCTACATGGAAGGTTCAGTCTCCAAGGTTGAGAGATTGGAGAATATAATCCTTAGATCATTCTCCAAACCTAGAATGTAATCCTCAGATCATCCTTAGATTACATTCTCCAATCAGAAGAGGACCAAAATAGATCTGAAAAGTTCGCAGTGGATCAGGCCAATAGCCACCTCTAGGAGTCTAATCTAATCTAAAGAATCTTTATACATAATTATTTTAGAACCTACAAGCTTCAAGAAAACTTTTATCCTCAAAGAATGTACCCACCAGTATAATCGATATTTGGAAAACATTGATCAGGACCTAACAATAGAAAACAAATTGAAAAAAGTCTCCGAATTAACTTTCCGAAAATACGCGGTTTATAATGTACAAAGACTCCCCGAAACAGCAACAAAAAAAAATCGAAATTGGTATCCATGTCGGGGAGAGAAAAAAGGGACTGGTAAAGCCGCAGATAAGTCGAGCCAATCTTTCTAAAACCCCCAAGCCACAACATCGCCGCGATTCCATATACCTGTGTCCGCCTAATCCTCATAATGTAAAATCCTCGTCTTTTCTTAAGCTCGCCGTACGATTTTTATTCTTCTACGCCGAACGTTCTAAGACTCAAAAGGTTCCGACGTGATTACGTAACATCGACAGAGAGAGATGGAAACGTATATAACTTTTTTATGAAACACATATAGGGCCACGATGTTTATCTTAACTTTCAAAAGCACCGCCTCCGTGTGCGCTGGGCTTTCTCCGGTTTTTTTCCTTCTTTTTCTTTTTTGATTATGAAAGCTTGAGAAAATATTGTGAAAGATGATTTCGTATCGGAAACAAAACGCTATTGTTTGGCTGGAAATATTGAAAGATCTGAATAGAGACGGTAACATTTATGGAGATGATGAAAAGTTTTTTTAATATAACAGAAAATCATCCAGTTGCTTTTTAGTTTTTTTTCCTAACTCTGCATAAAACCAGATAATTATCTGATTGAAGATTTTTTGGTTTTATTTTTTTTTATTATAGATCTATTATGTCCCCTTTCTTGAGTTGTAACTTATCGTACAGTTTCAGGGCTTTGACAGAAGCCAGTATGTTAGACGGTTTTGCAGACGTTAGTTCTCCATCTTCGATATCAGTCGTACCAAAGTTTATGGTACGAATGGTTGTCGTCTCGGCGCACTCAGTGATGAAGTGTTCTGGTGTTTCCCCATTTTTCCCACGAAATCTTTTTTGTTGTTTAAACCACGTTGTTTTTTAGCTTCAGTCTAGTGAGGTGTTTATTGAGCAGACAGTGTCCTGCTCAAACACCGTGACATTCCGAAGATTGTTGTTACTTAAATCTTCAAGTTAGCATTAGTGTATCATAGAGGTGGGAATTCTAGTTCCTTGGGGGGAACTAGTTCCTTAGTTCTAGTTCCTACAGAGGAATAGTTCCTTGAACTAGGTCTTTAGTTCACAATAGTTCCCGACTAACACTGACACCCCCCTTGCTTGCTAATGCATTTCGTTGTCAGTCAGAACTATCAGAACTATTCACAGTATGATCTGTATAATTTTTATATACGGAGATATAACGAGACGTGTAATTGTTTATGTTAAAAACATACAGGTATGTTTTATTGCAGATAAAAAAAAAATAAAAAAAACTCAAATCAGAATTTAAAAAACTATATCACAAATAAATTGGAGCAAATATTACAAAAATTTTACTAAAAATTGCATTTTTCCTCGCTTCAAGCTTTTTGTTTTTGTCTAAAAATTCAGAATATCTACTTCGTTTTATAAGATATTTCTTAATTTTAGGGACCTAAAATGAAACATTCCCATAAAATATTTAAAAAACAAACTAAAAATCAAAAACAGTATCCACGACAATTTTCTGTGGTAATTACGCCGCGCCGGCTGTGGCAATGGCAATAGACAAGGCCGAAACCATCGTCGTCGCCTTGTATTATATCTCGGATCAGCCGACTGAATAGATTCCCGTGAACTAGTCTTTTAATAGTTCCTCTATGTCCGGATCCGATAACGGTTGGCACTCCCCACGCCTGCCTAGCATCAATCGCGCTGGCTGATCCATACGTAAACTAGTCTTTTATTTAGTTCCTCTAGTTCCTTTAGGTCCGGATCCGATAACATACGGCATACGGCTGGCACTCTCTACTCCATCCGGCTGGCACTACCTACCATCGGGCTACGCGCGCTAGCCGATCTGTCGCTATATTATTCTATATCGGTCACAGTCTCGATCCCGGAATAGGGCCTGAGGAACTAGTTCTTTGAGAAACCAGGAACTAGTTCCTTTCATTCCGGGGTCGGAATAGTTCATTGGAACTAGTTCGTTCACGAACTACACACCTCTAATGTATCAATATAATATATCAATTAAAAGCCAGTATGTTAGACGGTTTTACAGACGTTAGTTCTCCATATTCGATATCAGTCATACCAAAGTTTGTGGCATGAATGGTTGTGGTTGAGGTGTTCTGGTGTTTTCTCATTTTAATCTACATTCCCCGTTATTTATTAGCTTCAATATATTGAGATGCTTGATAAGGAGACAGTGTCCTGTTAAAACCCCGTGACAATCTGAAGATTTTTCTTACTAAATCAAGGAACATCTTTGATTTTTCTCGGTTGTTCTGAGAAATGATGGAGTCTTCCAGGTTTGTGAGTTCTGCTAGTTAGTTTTCAGAATGGGTTCTGGTCCAGTTAGTGGGGGGAGTGTTCGCTCTTTTTCTAGCTAAATCGTTTGCTTTTTCATTTTCTTCTATCCCTTGGTGGACTGGTACCCAAAGTACGAAGAGGTTCTTTTGGTTTTATTCCTAAATTCTATTTTTATCTTCGTCTCATCTATGTCCATGAAATTTTCTCATTGTGCTTTACTTGTGAATAAATACAGTATAACTTCAATAATCCGGACAGTCCTTAGACCGGGCACTCCACCAATCTGTATATTGCTATAATTTGGGCATTTTAAAATATTTGCCTCTCAAAATCCGGGCGCAAAAAAACGCGATGTCTCAGAATTTTCCTGTCTGGACAATCGTTTACATTTTTTTATGAACACTTACACTCGCCAAATAATCTAAAATATTAGCTTATTTTTATTTAGGGAAAATACTCCTCCCATTGTGAAACATATTATGGTTCAAAAATCTACAGTGTTTGATATAAACAAAAAGGAGAATAAAATTTATTTATAATTAAAAATTTATCAAAACCATTTCAAGGGACTGACCCTTGAAATGGTTATAGGAATATCTATGACTATTGTTTCAAAGACAAATCAAAATTTTAGGAAGAGCAGAATAGCATGAACTTGAACTACCATTACTGGATTTTCGTTCTTTTTTGATTATTGAGAAAATATCGTGAAATAAAAAAATATAATATACCTAAAATATAAAATAATTTTTCATACAATAAAAATATAAAATAATATTCTTTTTTTTTGAAATGGAACACCCTCTATATTAATTCTTTGTTAGATGGAGAATTAAAAAATGAACATTTTTTGTATTTACCAGTATTTCAAAATGTATCGATGTAGAAGGTGTAGTTTATGTAACTTTCAAATATCAAAGGTTTGAGGCAGGTTTGAGGTGAGGTAAAAGATAAGTAAAAGCTTTAGAAAACACTTATTACTTAGACCCCTCATAAAACGGAAAATTATTAAACTCATGACCATATTATAAATCAGGTTGAAAAATGCCATATGATCGAAAAAAAGGCGTCCAGTTGGCTTGGAAATGATGATCGATGACATTCCCCATATAATTTTACATATAAAAAATGACAGCGATCTTCATTTCATAGCCATCGCTGACCGGAATACATGCCTTAATTTGCCTAAGGCAGCCCAAGTTAAGCCTATTCTTCTACAAATCTCGCAAGTTTGATTGTCTCTGCATTACGTATTTCGTGTCCTAGGTATTTGTAGGAACTCGTACTTGTTCAATAGTCTCTACAAATCCTAATAGTCTTTATAAATTCTCCGTCTAAGAAACAGTTAATATACAGGGAAATAAAAGGTTGCGTTTATGTTTATTTTTCAGTTTAATAAGCGGCCACTTATTAATTATAATATTAATATATTTATTTACTTCATATTCTATTAAAAAAAACGAAGAATAATTATTTTATACATTAAAAAAAAGTTTGGCGTAAAAGTTTTTTATTCTAGGAGCTAAATGTCCCATGAACGATTGCCAGACCACTCGTATCTAGTGCAATAAGCAAATGCTAGTTAAATACTCCTTTGGTCTCACTCTTGGTCTTGCAGATTCCAGTCTTCGTCTTGATAACTCAATATGAAGTTATATCAAATATGAATAAGCGTATATATTGGATATATCATATGTATGATATATCCAATATACGAAGTTAATCAAAACTAATAATAACTCTCTATCAAAGAAAATGACATGAGATTGTTATAGAAACGTGATTTTTTATTTTAAGATTTAAACTTCGTTCAGAACCTTGTAATTAGTGCTAAATATTAGGCTTTCTCTATGGATACAACTGACTAATGCAAGCTGTTGTTAGGATATTCTGTTAATTTTAATTGTGTTGTTTAAACATTGTAAATCGTAAACTAAAAAGTATGACGTGTAATTAAAACCATTAATTTATTTTACTAATTGCGAGGTTCTGAATGAAGCATTACATTGATATTTTTGCTGTTTTTGACACACATTCAGACACCATAGATAATTTTATTTCTAAGTTAAATAATCGTTTTCCTTCCATTAAATTTACGCATAAAATTGAGAACAACGATAGATTACCATTTCTAGATGTATTAGTTATTAGAAATGCTAATAATTGCCTGGAATTTGATATATATATATAGGAAAAAAACGACCACACGCAGATATATTCCTAATGAATCACATCATAGTGTTGAACATAAAATGGCTAGTTTAAATTTCTTAGTTCATAGATTACTTAGTTTCCCACTTTCCAACGAAAGATATGAAATAGAAAGAGATTACATTAGGAATGTAGCTGAGTGTAATGGACATTCTCCTTCACTAGTTGATAAATTAATTAGAAAACGTAGGTATAGGTTAATAATTTCTGAAAATTCGACTTTTCAAGTGGAAAAAGATACGTCTAAATATTTTTCGATACCGTTTGATAGAGAGTTATCCCGTGGTCTAAAAGGAATTTTTAAGAATGTCAATTATAAACTTGTGTATAGTGCTAATAATAAATTACAACAATTATTAGGTAATCCAAAGGATAAAACACCTCCACTGGAAAGGTCGGGTATTTATAAAATTTCTTGTAAAGATGTAATCAGAAATATGTTGGGCAAACTAGAAGATCAATATTAATTAGATTTAAAGAACATTTGGCTCAGATAAGATATGGTAGACCGGATAAATCTTGCATTGCCGAACATATTGTTGATAAAGAACATTGTATAGATCTTCATAATTTAAAATTAATTAAACAAGTCTCAAATTACAGGCAATTAGATGCATATGAAAGCATCAGAATTAATAAATGTAAAGATAGTATGAACAGAGACAACGGTCCAATTCCTTCAAGTTCTTTGTTCCTACTACTCTAGTGGCGGAAATCTAACTGTTACGCTCAGTGGGTTCTGACTCGGTTGGCTAGATTTTGCCACGCCCACTCGGTGCCCACTGGGCGAGTATATAAACGCTCAACTTGTAGATTGTACTTTAGTTTATAATCATCTGCTGATGATGCTAACATGGTTAGCGAAACGCGCGTCCAGTGTAAAAGTAAAAGTGTTTTGGTGTATTGTGGTGATTTAGTGTTTTTATTCTGCTGAAGCATTACAGTTTATATTTTTAGTTTTTGATCTTTCACAATGTTTATAAAACACAATTACAATTAATAGAATATCCTAGCAACAGCTTGCATTAGTCAGTATCCATAGCGAAAGCCTAATATTTAGCTTATAAAACAACCAACTTTTGATTTCTTACCACAATTTCTCTTGACGGAAGATAATCAAAGGCCAAAATGACATTTCTCGCAAATTTTGAAGTACTAAAAAAGTCAAGTTTAATAACTTTTTCTACTAATTGAAACTTTCTACCACTAATTTTGACGTTCTGAATGCTTACATTGTAATTAAAAGAACAAATTTCTACGCTAATTGAAACAACTAATTTATTCCACTAATTGTGAGGTTCTCAATGAAGCTTTAGACATTTTCATACATTTTTTTTATTTTTCTCCATACCGGTATGGAAATTTGAAAATGTAAAAACAAGATTAACTATTTTAGAACAAGCAAACATCTTTATAAATAATACATTATTCTCAAAATGTTAAATAATAAAATAGTTCTTTTATACTTGTCAAGACGATTAGGGCACATACAGTAATACAATATGATAATATAATACCACCAGCCAGTGGAACAAATTGACTACACGACGCAATAGCTCGTGAACAATGTTTACCTACGAATAATCCATTTAGCAGTTTCCAAGTTTGCCACTGTCCACATGTTTATTTACCCATCCAATAATGATAGTGTAATAGATCTTGTTAATATCGATCATCGGGGGGAGAGAACACTTCTCCCGTCCAGTCCACCCCCTACATCGGAACTGTTTGCCCCTTATTTATTGCGTAATCAAGATCGGGCCTAACTGCCTTTACTGCGGGGCCCCACACCCCAATTCGCTTCGAGGGGGCTGCGCTTTGTGTTGACATTATTCGCAACGAATCATTCTCTATCGGCGCCGTAATGAATGGGGGCGATTTCATATCTCGCGTACGTAAGTAACGAGGCAAATTTTAATGCCGAGGACGCACTAAGACTGTTACAGTTAATCGTATTTGTATGAGTCGCAGGATTGAACGTGTAAAGGGATAAATTCTATACGGGAATTATGCGGAGGAAAAAGGGGTATGTTTATGTTTATTTTTCAGTTTTGAATAAGCGTAGTTTTATCTGGATGTAATCCAAAAATTACGCAACCTTTTAGTGGGATTTTCACTGTTGCTAAATTTATTTCAAGTATATAGCAAGATTTAATTAATGAAAAGGACTAGAGGATTTAATGTCTATTTCCATCTCGCAAATTTATTTCAAAAGGATTGTATCGATACAATTATTTTACAGAACTGAGATTAAAATTCACAGTACCTACAAATATACCTCTGTATTTTTTTAAGCGCAGAAAAATTGCATTTAATCACTTATTCTATCAAAGCTATTAGGCCAGTCTATTCATATCCAGCCTGCCGACTTAGGATCATTTGCACGGAAACATCCTTACCTACTTAGGCAAATTAATTTGAAGTTCGAAATGTGGTTCGAGATAACAGCAACTCAAAATCGAATACCGGGTGGCATATACAAAAATAGTAAGTGGCGTATATTTTTTAAATTTAAATTTATTAACGCTTCCCACTGGATGCCCCTGGATTCAATAATTCTCATCTAGCTGGGACTAAATTAGCGGCTTGAAAGCTACAAACAACACTGCCAAATTTCGACAGAATCCACAAAGGGGTTTTTGAAATATTCAAAAAAATACCGATTTTTACCGATTCAACACATGTGGATATGTGCTGATATATTAGTATTAGTGATATACCGGGTGCGTCTTAAAACTGGCTCACCCCTAAAACTTTTTATTTTTTCAGATAGAAATACGAGATTTGGTTTGGTTTGGTATTAGTATATGACATAAATTAGGATTGATTGACGTATTTAATTGTTTTTGGTCACTTCCAGTTTCAACGGAAATAACTACAACTTTTTATTTTTAAATGGCACCCGATATTTTTTTACTTTATTCTATATTTATTATATTTTCTTCTTCTTCTTCTTTTAGAAGGCGTATCGCCTGTTTAGTTCCGGTTTCCTCCTCGTCTAAGCAACTCTTGCGAGGTTGACTGCCAACTGTCTTGCCAACGTTTAGGTGGTCGTCCAGTAGGTCTTCTGCCATGGGGTACGTTGTTGCGAATTATTATGGCCATTCTGTCGGGGCCCATTCTATTGACATGCTGGTTCCATTCTCTTCTTCTCTGCCTTATCCATCTGACAACGTCGTTTGTTTGGCACTTTTCTCTTATGTCTACATTTCTCTGTCTGTCCCTCAATGTGTATCCAGTTATCATTCTTAAGGTCTTCATTTCAGTAGTTCGTAGGATTCTCTTTGTTACTGATGTTTCAGCTCTGGTTTCCGCACCATATGTCATCACTGGTCGTATGCAGGTTTTGTATATTCTTGACTTACATTCTGTACTCAAATGTTTGTTTTTCCATATGGGATATTTAAGATGTCCTGATATTGCGGCAGCTTTATTGGCTTGTTTCCTTACTTCTTCTTCCAGGAATCCTGAGCTTGTAATTTTGCATCCGAGGTATTCGAATGACATTATCTGATCAATAGTTTTGTTTTTTATTACCAATTTGCACCGTAGAGGCTCCTTTGTAATGGTCATGCATTTGGTCTTATTTGTGGAAATTTGCATGTTAAGTTTTTCTGCCTGTCTGTTAAAAGTTTGTAGCATTCTTTGGAGGTCGTCCTCTGACTCTGCAATAAGTTGTGACGACTTTTTCTGTCATCACTCAAACAGAAAGAAAAAGGTATCCGTTGCTCAGGGTTAGAGGAGAGCTGGGTTCGTAGGTAAGGCTTGTGACCTGTGGTGACTTAATAATGTTGTTAAATAATAAAATAAAAGTAATAATGTATAGGCTGCAAAGATTCTAAAATTGATGTTAAGTATTCAAATAGTAATGGTCAAAGACAGTAAAAAGGGCGCCACTTACTTTGAGTATGAAAAGGTAAAGTAAGAAACCAGTAAGAAAATTTGATCATGAAATAGCTAAAATAAAATAATCAACAGCAATAAGGGTCTATTATGTTCATCAAGAATAAAAGTCAGATATAACTATCCTACGTTGAACATTTATTTAAAAACGAACACAATTATCAATCAGTTTAAACCCAGTTTCAATTATCCCAATGAAATCGTTAGTTGCTTTAAGTAAACTCAAATTTAGTTAAAGTTCTCTTCAGTATACTATACTACGTAATATATAAACAGGTGAAATTTATGTAAGTACCAATACGATGATGTTTCGAAACAAATCGTGTACAATAACCTTCAAAAATGAATCCGTGTTAGCGATTCTCACATAAAAGATCATACTGAAGTAAAACGTACCGTTAAGGACAAAGCATGACTTATAATGTTAACTAAAAGGTAAATTTTGACTATAATATATGGAATAAATGACAACAATTTACAGAGATATTCAAAATATTATCTCAAAGTAAAAAAAATTTAGGGAATACCTTGTGTGTTGAACTTAGAACTTATCTGTATTTTTTTTTTAATTTATGACGTAGTGAACAGATAGGCAGGCAGTCTCCAGACTAACGGAAGTGGATGTAGACTCTTCGATAGTAGCAGGAGTCTTCGATATCAGTAGAATAAATGTAGAGTCATAAATACTGTCTCAAAAGTGGTTACTCATGCCAATTACTTATACGTCAATTTCTTATACGCCAGTTACTCTATATAAAAAAAATCTCTCAGAACAGTCACCGAATACCAAATAAAATAACTTACGGTCTGAAAATCAGCTGTACACATTCCAAAATATAGCCAAACTATATGCTGATCCAAACCAAACATTATCAAAACATTATCAAAATAAATAAAAAACGGGAATAACTGAAATAAAATTTAGTTAGACATGGCGATACAAAATGGTAGATACACTTACTGTGATCTTATTCCAGGAAAAGGCCAAAAAAACACGAACTAGGCTCTGAACAGTATATTCTTACAGGATTTCAAATCTCCACCTTTGGATACCCGTGCCTTTACTGTTAGGAAAAGTGTTTCAGAAAGCCCTTTTTCTCTGAGATTCGTCGGACGCTGAACCACGCGTCTTTTTCTGATCTCAATCTCTCGGAAAAAGCCTCCTTCCTCCTTTTCGCAAAACGGAAGTCTTCGAATTGACAGGTCATATGACCAAAGGCAATTAAGTGAACTCTATCGTCTATACTGAATGAAATTTGTTTTTATGGAAAGGAACCGCTACCTGTACTGAATGAAGTTTAACATCTAGCGAATAGATGGCGCCAGCAATATTAAAATTTGGAATTTTATAAAAAGAAAAATAAAACGCTACAAAGTACTGCGTCATCGGCATAGCATAATATGTTTACTTTATGCATTCCCATTCGATATCCTAATCCAGTATTCTTGACGGTTTTTATTACTTGATCCATGATTGTGTTGAATAAATATAATATAACTATTATATTTTCGTATATGGTTTATTTGAAATTGTAACATGCGGTTCATAACGATAATTTGACTCGAAATACCAAATGTGTGGTACCAAATTATTTGTAAAAAGTGCTTTTTCCAAATATGCTAATGAGCCAACCTTGTTCCATTTGAAAACATTGAGATATGATTAAAAGTGATGATTAAGAGTGTCATTTTCTATCGAATAAAGTAAAAAAGATACTGAGGGTGCCATTTAAAAATGAAAAGTTGTCTCATTTCTATATTCATGTGAAACAGGAAATGACTAAAAACAACTGAATACCACAGTCAATCCTATTTTATGTCACATACTAACATACCAAATATTGTTTTTTATCTGAAAAAATAAAAAAGTTATAGGGGTGAGCCATTTCTGAGACGCACCCGGTTTACAAATTTTCTCTTAAATTTTCTGACAAACTAATGTATTTTGAAAATATACGGACTGAATTCTTCAACCAGTTAGGATTTTTTTTGCTCTACACCATTTTTGTTATTGATTAGGAAATGCAAGACCTTGCTCCTCCTTGGTACTGGTCGTGGTCTTGCATTGTATAATAGCAGTTTTAGTCTTGGTCTTAGAAAATCTTTTAAATCTTAATCTTAATATTTTTTTTATTTATCTTTTTTATCTAATGCCTTACAAGCTCTAATAAAAATAAAAAACAGAAAATATCAAATTCGAAACACATTCTTCTTTTCATTCTTCTTTTTCATGAATCAACTCGTAATCATTTCCTTCTGTGTAAACAAATCGTACATTGATGTATACTCGGCCGGGTGAACGGTGGCAGGTCATAATGCTCCAAAGAATCTCAACAGTCACTATACATTTAAGAGCCGAAGCCGCCTTTGATCAGCCGGACTTAGCTACCGACTTGTATTTTTAATATTTACGTGTTGTACAAATTACAACACGGCCATTGAAAATTATCAGCGTATTCAGGATGGATCGTTAGACTTGTGAGCCGCTAGTCGCTTCTAATTGTTAGATATCTTTAGGTTCGACCACACAGTGGCGTGAGATAGGATTCTAGAGGAATAGGTAAATCTACACGAGATTCGATTTATTTATTGAAACAACCAATCTGATAGTTATCTAGCCAGGGGGTTATAATCCTAGATCATATTATATACTTACGTGGATAAGTAAATCACTTTGGAAACTGTCGCAGACATATCAACGACTTCCATTTATCTTCTTTTTTTTGTTGCACACGCGGTGCTTCTACTCTATCTATCCTTGTCGAGGACCTATCGTCCATGTGCCAAATTTGATCATTAATTTTAAAAATTTAATTTGTAAAATGCATATATTTGAACAATAAGTTGAATATTTACTGCCACAAAAATTAAATTATATAAAAAATACATTTAGCCACTCCGTACGAATATCAATATTCTTAGGAAATCTAATCATAAAGTATGCATGTGGTTTAATATAAATAATAGAACAACTGAATACTTTACTTGCCTATGAAAAGATAATTCGGGGACCTTTATATTAGAACTTCCACGCAGCAAACATTTTCTAGTCATTTTTACGAGTATTTAGAAAATCCAACAAAAAAATAGAATTATAATTGTACAAACTTAAAATTAACTTCTCACTGAACACACTTGTATGCTTGGCTATATAAAAGCTATCGATAAAAGAGTAATTCATTTTTAAAATAAAAAACGCAAAAAACATTCGTCGTTACATAATGGAAATAAGATTGTGACAAATCATTATGACAAGATTATGACAATATGATGGCAATGAAAAGTTGGTTTCCATAACAATGTATAATTTGTACTTTCTAAACCCATGGTACAAAGAATACAAGGTATGATATTGCGCAGGTTGGTCGCTACGTCACAGGTGATAACAGGCGCTATTGGTCAGCACGCTCCGCGCGCCAGTTCAAATCGTCAAAATATTGTTATAAACCTGTTTTTTTGTTTATATACCGTCATTGAATTATCGCTAAGCAAGTTACTGTGGAGCAGTGCGTAAGGAGTCTGACTAGGAAGCGAGAGACCGGAGTTCGAATCTCGGTCGGGACATAACTTTTTATTTATTTTTTTAAATACTGTTGTATTCTATAGTTTATTTTTGTAGTATAAAAAAAAGAACTATTTTATCTGTTATTTTTTAATCTCCGGTATTAATATAAATTGATTGTTGGTACAATACCTCATTTAATATAAAATAATATTCTACTTTTTGAAATGTATCGGGCCCTAATTGTACCTAAAAGTACCGTATGATCGAATAAAAACGGCGTCCAGTTGGCTTGGAAATGACAATCGATGGCATTTCCTATATAAATTTACATATAAAATGACAGCGATCTTCATTTCATAGCCATCGCTGACGCCGTTTTTATTCGATCATACGGTAGTATATTTTTAATGATATACCATATTGTAAACTATTTAATATTTCAGTGACTTAAAAAGTTAATTTGCATTGAATAATTGCCTACCATTAAAGGAACTTTGAGCTATATAATCCTTGATGGGCATATTCTGGGTATGCAAATACTTCCTCTAAATTTTGGGTTTCGTTCAACCGATTTATTCTCAAAACCTGAAACATCTACATATAAAAAGAAGCACAGGTTACTAATTATAATAAACTTCACCCTTGGAATTACTTCCACTAATTATAATAAACTTCACCCTTGGAATTACTTCTATCACAATTACAATACATTCATCTGCATTGGCATTTTCTACTTTTCGATGGGAAACAATAAAATTCCCAACATTTTTTAAATGATGTAACAATTCCTCTTGTGGTTACTTTTCCATATATATCCTCGTCTCTGTCCTCATGTGAAATCAGAGGCAATGAACATGAAAATTATTTACCATAAACATCGCAAACTAAAAACCTAATAAACAATTTTATAGGTATCGAATATAGAAATAAATTTAGTATTCTTACCTATTATGGTCCAAAGTCCAAATCCATGTTAATAGATAATTATTATTTTAAATATATTTTTTTTGGAACTGCTGGTTTCAAGATGTATTAAATTAAACGAACTAAAAAGTCTTAAAAATAAACAATTCTTAACCATAACCCCAAAAAATGGATCTCCTGTCAACTTTCTTTATTTTTTATTTATTCCTCATTTTCCTAGTGACGTCACAGGTGGTATGCGCGAACTGAACGAAATTGGAGCCGCTATCGATCATGGTACAAAGAATACAAGGTATGATATTGCGCAGGTTGGTCGCTACGTCACAGGTGATAACAGGCGCTATTGGTCAGCACGCTCCGCGCGCCAGTTCAAATCGTCAAGGTATTGTTATAAACCTGTTTATTTTGTTTATATACCGTCATTGAATTATCGCTAAGCAAGTTACTGTGGAGCAGTGCGTAAGGAGTTGGGCTAGGAAGCGAGAGACCGGAGTTCGAATCTCGGCGGGACATGACTTTTTTTTAAATACTGTTGTATTCTATAGTTTATTTTTGTAGTATAAAAGAAAGAACTATTTATTCTGTTATTTTTTAATCTGCGGTATTAAGATAAATTGATTGTTGGTACAATACCTCATTTAATATAAAATAATATTCTACTTTTTGAAATGTATCTGGCCCTAATTGTACCTAAAAGTAATATATTTTTACAGTGATATACCATATTGTAAACTATTTAATATTTCAGTCACTTAAAAAGTTAATTTGCATTGAATAATTGCCTACGATCAAAGGAAATTTGAGCTATATAATCTTTGATGGGCATATTCTGGGTATGCAAATACTTCCTCTAAATTTTGGGTTTCGTTCAACCGATTTATTCTCAAAACCTGAAACATCTACATAAAAAAAGAAGCACAGGTCACTAATTATAATAAACTTCACCCTTGGAATTACTTCTATCACAATTACAATACATTCATCTGCATTGGCATTTTCTACTTTTCGATGGGAAACAATATAATTTTTTAAATGATGTAACAATTCCTCTTGTGGTTACTTTTCCATAGATATCTTCATCTCTGTCCTCATGTGAATTCAGAGGCAATGAACATAAAAATTATTTACCATAAACATCGCAAACTAAAAACCTAATAAACAATTTTATACCGAATATAGAAATAAATTTAGTATTCTTACCTATTATGGTCCAAATCCATGTTAATAGATAATTATTATTTTTAAATATATTTTTGAAACTGCTGGTTTTAGTAATTATTAAATTAAACGAACTAAAAAGTCTTAAAAATAAACAATTCTTAACCATAACCCCAAAAAATGCAGATCTCCTGTCAACTTTCTTTATTTTTTATTTATTCATTATTTTCCTAGTGACGTCACAGGTGGTATGCGCGAACTGAACGAAATTGGAGCCGCTATCGATCATACCTTGTATTCTTTGTACCATGGCTATCGATCATACCTTGTATTCTTTGTACCATGTTCTAAACCCATAGATAAACAAATAAAAAGAGACTGGCAAATTAAATGGCAAAGAGAGGGACAACGTTCCTGTAGCGCAACTCAGAACGCAAAATTTCGTTCTATTTATGTTGATATGCGCATTGAGTCTATTGGGCCCACTATCTCATTCTAATATAACAAGAGAGAAAGAAGCAGCCATATAAAACGTAATTTCTAAATAGAAAAATCGCCTTTCGCCTTCGTCATAAAGACAACCAAGATGACAACATCATGACAATTCGTCATGTTTGTTAATTTTTCTTTTGGCGATTTACCTTTTTTTTTCTAAACTCTCCATTTTATTGACTTATGGATATCGATAGGGAATAAATTCCTTTATTTCAGATAGGTATTTATATTTTGTTACTTATAATTTTAGGTTATATTATTTGTTATTTTATTTGCTGCAGGAGCCAGTATCATCTATTTTTTTATATGTATTGGTACCCCCTTTCTCTGATGGTATGTTAAGGACACCCGGTAAAATAAAAGTAAGTATGTTATATTTATCAACTTATTAAGAAAAAAGTAAAAGTAGTAGTGTCAAAAATATTTCGAACGAGATAAAAAATTAATACATTTAATTTTTTTCAGTTTTTGGGTAGTTTATAGCTGGTTTATAGTAACCAGATAGAAACTTAATTAATATACATATTTTATTTTGTTTTAGGATTAAAACTGGACTTGAAAATGGTTCAGGGTCATGATTCTAGTAAAGTCTTCTTTGCTTGGATATTCACTTTGTTATTGCAATTAGGCAGAGATTGAGATTTTTAATGCCCTTTAAAAAAATTGGCTGATCGTTTCCTGCAACTGTCAGTTCTTCTGCATTTAAAATTGGTAGGTGGGTGGAATAAACACTGTTATTTTTTGTTATCTACATATATAAAATGCTAATGTTTATCTGTGCCGTCTCTACTGAAGTAACGACTTGCTCTAGAAAGTTGCTTTTTTTTACTAAAAGATAGCTAATTTGCTTTTTTGTTTTTCATTTAATTAGAAAAAAATAAACAGCTTTTTTTTCTGATGTCGTGGCGGATGCGCCAGGCTTCAACTAGTTATATTATAAAAAAAATATTTATTTTTATGTATAATACATAGTAGTATTCTTTCGTTCCGAAAGAAATTGAAAATTTTCACTTAAACTGATTTATTCCCTACACCACGTTCCCTTTACGTGAATACTACTAATAATGGCTAATTTAAATTTCCCGCCAGCCAGAATGTGCTATAATGTCTTATGATACGTTTTATACCTATCTCTTTCTTTTTCATATGAAGCACACATAATAAAGAAAGATAGCAATAAAGACGTACGTCCTGCCATGGTCCTGCTAATTGGTTTCAAAATTGTTATTCTGACTTGCGCTACGGGAACGCGGTCCCACTCTTTACCATGAGATTTGTCAGTCTCTTTTTATTTGTTTGTCTATGTCTAAACCGTATAAAATTGTGCTTATTATGGAAATACGTGCAACTTTTAATGGGCATGCCAAAGTAAGGTCCTCGAGAAAGAAAAACCTATTGAACTGATATTATTGATCGTTTCATAAGTGCAATAAAGAAGGTTTGATAATGGCATGTTGTGATGTTAGAGACATATTTTTTAATGCAAAATTTACGGCGTTGATTTATCCACGTAAGTATATATGATCTAGGGTTATAATACATAAATACACGGAGGCTTTTTAAAGATGTAGACGCAAAGTCAAAAGCAGTTTTAATTCTGATTAAGCAAACACAATAAACCATTTTGTAAATATACTCATTTAGCAAAATAATTTCAGTTAGATCTATATCAGGTACGCTACTGACTCTGATAATGGTAGTTACATATTGACTACAAATACGGCACTAATGGCTTACGAGATTCGACAAATTATTTTTTAATGAATAATGCCAAATAAAAATAGTAAATTAATTTTGTGATGGAATGCTTCTCTAACAATGCTAGAAAGACCACCATCTATCTGTGCGATCTTAAAAGGTCAAGCAAATGTTAGAGCATATTCCAGTAAAGGAGTCCCTTGCCTTATGCGGTAGGTATATTTATTTATTTATAGTCGGCTTTGCTTATTCGCGTTCGCATTTGTGACACTAGTTACTTATAAGCGGTTTTAATAATTCATGATTAGATATAAAAGATTTATATACAGGGTGGTCCAGGCTGAACGTGCATTAGAAATTTCTAGAGACCTACAACATCTAGATCGGAAATTTGTTGCGCATCGTTTTTCAACGAGATCTATCGGTTTAAAACATTTTCAATATGTCGGCACTTCCGAAAATACAGGAAGTTGACAACAATTTTCTTATTTTAAATGTGTACCCCATTTTTTATTACATATTAAATTCTCTGTAAAATTTAATTATTGTTTTACATCACTTGATGTTTAAAGTATATATATATAACAAGAAAAATATACGCGTTGAAAGTAAATCTTAAGCCTTAAAACCGATTTTTATTTTTAGTATAGGAACATGTATAATCAAAAAGTAACGAATTGAAAAGCATTTTTACTAGTGAAATAAAAAAATGGGGTGGTGTTCCGTTTCAAAAAAACGATTTATGATAATTTTTTAATCTTTCAATTCCATGACAGCTACGTTCAATATTATATGACACATTTAATTGTTGAAATAGATAGCCACATGTATTCTCTTTATGTTACAGTTGGTTACAGTGACTTTGGTAATCACTAAATTTGACTTCTATTAATAAAATTAACAGGCAGTTTATTTTTTTTATATTTTTAATATTTATTTCATCCAAAAATTTTAAATATATTTTTTTCAAAGACGGTAAATGTTAGGTAGAGAGTGTTTAATATCGAAATTCATAAAATTTTACAGAGAATATAAGTATGGACAAAAATGGGCGTACCTATTAAAGATAAGAAAGTTGCTGTCAAATGCCGGCATTTTTGGTAAATTTTTAATCGTCAATATTTTATGACATGACAGACGAAAAATTTATATTTATTTGAAATAGATAGCCAAATGTCTTCTCTTTATGCACATTGATTACTAAATTTGACTTTTAGTCTGTAAAAAAAATTAACAGGCTGTTTATTTCGTCCAAAAATTTTAAATATTTTTTTTTATCAAAAAACGGTTAATGTTAGTGTCGAGAGTGTCAAAATTCATAAAATTTTATAGAGAATTGAAGTAGGTATGTAATAAAAATGCTGTCAACTGTCGGTATTTCCAGAAGTGCCGCAGTATTGAAAATATTTTTTATCTGTAGATCTCGTTGTGAAACAATGATGTGCAAAAAATCTCCAATCTAGATATTGTAGATCTCTAGAAACTTCTAATGCAAGCTCAGTCTGGGACACCCTGTATATGTAACTCAACGAGAAAATTAAGGCTCGTTCCCACAGCATCAGAAAACTATCCAAAATTGTTAATCGAATTAGTAATTTATGTTTCTTGCTTACGACATATCTTGACTATCATAGTGTGATCAACAACATTAGACAAGCTTCTGACCGGTTTGGATGCTTGTGGGAACAAACCTTATATCAACTAGTTTTCGAGTTGTAACATACGATGAGAAACGGCAACATAGATTTGGCTTTTTTCTTGTTACATAAAAAATGGCAATAAGATTTTTGATCCATAAAAATAATATCCTTAAAAAGCCAAAATGGAATCTTTTTAAGCCAAGTGGAATCATACGATATTTCTGGAATTTGAAATTTTGACTAAAACATGTTTTTCATGTTACAATAATATCGCAATAAGATTTCGACACAGCATCTATCGCCATAAAACCACCGAGATATTGGCTACATAGGGTGAGAAATTGTCCTTTGCAGGTGCTTGGCTTGGTATCAGATATCAAATCACAGAATTTGTTGATTTACGAAAGTCGTTGTCTGGAGTAAATCCATCTCCAGACACATATCATTTGCTGACCAGTGAGTTGACGACTTACTTGATTCACATATCGTTGAATTCAGTTAACGCTTCGTCCTACGTGGGCGACAAAAGCGGGCGATTTGGGCGATGCGAGCGACAAGTGTTTTTTCAAACACCGTGTTCTTCTGAAATCGTCCTGCGTTGTTGCCCTGGGTTTTAGTTTTGTTTTAGGTTTTAAAGATTTAAAAATAGGTCTTGAGTCGATATAAGCCACTGGCTCGGCCACTGGGGTCTTATACCACCCCTAAAAATATTTTCACTTATTTAAGACATAATATGTTTTCAAGGAACGTAGCCTACACGTAAACGAGAATCTCCAGTATTCTTAATATACCTTATGTGAAAAATATACATTCCATACTTACACACCTGTATTTTAGAAATCTGAACTTTACATCCAAACTCGTATGCTAGTATATTTTTCAGGTCTTGTTGACACTACTATGATCACTATTACTTACCAAACCCAATATATTATTACCCATTGGGCTATTCCATGTTTTTAAGAGAATTTAACACATAATCGTCGGCACAATAGACGAGATTTTCTGTGAAAACCACACCGGGTAAAGCACAATATAACTGCACCCTCCCTCTATCTCTTTCCCATCGATAGTTTCGAAAATCTGCAGCGATGAAGGTATTGATGGCGGCTTACCTTTGATACCTATCTCCAGGTTAAAATGGGCCATACGCACTCCATTGTGCTCATTGTGTTAAAAGTAATTGTCGGCATAGGTGAAAGACTGCTTTACAGGTTTTGAACTATTCCGATACAATGTGGCAAATCGCACTGCGTTTTACTGTGTACTATGGGAATGTCTTAATATTTGATGTTTTCTTTTAACATATTTTGATGATGTTTTTATTAAGACACGAATTGAGGTAAATAATACGTAAGTATGTCTTATAATTAATCTATATCAATTATTTCTATTATCTTAATAATAGTTATTTTTTATACAAGATAAAATGGTATTTTATACGTTTATATATTACGATAATGCAATTTTATCGTCGTGTATAAAATAATATATATTTCCATAGCGAGTTACGTTTTAAAAATATTCAGAAATTATTATTTCAAGGAATTTATTACGAGTAGAAGAAATATTGTGCTGGGTTGGCTTTGGTTTCAATGTAATTTGATAAATAAATAAAGCTGTCTCTTTAGTTGTCAGTTTTGAGTCAATATTTTTTAATCCTCTTTCGTGTCGATTGCTGATTGAATTGGAGCCAGAGATGGCTCAAAACGAAATAAGTACATTACCAACAGATATTCAGGCTGAGGCGACAAACGCCATATCCAAACTACTTCCATTTAAATCCCGAATAACTTATGAAAAGGAATACAAAAATTTTCAAAAATGGAAGCAATTAAAAAAGGTGCGAGAAGAAATAAAGTTTTTAACCTATCCTCGCTGCTAAAGTATCATTTAATCTACCCTTGCGGCCTAAAGTACTTTTATATCTACTATTTTTGATAGATATAAGGCAATTTTAACAGTTGCTATGGAAAAAAAATAATAAAATTTAAAAGAAATGTTATGCAATTTTATAGTTAGTTCCGTATGATCGAAAAAAAAAACTTCATTAAAGACGGCTGTGGAATAACAATCGATGATGATTTTGGCATGGTTAAGCCCTTATAGACTTAACTTACTTGTCTCGTAATTTTATTTATTTTTTAAAGCGTTTACTGCCAGTTGGCCTTAAGAAGATGTAATATATTTTTCAGTCAAGTAAAAATCATTTTGGAATGGTGTAGATTAAAATTCGAGGAAAAAAAATATTCTGTATTCTAGAAATACTGTTTTTCTGTAATTCTTCTCACTTTTTCCGTTAATTCTGTACTTTAGAAATCATTCTGGAAACGTTATATCGATTTTTAATCCTTCTATAATTAGTGTTAATTATTGGCCAGTCAATTCCTAGTAAATAGTTTGTGAAAACTATAATCGATTGTTAATCCTCAGCCGTCTTTGACGCTTTTTGAAGTGAAACTTCTTTACGCGTTACGTGACACACGGCCTTGAATGACGGCCGTGACTACGAGCTAGCGGGAGGATACGGAAAGAAAAAGTGGTAACGGCAGTGTTGCCACAGCCAGCCCATGCGGGGTAGATCTACACTTTTATATAACAATTTAACCCTGCTAACTCGTGATACCCCGATGAAAAATAAGCTTGTGACAACACTGGGTAACGATCTGTGCCATACGCGGCTAAGAAAATCACTATAATATACTTGATACTATGCCAATCAGGTGGATGACACTTCTTATGAGAGAACTGGCAATGGTTCAAAACTTGACTACAAGCGATTTTCTAGGAATCTTCCTTACCGATAAATTATTGACAAGAGTGACAGATAAAACCTTGACATTCTTTCAGTATTACAGTTCATCTCTTTTTCTTTCTAAAGTGTGCGTTGAAAGGAGACAAAAACAATTTTTGGTGACCTATAATTTGTGATTCGAACACCACTTTTCTCCATAGCTTTTCTCCTTGTCGGGTCGTTGACGTTGACTTGTCGCCATTTTATTTCTTTTGTTTACACGCTGCAGTTTGCTTTGCAAATTTAATACATAAATTATTTAGGCAAATATAGGTTTTTGATAAAACTCCTCGGACTAACGTGTAGGTAAGTGTTGATAAATAATTTTTTTGCATCTTAACATGCTTATTGTCATTCTCCTGATTTAGGTGACAAAAAAGGATAATCAAATCAAATTGAATTTTATATTTTTTCATCCCAGGACCGATAGTAAAATATATATTTTATGGATACCTTCCTAAATATCAACGAGATGAGCCATTGGAAGAAAGGGACTATAGTACAAAACAGAAAGGTGATCTTTTTTCTTTCCACTTAGGATATTGAAATTATTATATACTGTAGTCGTGTTCGGCATTATGCTCTGAGAAATATAGATAAACAAAGAACAAGAGATATAAAGCATCCCAGAGGAAAAGAGAGGCAATACCTGTACTCTCTCTGATATTTGTGAAAGTTACGGCAAAGTACTGTTGTAAATGTCATTTTTTTGATTGGCCTGAAAACTTCGAGGAAAAAGATGACACTTTCAACAGTACCCTGACAGATATCAGAGACGATACAGGTTTTTCCTCTCTTTTCCTCTGGAATACTTTTAATTTATTATTCTTTGTTTATCTAGATTTCTCAGAGCATTATGGACGCACTCAGCTTGTATGTTTGAAATAATCGTCCAGTTGGCTTAAAAATGATGATCGATGACATTTTCCATATAATTTTAGTTTTAAAATTATGATATATATCTTCATTCTAAGCCAACTATGACGCCATTTTTTTCAGTTTTGTTATAATTAATTTTGTCTCTTGATCTACTTGTAACATTATTCTTTTAATTTTATTAATTTATTGGGGTGAAATTAATTTCTGTTATATATTTGATATTAATATTAAACATATTTTTAAAAATTGTGTATTTTTTGTGTTTTTATGTATGTCATAATTAAAAATAAATGAATAATTAAAATTTTTTATTTTTTTAAACTTCCCGCCTATATAAATATAGAAAGTGCCTCTAGTAAAAATCTATTAATAATTACAAAATGCAAGACGTGCAAGTGTCTCGCAGCAAGACCAAGACCAAGACTACTTGGAAAACATATACAAAATATTCCAAATTTTCCAGAAAAAAAAATTCGCGGAAAAACGTCATAATCGTGTTTCTGGAGTCGAAATATACTACCCCTAAAAATATTTGCACTAATTTAAGACTTTTAAATTTATTAATTAAGAATTATAGCTTATCCTAAAACGTTTCATTTCGTAGATACAGTGTGTAGAAGTTTCATTTTTATTTCGCTTTTTTCTAAATAATTTCGGAACTATAGTTGATATTTGGATACTAATTGGCCTCTGAGTGTTTTTTGACATGAGAAAATTGATTTCGATGTCAATATGGCTCCTATTTGTAGGGGGCGCCACCTACAGGTGTTTCAACTGTTTTGAAAAGTAATAACTTTTGGTCCGTACCTGTATATAAAACTACTGAGCGAAAGAATTTATATACGTTTCTGTCAATTTCTATATAAAAAATGTCTCTTAGTTAAAATCGCTCCAAGTAACCGTTCACAAGATATTGGATGGAATTAATCAATACATGTCATTATAGACAAAAAATAAACATGTTGAGTAGATAGTTATTTGACGGAAATGAAAACTTTGGGAACATTTTATTTTATTAAATTAATCATAAATTTTTCTTCGAAAAAATTATACTAAAACAATTTCTGTTGATCTTTTGGCACGAAAAAAAAATATTTCAAATTTATTATTTTAGTCTAATAACTATTTAGTCAACATGCATGTTTAATTTATGTCAATCATAACAGGAATTGATTTGGATATAGGAATTGTTTGAATATTTGGAATTTCAATTAGAAATAGCAATTTCTCAATACGGCTATGGTATGCTCTTAATAAGTGGGTTTCGCAAGTAACAGTCACAACTTGTAAATTTTCAATATGATAAAGAAAAGCAAAAAACACTGATTTCAATGTATTGACAATTGACATAATTTGCTAAAATTTTTCGATCGATAATATAATTTGTTTTCATCGGTACCAATGACTTCTAAAAAAATCCAACGATTTTAATCAATTTGATCGCTCCCTACCATTATATACTTATTATATTAATTAAAGAAATGATCCGGCCCAGTTTATCTTCGAAAAGAAGATGCCAATCCGTCAAAAAAAGAGCACAACAAAGATCTCTCATGAATGAAGCATCAAACAACGGCCGCATGTAAAGACAAAACGCTATCTGAAAGATCGATCTACTTAATTAATATAATTGAAAACATTCACGTTACAGTTCTGGACTGGCGGACGCGAAGAGATCGTTTAAGTTGTCATTTGTTGCCGGTTATCAGGAGAATCTGGCCGAGGGATCTATACGAAGTCCTTCTCGATGCTTGTATCAGGCTGTTTTTTTTTTTTGAAATAATATCGTGCAGGATTATGTCCATTTTTTTTGTCGTTGTGGTTTTGTTATTTTCATCTATTTATCTCGATGTATAAAATTACTTTTGAATATGATTTAAAACAATTATTATTGGAAGGATCATCTAAAAACTATTTCAAGTAAGGTTAGATATAGTATTCACTTCGAGCTTAAGGTCTGTCGTACTGGAGTAGTCTGACTGATGCATAAGACTGGACGAATAATGAAACTAAGAACACGTTTTCAGTAAAACTGAACAGTATATTTATATTGAATCTAAAAGACTTTTGCACTCAAACTGTATTTATTTTGATTACCACAACATTTCGGTCAGAATATACACGGTGGTCCGAACTGTATTTCGGAAACTTTGGCAGCATATTCTGCAGATAAAAATAAGTAAAAAAGTTCGTATAAATTTACGTCCTAAAATGCTTAGTTTCGAAGATACAGGATGTAGAAGTTTTATTTTTATTTCCAAATAATTTCTAAAAAAACGTCAATTTTTGGATGAAAATTGGTGTCTGGGAGTTTTTTGACATGAGAAATTCGATTTTTATGTCAATATGACTCCTACTTCTAGTGGGCGTTATCTACATATATTTAACTGTTCTGAAGAGTAATAACTTTTCGTCCGTACCTGTATTATTATACAGGTAGGTACTTAGTAAAAAAATATACATTTTCGTGACTTTTCACGTAAAAAATATATATCTTGGTAAAAATCGCTAGAAGCAATCGTTTTCAAAATATTTAGAATGGAAATAGTCAATACATGTCATTATTGAAAAAAAAATAAACCCGTTGAGTAGATTTACTGAAATAATAAATTTGGGAAATTTTTTATTTTTTAAATTAATCATAAATTTTTCTGCCAAAAAATGATGATAAAACAGTTTCTGTTGAACTTTTGGCACAACAACATTTCAAATTTATGATTTCAGGCTAATAATTATTTAGTCAACATGTTAAATTTATGTCAAGGATGACAGGTATTGATAATTTCGATTCCAAATATCTCGAGAAGCATTACTCGTAGCGATTTTTACCAAAAGACCCTTTACGCAAAAAACGTCGTAAATGTATATTTCTTTTACTCAGTAGTTTTATACAGGTACAGACGAAAAGTTATTACCCTTCAAACCAGTTAAAAATATATAGGTGGCGCCCTCTACAGGTAGGAGTCATATTGACATCTAAATCAAATAACTCATGTCAAAAAACTCCCAAACACACTGATAAAAAAGATATACTTGAACTAAAGTCGTCATCGTTCTTGAAAAAAAATTTAGTGGCAAGAGAATTTATTTTAGTGTAAAAGAAAATATTTTGCCTGAAGAAAAACACTTAACTCAAGAAAACTGGTTCTCTTGAAAAATTCGAAAATTTCTCTTAATCTATTTTCATTCAACCAAGTGCAAGTTACTTTGTTTTAAGATAATAAGAAAAATACACTATGAAGTACTTCATTCAAGAAACATGGCCATTTTTCCAATAGCTAAATACTCTTTTGATGAAAAATAATAACGACACGCAAAGACGATGACGAAGGACGGTATATATATATATACAATCAGTCGGCAGTTCGATCAGTCGTATGTCGCATTTCATAGGTCGCACATCATAGTACGCACGGGTTTTGTTGCTTGGAATTTTCCACTTGGAATTTTGCATAATTTTCTTTTTAAGCGCATATCGTATAACAAATTAGTGATCGTTATTAACATGAATTTGTCATTTTTATGGACAAATTTTAGGATATATGGATTCTTTAAAGGAGTTTCTGAAAAAAATGGAAATTAGGGCATTTATTTGCTATATTTGAAGGTAAGAGACATTTACCTAATGCACCTGTTTAGATAATGCATGCGTGACTATAGATAGAATAAGAATAATAAATAAGCAAGTAAAAAAATTTTAGAATCTCAAGTCGTCGTATTAAAAAATTCAAAATGTGACCAAAGCTTATAATATTAATAATTTATTTGCTTTACTTTGATTAATCGTGATGTAACATTTTTGTAGAGACATTTTGTAGAGTGATGAACCACCCCAAAGAATACCAAGGAGTGAAGAAGCAGATATAACTACTATCGAGGAAAATAATATCACTTTACTTACTACAGACCAGGAAAACCTAAATTTATCAGAAAATATTATACCTCGTAATATGCCTGTATATGACGTATAGACTTCTCTCAGATCAAAATAAATTTTAGTTGAGTCAATAGTATTCGCTCTTGGTTTAAGAAAAGTGTCTCTTTAATCAAGAAATGTCCCTCTTCAATCAAGAATTTTTGCATGAATCAAAGAGACTATTGTTCTTGTAGCAAGAACTTCTCTTGACCCAAAATTAATATGCAAAGAACTTCTTTGCGTATTAATTTTGGGTCAAGAGTGAAATACTTTGGACAGATAGGTTTTTCTATTCTCTAAAGTAATTTTTTAAAGCTTAAGAAAAGAGAGTTAATGGTTTGGGCAAAGAAACGTCGTTCTTGGTCCTGTTGAAAAGCGCCCATCTTTTGGGTCAAAGTCATATTCATTTCGACTGAGAGATCCTTTTTTTCAGTGTAGGTATTCCACGTTTACTCTAACGTGATTTTTTTTTCAATCGTATATATACTATTTATTCATTTCATTTAAATGATTTTTTTTTCTTATTCGTATTACCTTAACTGAATAAAAAATAATTAATAACAAAAAATATACTGTGTATATTATATTTTTTCATAATCTCACTAACTATGATTGTCAGTTCTTTATTTGAAAAGAAACAGAAAATTTTGTCTTAGTCTCGACGACATAAAACCGAGGTTATAATTGAATTCATCTTAATGTGTAGTTAAAATATCAATCTGAATAATTAAATTATATTCGTTTAAATATTTTCAAAAGCAATAGCTAAAATATTACTCTCACGAGGCTCGCACATACCTACGATATTATAAAATACTGTTATGACGCAATCAATTTCGCATATTGACAGAAAAATAATTAATGTGTTTGTGGTTACAAGATATAAATGGTTAAATCAAAAAACTATGTTTAATATGTTTTAATCATCAATCAAAAACTGATGGCACTCGGACAAAAAAGATATTACAAGATAATTTTAATTTCTTATTTCTTATATCTTAAAGTAGGTAATAGATATGTTTTTTTTATTATTAAATAACTTACTGTACCTCATATAGGATTGAATCTATTAACTATGTAAACTATTATATTATAATAGATAATGCCAGGATTTTTTCTCATCACTGTTTTTCATTTTTAGATGTAGCCACTCTAGCCTGTAACCACAGATTATCCGCAAACCTTCCGAACACCCCGATAAAACAATTTACAAAAAAAATTGAACAAAATTCACCATAGAGCATCAAAAAATGAACAAAAAGGTTATAAAATACACACATGTGAAAAGTATGTTCCGACGTGACTAGACGTCGATCGTCGGGACGCAAATGCCGCCACGACGCGCGTCGTTGTCCGACGTTTCGCGAAACGCGCCGTCGCCACGCTTCAGCCGAACAATGGCGTCTCCCCTCTTAACCAATCGAATTCACAGATTTACGCGACCATTCAGGCGAAAGTAACGGCAAGGCTCTTCGTTACGCCTCCCGATTGTATTTTATCTCTTTAGAGCGTGGTCGATGGCTAGAATGTACTAAATTTAGTACAAATGTTTTTGAGGTCAATCTCTAGACCTCACTTATTCAAAATTGACATAAAACTTGTCAAAAATTAACACAAATTATAGAAAGATTAAAAATAATAATAATAATAATAAAAGAATGTTTCCAGACACAAATCTATTTCCTAAAAATATTTTTTCTTGAATTTTAAATTATACCGTTTAAAAATCACTTTTATTCAATATAAAAATAAATTACAATCTTCTTAACGCCAAATAGTAAATGGTAGTAGGCGCAACTAAAAACTAAAGAAGAGTCAGGATGAAGTAATGACGTCTATAATAGGGCTTGACCATTCACCAGCCATTTTTGATGCCGTTTTTTTATCGTATGGTATGAGCTGACCCGACTAACTTCGTACTTTTTCACAATGAGGCCTGGAATTATAGCTGACCATACTTCGGCAACTCATTCCTCGGAGGTGGACTTCTTTACGGACTTTACATTTTTGTTTACATTTTGATTCAAGTATAGTTTCTATTTTCTTAATATCTTTCTAGATTTGGTTATGCTATTCTCCCAATCTTTTCCAATTTATTTCTATTCCATAACGGCTAATATGTCCATAGGAATAGCCACGGTAGGGCATCCCACCACGCAGTTGCCCCACCCTATCTGGCTATAGCTAATGCATAATTTCTTGCAGTTCAGTCAATACTCAATTGAACCAGTAAAGGTAATACTTAATCTTAACATACTTTTTATAAATATTAATACCTATAGGTGCGAAAATTTCAAGTAGAATTGGGCACATTGTTAAATAGAATAATAATTAATTAATAAATGTTGAAAAATGATAGACATGAAAGGTATAGGTACTAGCAAAGCAACAAAATTAAATGCATTTTATACGCAATTGTTTATGTTGACGTGTTTGTAGAAGAGCAACAAGAAACAACTGTTTAGACTTCTTTGCCTTATCGACAATAAAGTGGAGTTTTCAAGAGCATCGGGCTTTTTCAGTATATTTTTTTCTGCTTTTTAAGACAACAATTATTGAATAAAAACACTAAATCACCACAATACATCAAAACGGTTGGTGTATTGCGGTGATTTAGTGTTTTTATTTTGCTGTGTAACACTAAAGGTTCCAACCCTCAACTGTAACAATTATTGCTTTAATGGTCAATGACAAGGATCCCTTAGGTAGTGTTCAAGTCAAAGAAGATATACATATAATACTGCTACTCACATCTGAAATGAGAAAAAAAAGAAGAATTTAGAATTTATAAGGAAGATCAGAAACATCTCAAGATCAGAAAAAAAATGCGATTTATCTTCATATTAATATGTGAAACATTTTTAAAATTAATTTTGCTTTTAATTTTTTTATTAATTTTGTCTTATATTATCGAAAAATTTTAGACTGGGCGCTGCCATGTAATTTTGAGTCGGCCGATTATATAGTTGCCTAATTGAAAACAATACAGGGTGGTCCAAATTGTATTCTAGAAACTTCGGCAGCATATTCTGCTGATAAAAATAAGTAAGTATAAAAGTTCCTATAAAGTTGTGTCCTAAAATACTTCGTTTCGGAGATACAGGGTGTAGAAGTTTCATTTTTATTTCGGTTTCTTCAAATAATTTCTGAAATAACATCGATATTTGGGTAAAAATTAGTGCCTGAGTGTTTTTTAACATGAAAAATTCAATTTCGATGTTAATATGACTCCTACTTGTAAGGGGCACAACCTATGTGTTTTTTAACTGATTTGAAGAGCAAAAACTTTTCGCCCGTACCTGTATAAAACTATACTGAGTAAAAAAATATAAAGTTACGTAATTTTTAATGTAAAAATTGTCTCTTGGTAAAAATCGGGATACGAGCAACCGTTTTCAAGATATTTTGAATGGAAATAGTCAATACATGTCATTAGTGACAAAAATATATAGGTTGTCAAGATAATTATTTAACTGAAATGATAAATTTGCGAACTCTTAAATTTTTAAACTAATAATGATTTTTTCTAGAAAAATATACGATAAAACAGTTTCTGTTGAACGTTTGGCACAATAATATTTCAAATTTATTATTTCTAACTAATAACAATCCAGATAACATGGATAATTTTCGTCAATTATTATGGCATGCATTGACTAATTTGATTCAAAATACCTTCAGAACCATTACTCGTAACGATTTTTATCAAGAGTATTTTTTCGCTTAATAGTGTAATACAGGTACGGACGAAAAGTTATTATTATTTAAAACAACTAAAAGTATGTAGGTGGCGCCCTCTACAAGTAAGTGTCAAACTGACATCGAAATCGAATTTCTCATGTTAAAAAAGACTCAGACATAAATGTTCTTCCAAATATTGGGGTAAGCTCAAAAATTATTTGGAAAAAATGGAAATAAAAATAAAACTTCTACATTCTGCATCTCCGAAACGAAGTATTATAGGACATAAATTTATATAACTTTTTTACTTATTTTTATCTGTAGAATATACCGTTGAAGTTTCCCGAATACAATTCAGACCACTCTGTATAGTACATGAAAATTCTACCATCTGTAGGTTTATCAGATGAAATCTTGTCCACCCCGGGCAAGCCTTCCCAAAAATCCTAACAAAATCCGGACGTCATAACTTTTTAGCGATATAAGAGCAAAAATAGTAGGTATATTGTTTTATTCGGAGTAAAAATGATACTTTTTGTAGCGACGCTGTACGTTTGGCATAGAAGCGAGGCACACATTTTTTTCCAAACGCCACAAATAATTTTTTAAATAATTTCAAACGTTCCAAATAATAAAAAGATTTAAAAGGAATATCTTGGAGGTAATTATGTATCGAGAAATTATGCTTTTATTAATTTGACTATTATATATATTATTATTTGACTATTATATTATTTTATATATTTGATTATTTATGCTTTTTGAATTTGACTCTTTATGTCAGTTTACTAATATACAGGGTTGTTCACCACATACGACACGGAGTATTGTAGCTAAACGATGAGATTTTTACAAATTCTAAGTTTTGGGTTCGATGAAGGACTATTAGAGGTACAATTTAAAAATAATTTTACAAGATACAGAGTGTCCCAAATAAGTAAAAAATATCAAAGTTGTATTTTTTTAAATGGAACACCCTGTATATTATTACATTTTTAGTTTCTACGATTAAAATAAAGGTAAATTTGATTAAGATTTATTATACTTAAACCTTACCGTTTTTGAAATATTTTCAATTGTGTGAAATTGCAGTAAAAATTTTAAGGCTTCATTTCTCCAAGGGTATCAAAGTTTTTAATACTAAATATTTACTGAAGTTTATTTACTGATCAGTTATTGTGTTGCAATAATAAAAATAATACTATCTTATACAGAGTGTATAAAAATTTATTTTAAATAATTATTAGCTTCAAACGGCAATAACTTGTCTAATTTAAATGGAACACCCTGTATATTTTACGAGAATCAGATGCACAATTTAATTGTCTATCAAATTATATTATACCATTTTTTACCTATCTCTTTAAGTTTCCGTAGAAAATGCATTTTCTTGTAATTTAGAACTTATTTATCAATATACCCATGGACTATTGACATTTTAGATTATTTTTAAAGATGTACCAAATTTTAAAGAGTACAGATACTAATATTGTCGATATAATTCGTTTATTTCATTAAAAAATAAAAAAAAACTGTTTAAATATTTGTTAAAGAGGACCAATTAATATGATTCCAGTATTCAAACTACATTAACTGACTGTTTGCATTGATTAATAATAATTGCTCCAAATACTAAAAAACTGAATTTTGTATGGGCATTAGACAATGTGATAAAAAGTGACACCTTAAAAATGATATTTCATTTTTTAAAAAATTATTATTTATAACAACAAAGACTTTAATTTGATAACTTATTATTATATTGATTTCTGAGTCAAAAATTCACATTTATCTATAATTTATTAACGAACACAATTAAGTATGTCATTAATTAGTATATGGGCGGAAATAATGGTGTTATATTTAATTAATGGTATACTCTTTTATAAAGATTTAAATAGTATTCTTTTTGCATACAAATGGGCTAGTAGCATACAAATGGGCTAGTCTGTACATTTTGTACATTTGTTGCTTTAAAAACAATCTAAAATGTCAATATTCCATGGATATATTGATAAATTAGGTGTAAATTATAAGGAAATGCATTTTCTACGAAAACTTGAAGGGATAGGTAAAAAATGGTATAATACAATTTGATAGACAATTTAATTGTGCATCTGATTCTCTTAAAATATACAGGGCATTCTATTTAAATTAAAGAAGTTATTGCCGTTTGAAGCTAATAATTATTTAAAATAAATTTTTAGACACTCTGTATAAGGTAGTATTATTTTTATTATTGCAACACAATAACTGATCAATAAATAAACTTCATTAAATATTTAGTACTAAAAACATTGATACCCTTGGAGAAATGAAGCTTTAAAATTTTTACTGCAATTTCACAAAATTGAAAATATTTCAAAAACGGTAAGGTTTATGTATAATAAACCTTAATAAAATTTACCTTTATTTTAATCGTAGAAACTAAAAATGTAATAATATACAGGGTGTTCCATTTAAGAAAATACAACTTTGATATTTTTTATTTATTTTGGACACTCTGTATCTTGTAAAAATATTTTTAAATTGTAGCTCTAATAGTCCTTGAACGAACCCCAAACTTACAATTTGCAAAAATCTCATCGTTTAGCTACAATACTCCGTGTCGTATGTGGTGAACAACCCTGTATATTAGTACTTTTGTGCTTAGGCGTAAAAGTGCTTTACTTTTATGCCTAGGCGTTAAAATGACTTTTTTATGTTTTCAATCATGCAAAATTTGGGCAATCGCAAAAATTAATACGTTTGTGACGTTTGAAAATAAATTGGCGCCGGGAGGCACGTATAGCCGCCCATACTAAAATATGTTAATATCTAGAAAACTGCGACTTTGACTGATATTGATGTTATTACAAATTTTGTTACAAATATTATTCCTAATCTTAATTTGAAAACCGCGTTTCGCTAGCTACTGTAATTTTGGAGTTACGATTTTTTAAAATTTTTAACCCCCTCCCATACCCCCTTACCAACCCCCCCCACCCCCACCAAAAACTAATGGCCAGATTCTCGGGTGCCACAGTCTTTTTGTGCCGAATTTGGTTAAAATCGGTTCAGCGGTTTTTGAGTTATCGTGTTACAGACGGACAGACAGACAGATACCATGGAAATATTTTGTATTTAGGTCATTTATGACCCAAATAACTCATTTTGAGTGAAATTAAAAAAGCTTTTTTTGTCGATCCTAATAGCCTACCATACCTATTGGTATGGTCGGCTAAAAATACATTTATAACTTTCAAAACTTAAAACTTACGAAGTAAAATCACGAATTTACACTGCTGTATTTATCGAGGATTTTTTTTAAGCAACTAAATTTTTACTAAAACTAATATATTATTTTGCATTATTGCGACATTCCTTAATAGAACAGTAAAATCCGGACGCTTCTGAAAAATCCGCCTGGACCCAACCGGATGTAGTGAAAATCCGGACGACTGGTAACCCTAATCATCCGCCGTTGATTGAATCTCTACATTGTATTAAGTGTTACAAACTTAGTACATTTCTATTTGAAGCTTTAGTACATTTAGAAAACTTCCCGTCGCCGTCGCATCTCTAACAAATTATATGTCACACCTCGGGACTCGATATCATCGACTCCAATATTTGTTTCTTAGTTTTCCCAAGTGTTTTATTTGCTTTACAATCTTCCTTTTTTAATTTAGACAACTAGTCTTTAAAGCTGCGTTCGCACAATACATCCCTATAGTTCCAAGTAACTAATTGAACGAGTACAATCTCTTGAACGTCGTTAAGTTTGTTTCCTCTAGTCGTTTTCTCAAATCTCCAAGATTATCGATATGTACGTCCGTTACGACAAAACCGTCTTCGTATACAGATATACATACGTCCCGACAATTACAGCCGTTATGAGGCAAAGCGACGCGCTGCAGGGGGCGTGGCCATTTTTAAACCACTCCCTTGTGTACCTAGGATCAAGTCACCCTTGAACAACGGAGTGACGTGCCGTTAATGCCAGTCTTCTGTACACTTCGCGTGGTAAAGCACATAGATTTCTGGCGGGTCTATAGTGTTGGGAAGCACGTGTTCGGTGAGGTCGCTGGACCAGGGCCTAACGAGTAATTAAGGTGCGATCGAGCGGAATCGCGGCACGCCCGCGATTTAATCAAGTAGAATCAGAGTCGGCCGAGCGCACGGCGACGACGACCGTCTTTTGTTTGTTTTTGTGGCGCGCCGTTCGAAGGACCGCGCCAAAGATTGGATTCTCGCGCGCGTTGTGGAGGAACTTTTGCGTTTTGGACTTCGTATATGCAAATTTGAATGAGGTCGAACGGTGTGTGGGTTGATTGTTGAAGGTAAGTCTTCGGCAGATGATTTTCCAATAGAAGAAAATGAAATAACTATTTAATATGAATCGATTTTAAAATAATATATGATGAGCGAGACTCGGCTTGATCTTGCACAAAAAGCAATACCAAGAATAGCTTTTAATTTGCAACTTATACAACAGTCGAAATGCAGTCATGGTCGAAAAGTTTCATTATTTTACCATATCTATTAAGTACGTTCCTAATAAATGTTTTTTTTAAAGATGTAGATATAATAATATACAGGTTGAGTCTTAAGTAAGTGCAAATATTTTCTGGTAGTTCTCGATAAAAGAAACATATTTTCTCTTTGCCGTTTTTTAAATAAGTCTAAAATAACCAAGTTATTTTAATTTGAAAATTAAAAACCACTGAGTTTTCTTTCTTGTAAATTTAATCTATTCCCTATGTTGCCGTATTATGTTTTAACTAAAAACATTTTTACAATTTTCTTTTCGAAAAATACCAAATTTTCCAAAAAAATCATGTAAGGACTCTCATTTTTCATAGATCATCATTCAAAAAGATTTTCCCTCTATAATTTATTAAATAATAAAAATAAAAAAAATGATCCCTAAAAACTATTGCCAGCCAATATACATAATAAACCATATTTGTATAAAAGCTTTTTTTGTCGAAACATACTGAATGTTGCCGTTTTAGTTAAGGTGCTCGTGTTTATAAACTATTCACATAAATAAATATGATATGTATAAAAAGTTCCTTATATGCTCAAAATTATTGTTTTAATTGCAAATAGTGTGTTAAATTAGCTCACGATTTTCCCGATTTTTGCATGAAAATGTAAAGAAAACCGTGCTGCTAGAGTTGAAAAGTTTTATTATTTTACCATATGCGTTTAGACTATAAGTATTTGTATATATAGAGGTATATTTCGACTGCAGAAACACGTCTATGTTTTTTTTTAAATTTGGATTTTTTTAGATTTTAGTTAAAAAACATAATTTCTTGATAATATGGCAACATAGTTGGTATATTAAATTTACAAGAAAGAAATCCCAGAAAACCTCCAGTGCTTCTCAAAATTTAAACAAAAAATACGTTTTTTTTTTATTTTCAAAATAAAATAGCTGAGTTATTTTGGATTTATTTGAAAAACGGCAAAGAAAAAAAATATGTATCTTTTATGGAGATCTAACAGCTCTGAAAATATTTGCATTTCTTTAAGACTCACCCTGTATATTCCCTAATAAAGATTTTTTAGAGAAATAGAGTTAAAATTATTTTTATAAAAAACAGGATGAGTTTTAAACAAGTGCAAATATTTTCATGGCTGGTAGTTCTTGATAAAAGAAACATACTTTCTCTTTACCCTTTTTCAAATAAGTCTAAAATAACCGAGTTATTTTTATTTGAAAATTAATAAAATATATATTTTTTGTTTAAATTTTGAGAACTACTGGCTTTCTTGTAAATTCAATCTACTGCCTATGTTGCCATGTTATGTAGATATTATGTTTTTTAACTAAACACTTTTTTACAATTTTTTTCAGAAAAATATCGTATTTTTTAAAAAATCATGCGCTCTAAATATTTGCACTTATTTATATTAAAGTAAGTAGCTAAGTACACAGGATGATTCAATATTACACCGATAAACTTCAACAAGTAATTTTTTGTTAACTATATAGATTTTTTGTGTAGTAATTATTAGAACTTATATTAAAAACTAAAATTGATAAACACCTACTGATTCCTTTTTTAAAGTTTCATATACATTAAATTACTTGGAAAACAATTTAGTTAAAGATCTTCTATGTAGAAAATATAGTAATATATATATAGTATAGATTTAGTAAATTCTATTTATGATGGATGTGTCTGATTTAAACTGTGAAAATTGCAAATCATATTTTTTCTGTTTCTTGAAAAACCCCAGACTTTTTTCAAGGAACTAACCCGCCATAAAAGTGTAGACATTCATTATATCTGTTCTAGTATTCTAATAATCTATAACTGTTCTAATGTAGACACCTGTATTCTTCTAGGAACATGAAAATTATAACAGAACATCATACATATCAAAATATCTTGCTTTAAAATATAACTAATATTAAGTAGCGAATTTTACCAACAAATCTTTTTTACGTAAAAATGACGGAAATGTATATTTTTTTTACTCAGTAGTTTAATTAACATACTTACTAAAAATTATTACCCAAACTAGTTAAAAAATGTATGTAAATTGTGTTTTATTCTTTTTTAGCCAACCATACCAACAGGTATGGTACCTAGGCTATTAAGATCGGCAAAAAAAAATTTTTTTTAATTTCACTACAAAACAAATATTTTTTTCTGTTTTCCGAAACATTTAACACCATATATCTCTGGAACAAAAAGTGTCAATCTCAAAAACGATGCAGTTTTGTAAAGTACACATTCAACGCTACAACATATTACGAAATAAGCAAAATCAATTTTCGAAATTTTTCCAAAATTTTTCGAAAAAATTCCTCGGCACCGTCCTGCCGATTTTGTCAAAAACCGAAATCTCTCGGATCGCAACTAAAATATGCTCACTTATAGTTCATTTTATGTAGAATTGATTGCCGAAAGCCATTTTCCGATATCTCTAACAGATTTCGAGTTATTTGAGAAAATCTAAAAAAGAAATATTTTTTTCTGTTTTCCGAAACATTTAACACCATATATCTCTGGAATAAAAAGTGTCAATCTCAAAAACGATACGGTTTTGTAAAGTACACATTCAACGCTACAACATATTACGAAATAAGCAAAATCGATTTTCCAAAATTTTTCGAAAAATTCCTCGGCACCCCCCTGTCGTCAAACCAAAAACCGAAATCTCTTCCCCGACACAAACAGTACATTGTGAGACAGGAAATTGTAGAGAGAAACAAGCCCTATAACATAGGATAGAACATTTTAATGAACAGTGCTTTCCATAAAATCAATAAAATGAAATATATACGAAATAATATACATGTACTGATTTGTGTCGAAAATCGACAACTATGAAACTATGATCCCTTCCCCGACACAAGCGGTACATTGTGAGACAGGAAATTGTAGAGAGAAACAAGCCCTATAACATAGGATACAACATTTTAATGAACAGTGCTTTCCATAAAATCAATAAAATGAAAAATATACGAAATAATATACATGTACTGATTTCTGTCGAAAATCGACAACTATGAAACTATGATCCCTTCCCCGACACAAACGGTACATTGTCAGACAGGAAATTGTAGAGAGAAACAAGTCCTATAACATAGGATACAACATTTTAATGAACAGTGCTTTCCATAAAATAAATAAAATGAAAAATAAATAGATGAGATCAATGTGTTGCCGAAAGATTGCCCTAGACTTGTTTATTCGGTGCGGTCAACGCAAAAAAGACGCTAAGCAAACTTTATCCTATGATGTATGTTTAAGTATTTGTTTATTAACAAGAAAGCGTATAGGTTTTTTATTACAAAGTACTGATTGACACTTTGATTTTGCGCCCCCAAAATGTTGCGCCCACGTGCGTGCACGCACTGCACGCTCGCCAGGAACGGCCCTGGTGTAGAGAACTCCAAACTCCCATCGGACGCGACCCCAGGTGGCCGATAGGGGAAATAACCGCGGACCAAAATTGGAAAAATTCCTTTACTTTGTAACTAAAAGAACTACCGGCGCCAATTTTTTTATAAAGATATCTAAAAAATCCAAAAAATTTCATTGGGGTTGTTTTTGAAAAAATATCTTATATTTATAATACCTATATACCTATTTATATTGAAAAGAGATCTTTATCATCTTAAAACCTCATAAAATAATTCTAATAAATTATCCAAATTAAAATTACATTTTCATTATCTTATATTGGAGTAAAGAACTAACTCAAAGGCACAAAAATATATCTTAAATCCTAAATTTTCATTTGATTAATATTTCTTTCAATTAGATTTATATAAAAACATTATGAGTTTGGATATAAGATATTTCTGAACATATAGACATCAGAGACTTTTGATTACTTTACTTTTAATATTTCCAAATCGGTATTTTAATATAATTAAAATTATTTTTATAAAAGCTTCTATTGGATCTAAATACCAACTCAAAAGACTAAAATGTCCTTTAGAGCATATTCTTTTTGAATTATGTAAATCTCTTTTATGGTAGGACATCACGAAATGACGTTTTTGAATTAAAATTTAATTTTCAAATTAAAATCATACTCTCATATTTGGAAGCGAAATACTAGTTGAAATTATTAAAAAATCTGTTTTACATTTTTTGTTTGTCATTTTAAATTCCATTCTTCCATAGTAAACGGTAAAAGTCAATTTGCGTTCCAATATTCGGTAAAAAATTAAAATTCATGTTTCAAATAAACCGTTTGCGTTTTCAAAAGGAAACTCTTTTTAGTACAGGTATTTCGAAATGTTTTTTTGTATTGGCAATTTCAGTATTTTAAGGCAGACTCCTTCTAAATACGGTTCGCATCTTATGTTGTATTTAACTGTATTCATAATTTTCTCTTCCGGGTCTTAAAATCCATAATCACAAGACTTTTTAGAAAAAAATTATCAACTTTACTACAAAATATAGTCATTCCTGTTTCAGAAGAAGCTTAAACTCTATCATCAAGTAATTTAGAATACGTCAAGATAATTAAAATATATTTGCGAAACCCTTATTTTGAAGAAAATTATCGAGTCAAAGATTCTAAAAGACTTGCAGCCAACTTCGCTTTTGCCCTTTTAATTCCATCGTAAAAAGAAAGAAAATCTTCTGCCGTCAACATTTCCCAGCATATTCATCCCATTCGTCGTGACCACTCGCCATGGTTTGTAAAGCTTAACGGAAAAAAGCAAAAGAAAAAATAGAGGAAAAAACGAGTGACTTTTTCTTTGATCTTCCTCTAACCTTTTGCAATTTTATAAACGTACGTCATTAAGCCTAAATCAGTTTTAAAGACGACTTTTAATTATATGTCAAGTGCGCGAGTGATCTCTGCCGATTTCAGTGGTTATGTACGACATACGCTTTTTATATTGATGAGAGAGGACTACATGGATTCAAAAAAATACTATTATTTATAGGTTGTCTCACATTTTGTTAATCTGTGTTGAATGACTTTTTGGCTGTACATCTCTAGACCATAAGAAATCAGTTTTATTTCATCGACTATCTTTAGGTTTTCAAAGATACTGAATATTTGTATCTGTATTTAATGCAGATCCCCTCTAAATACGGTTACATGTAATGTTGTATTTTACTGTATTCATAATTTTTTCTTCCAGGCCATGAGATCCATAACCACGAGACTTCTTAGATAAATTTATCAATTTTACTTCAAAATATACAGGGTGTTTCAAAACAAATGCGAAAAACTTCAGGGGGTGATTCCTTGTTCAAAATAAAGGGTAGTTTGCTTTGTAAACGTTGGGTCAAAAGTCAACCATTAGGGAGATATCGCGGTACAAAGATGGCGGAAAAATAATGCTTTTATTCTTTATCTTGAAAACGAAAAACGATAGACTAATGAAATTTTATGGAAGCATTACTGTTATGAAAACATACTTTCTGGTAATTTTCTCACTTTTTTAAAATGAGTGGAAGGTGTTGAAATAAACTACCCCTATCATTCTTGTTAACGAAATTAAAAAAAAGCTTATCAAACACATGCAAAAAAATTAATTTGGATAGTTTAGTTTGTTTAGAAACTTTTTTATCTCTTGTATTTTTTTGATAAAACTCACCGATTTGAAATTAAAAAATAAAATGTAAAGCATTACATATCAGGACAAAAAACATTTTTAGATAAAGAATCTAGTGGGCTGCTCTAATTTTTTTTAGGAAAAAATCTAGTCGGCCGCTGTCACTTTTTAGGATGTTTCTAATATTATTTTATTGACATTACTCTACTGCAACACGTTATTATCTAGATTCTTATTATTATCGTTATTATCACTAGATTCTTTATCTAAAAATGTTTTTGATCCTGATATGTAATGCTTTACATGTTATTTTTTAATTTCAAATCGGTATCAAAGAAACACAAGAGATAAAAACGTTTCTAAATAAACCAAGCTATCCAAATCAAGTTTTTTGCATGTGTTTGATAAGATTTTTCTTTAAATTTCGTTAACAAGAATGATAAGGGTAGTTTATTTCAACCCCTTCCACTCATTTTAAAAAAGTGAAAAAATTACCAGAAAGTGTGTTTTCGTAACAGTAATGCTCCCATAAAATTTCATTAGACTATCTGTTTTCGTTTTCAAGATAAAAAATAAAAACATTATTTTTCCGCCATCTTTGTACCGCGATATCTCCCTAATGGTTGACTTTTGACCTAACGTTTATGAAGCAAACTACCCTTTATTTTGAACAAGGAATCGCCCCCTGAAGTTTTTCGCATTTGTTTTGAAACACCCTGTATAGTCATTCCTGTTTCAGAAGAAACTTGAACTTTATCAAGTAGTTAGAATACGTCAAGATAATTAAAATACATTTGCGAAAACCTTATTTGGAAGTAAATTATCGATTCAATGACTTTAAAAGACGTGCAGTCAACTTAGCTTTTGCCCTTTGAAATTCCATCGTGCCATGATAAAAGTTATTACGTAACCATTCCGCCAACGCTTTGCTTTCCTTTATCAAAAAAAGTTCCGTGTGCGGTCTCGAAAAAGAAAGAAAATCTTCTGCCGCCAATATTTCCCAGAATATTCATTCCATTCGTTGTGGCCACTCGCCATAGCCTCTAAAGATTAACAGAAAAAAGCAAAAGAAAAAATAGAGGAAAAAACGAGCGAGTTTTTTTTTGATCTTCCTCTGATCTTTTACAACTATATAAACGTACGTCATTAAGCCTAAATCAGTTATGTGAAGTGCGCGAGTGATCTCTGCCGATTTCAGTAGTTTTACGACGTACGCTTTTTATATTGATGAGAGAGGACTACATGGATTCAAAAAAATACTATTATTAATAGGTTGTCTCACATTTTTATTAATCTGTGTTGAATGACTTTTTGGCTGTACATCTCTCCCATAAGAAATCAGTTTTATTTTATCGACCATCTTTTTATTTTCAAACATTCAAACGTCCTCTAAATACGGTTCGCCGTCTTAGGTTGATTTAATTGTATTCATAATCTTATCATATTCAAAATGGTATCTCGGAAACCGTAATAGATACGAAGATAGTTAAACTGGGGCAATGTTCCCCAAGATGCCATCAAAATTTTTTTAAAAATTCCAAGGATTCCTGAGTTTTTTTGAAAAAAAAAACGGATTTTTTTGAAAATCAGTTTTATTTTGCCTGTCGTTACTTTTTAGAAAATGAAAAAACTAATTGCAGATTCTCATAGCCACTTTATTAGGGATATCTGATACTATCTTTAGATTTTCAAATTAGCTGATAATTTATGAGATACAGAGGCCAACTTAATTTTTTTAAATATGGACCTGCATTTTTTATTTCGGGTTTTGAAGGAAGTCGGTCTCCTGAGTGCAAGGATATGCCTCACTTTATACTTTTTTTGTTTTGGGTACCTTAACAATAACAAAACTATTTAATTACTATTTAAAATACTTTCAAGTTCGACTCTGGTTTTATAAATTATTTAATCTGATTATATTCATCGCAATAATATTGATCTGCGTTAATTAACATTGAATAAGGAAAATCGAGCCAGTTGAAAGATTCAAATAAATAATATCCAGGTCAGCAATTTAAAGATATTATTTTTAACTTTTTTTATTGTGAATTTGCAGTCTCAGTGTATGCGATCTATTATATGCATACTATTAATCGTAGTTATTATAAATAGATCAACTTCTACAAGCTAGTTTCTAATACTCTATACATGTTCGAAAGCAATTTAAATTATTATTCGATCAATTTTACTTTTAACTCTTTGAACATATCTTCTTATATTTCCGAATGCATTTTGTACTCTTTATTGTAAATGTTGAAAAATATTGATTTTACTTTTACAAATGACGTCAAGTAATTCCTGTTTCAGAAGAAGCTTGAACTCTATCAAATAATTTAGAATACGTCAAGATAATTAAGATACATTTACGGAAACCTTATTTTGAAGTAAATTATCGGCTAAAAGAGTTTAAAAGACGTACCGTCAACTTTGCTTTTGCCCTTTTCAATTCCATCGTTAAACCCTAAAAGTTATTACCTAACTAGTGCTTTGGTTTCCTTTATCAAAAAAAAGTTTCGTATGGGCTCTCGAAAAAGAAAGAAAATCTTCAACATATTCATCCCATTCGCAAAAGCAAAAGAAAAAATTTAAAGAAAAAAAAAACTAGCGATGTTTTCTTTGATCTTCCTCTGGCCTTTTACGGAACGTCTATAAACTCACATCATTAAGCCTAAGTAAGTTTAAAAGACGATTTCTAATTATATGTCAAATGCGCGAGTGATCTCTGTCGATTTCAAGGGCTGTCGTAGGTTTTTCATACGGCCCTTTTGTATAGAAGAGAGAAAATATCCTCCGTATAAAGTCTTCATAATGAAGACCATACTGTTATTGGTTCAATCACGTTTATACTGCCATTATTCGCTGACGAGTATTTGACGCGCATCAGAAGATGGTTACGCAAGGCGTTTTCATCATCAACCGGAAGTGCATCAGACTGCGGAAACTACCGGGGAATTTCATTACTGGCTATCGGAGGAAAAATTCTTGCAAAAATTATGTTAAACCACCTGCACCCACATATAGAAAGAAATCCTCCCAAAATAGCAAACGGGTTTTTGCACCAACCGCGGCACAATCGATTCCATATTCCCCATCCGTCAACTACAGAAAAAAGTAAAAGAGCAGCAGTCTAAACTTTATGTTGCATTCATCGACCTAACAAAAGACTTTCTGAACAGAGATGCACTTTGGGCAATGAAAAAGTTCGGAGTACCCAACAAATTTCTTACAGTGTCAGTCAAGAATGTCACCATCATGGATCACTGAGCGATCCCTTACTAACAAATATAGAAGTTAGGTAGGGATGTGTCTTAGCGCCTCTCTAATTCAACATATTCATGGCAGCGCTCTCCATTAGTGGACAGCAAACTACAGGAGAGAGGATTGGGCAATAGATACAGATACGACGGCGCGCGGTCTGTTCAACAATAAAGTTGTACGCACACTGGTGCGATCACGGCCGCGATCACAATCTCCACGCGGCCGTGGCCAAAAGTTGCTGAAGAATACATATGAAGGTGCGTATTCACTATTCGAACGAACGAACGAATGTTCATTCGTTCGTTCAGTAGTATTATGGACGGGACCGGATTTTAGAACCAAACGAAAACACCTTAACCCATTCGTTTGCGAACGCCGTTGATGTACCGACTCGAAACGGATGGCCGAGCGAACGAACAAACGAACGACCGCATGCGTTCGGTCCACCGTCCAAATATACCGAATTCCATTCGTTCGCTTGCTCGTTCGTTCGTTCGTTCGGATAATGAATACGCACCTTGAGCCGTTTCACATTGGCGCGATCGAGTTTTGGAAACGAAGCGGCCTGGCGGCGTTCTATTCCGCGGTGGCGATCAAATTCAACTTGTCGAGTTTGATCGCGTGATCGCGGCCCAGTTGATAGGAATTTTTCGTTATTTTGTGTGTTTGTTGAAATTTAGAAATGGAGTTAACAGAGCAGCTAATTAACGCTATAAAAATACACAAAATTCTATATGATTTATCCGATCCAAGTAACAAAAATAATAGAATTAAAAATAAAAAGTTCGAGACAAAATTGGAATTGCAATTGGATTGGATAGTACATATGTATACATTTTTATTGTTTAAGTTTAAATATTGTAGGTAAATATTTAAGAATATTTTTTTTTCGGTATACATAATTCACATTTTTAATTTGTACCTGTGTATACCTACAGGATGGCGCACTACATACAGGTACGGCGGTGAACGTGAACGCGTTGGTGTGTGCTAGAATGATCGCTCATGTTATCGCTGCCCTGATCGTGATCGTGATCGCGGCCGTGATCGCACCAGTGTGCGTGTAGCTTTAGAGACTCAGGGCAAAAACACGTACAAAATTCATCACGGACCTTCAATACGCTGACGACTGCGCTCTAGTTGTCTCGTTGCTATCTCCTATAAAAAGGATATTTCCCTTTAAAAGCGTCCAATTTGGGCCACACTGTACATTTTTCCATTTGTTGCAAAGTTATTGGCGGACAGTGTACGATCATACTGAAAAAAAGGATCTCTCAGTCGAAATCATTATGACTTTGACCCAAAAGATTGGTGCTTTTCAATAGGGCTAAGAACGACGTTTCTTTGCCCAAAGCATTAATTATTAATCTTTTCATAAGCTTTAAAAAATTACTTTAGAGAATAGAAGAATCTATCTGTCCAAAGTATTTCACTCTTGACCCATAATTAATATGCAAAGAAGTTCTTGCTACAAGAACAATAGTTTCTTTGATTCATCCAAAAATTCCTGATTGAAAAGGGACATTTCTTGATTAAAGAGACACTTTTCTTAAACCAATAGCGAATACCATTGACTCAACTAAAATTTATTTTGATCTAAGAGAAGTCTATACATCATATACAGGCGTATTAGGAGGTATATTATTTTCTGATAAATTTAGGTTTTCCTGGTCTGTAGTAAGTAAAGTGATATTATTTTCCTCGATAGTATAGTTATTTCTGCTTCTTCACACCTTGGTATTTTTTGGGGTGGTTCATCACTCTACAAATTACAAAAAAAATGTTACATCACGATTAATCAAAGTAAAGCAAATAAATTATTAAAATTATAAGCTTTGTTGACATTTTGAATTTTTTAATACGACGACTTGAAATTCTAAAATTTTTGTTATTATTTGCATAAAAAAATCGATACCTATATTCTTATTCTATCTATAGTCACGCATGCATTATCTAAACAGGTGCATTAAGTAAATGTCTCTTACCTTCAAATATAGCAAATAAATGCTCTAATTTCTAATTTCCATTTGTTCAGAAACTCCTTTAAAGAATCCATATATCCTAAAATTTTTCCATAAAAAATGACAAATGCATGTTAATAACGATCACTAATTTGTTATACGATATGCGTTTAAAAAGCAAATTATGCAAAATTCCAAGTGGAAAATTCCAAGCAACAAAACCCATGCGTACTATGATGTGCGACTTTGGTGTCATTATTTTTGATCAAAAGAGTATTTAGCTATTGGAAAAATTGCCATGTTTCTTGAATAAAGTACTTCCTACCGTATTTTTCTTATTATCTTAAAACAAAGTAACTTGCACTTGGTTGAATGAAAATAGATTCAAGAGAAATTTTCGAATTTTTCAAGAGAACAAGTTTTCTTGAGTTAAGAGAGTTTTTCTTCAGGCAAAATATTTTCTTTCACGCTAAAATACATTCTCTTGCCACTAATTTTTTTTTCAAGAACGATGACGACTTTAGTTCAAGTCTATCTTTTTTATCAGTGTACTGATACCGGCATATTGAACCGCTTTACAAAGCAAGAATAACTAACGATCAATTACTTGCGATAGCCATCGCAGAGATGGATCGTTTCGATATCTGCACAGCGACAGCATCGATCGGTTTGTTCCCATCGGGCGCGATTGTTTCTAATTCAGATGTCCAATGTCCGGTGGTACCGCGCCGCAATCAAAGCCAATCGGCGGCGGCCAAAAGAAGCAAAACGACGAGAAAACGAAACGTGGAAAATTTGTCTTCATTACGCTTTACGGTGGTTGTGGGCCGCCCGTCGCGAACAATGGATACTGCTTGTCATAGCGCAGCCTGCTACTCACGTTCATATATCACCGCGCGAGCTGGAACAATGAGGTAGTCACCGTGTCTGGTAAGAACAAGACGTCAAACATATCGATGTGTTATATACCGACGGCGGAGAATTAATTTTATTTCCTACCGCTTGTTTTTTTTTCGTTGTAAGTTGCACTTTCTACCTAGTGATTGATTGTTAACTGATTTTTTTTCACCATGTGTGACACAACAGTATGAAACAGCCAGCAGAAGGTATCGAAATTTTATTCTTCTAAATTGTAGATGAATGTCGGCAATAATAAAATTGTTGTGTTTGTTAACTAGCACCAAAACCATGGCATGGTTTTAATGTAAAAATTTCGAAAAAATGTTAGTCTCTTCTTCCAAAGCGAATATGTCCAACAAAAATAAAGCTATTGAGATGAACCAAAAAACAAACTGTCGATAAAGGATGTAGGTACTTAGATGATAAAATGACTGTAACTAACACGTATAATTGACATATGGACATTCATTTAGAAAAAGACACTAAAAAGTGAAATAATTTAGAGCTACATTTTGCTTAAAAAATCATCAAAATCGGCCTACTAAAACAAAATATATAAAACTTTAAAATTCATTAAAATTTTAAGGTGCCCATTTTTTGTGCTTGCGAAAATGTGATACTTTAGCAACAGCAAAAAATATGACGTTAAAATAAAACAAAAACATGAAAATATGGTTGAATTATTTCCTAACTCTTTCCTTGAAGTCCTATAAATCAAAACGCAATTCAATGGTAATACAATTTCCTTTTCATTCTTTGATAGATTGTTAATGGTAGAAAAACATTTTTGCTGTTTTAAAGTGTTAAAGAAGCACAAAATTTATTTTCGGAAAGTGTGATAATAGTTATCGGAAAATGTGATATTTTAACAACAGCAAAAAATATGACGTTAATAATAACCATCTATCAAAGAATGAATTCGAACTGATATTACCACCGCCTTTTGATTTTTAGGACTTAAATCCAACCATATTTTCATGTTTTTTCTTTAATTTTTTTGAAAACGGTACGGAAATTTGAAAAAGGATAAACGAGATTAACCATTTTAGAACAAGCAAACATTTCTATGAAAAATGCATTTTTCTCAAAATGTCAATAATAAAAAAGGTTTTTCCTCTTGTAAAGATAATCCGGGGACATGGTGTATATATACAAAAAAATTTAGATCCATTTGAATTGTTCAAACATTTATATCTCCAAAAACATCCTTTATGGGTATTTCGCCACTGAACTGCAGGAAAATCTACAAAATAGATTAATAATTTTTTGTAAACACTTATGCGTTAAACCTAAACGGACACTGCTTGTCAGAAGTTATGTTTACAGTTATACAAATTTGCCTAACAAAGAAAAAAATGCTTAACGTTTCGGAAAGTTTATCTCTTTCCGTCGTCGGAAGCAAAAAGAAAAAATACAAAGAATAAAGAAAAAAACTATATAAAATATTTAAATTTAACTATTCGAGAACACTTTACTTTTGAAAACAGATACGTCTACAAGAAACCGTTGACGTTCTGTTAAAATGACATTATATCAAGTTCCACTTCAAAATTAACAATTACTACCTGATAACGATTACTTAATAAGGTAAAACCAAAAAGCCCCAAACTTTCTGTATGAATATTTTTAAATTTTACATATGTTATGTTTATTTATGTTCTTTAAAATCAAAGAAGCGATTGCCATACATTACTAACATCTACAGATGCATGAGAAATACATTTATTTTTGTTAGATTGAATTAAAAAAACCTCTTTTATATTTCTTTTAGAGGCTATCGCTTCTTTCATTATAATTTTGGCGTTATTAAAATTTATTCTGTGCCCTGTGCCCCAAGAATGCTGACAAATCTTAGATTTGTGAAAATCTCCCTTTCTTAAATAATCTTTATGTTCTTTAATTCTAACATTTAAGGGTCTAGATGTTTCACCATTGCAGTGCAGTGGTGAAATACCCATAAAGGATTTTTTTGGAGAGATGAATCCGCCACATCGGTATAGACATTTTTTACAAACATTTATAGTTCCCCCGCAACACACCTGCGATATTTGATGTATTAAGGTTGATTCTCACTATACCTTCCGTTTCCATTCCATATCCGTTCCGTATTTTTTATTGTATAGACGCTATACGTAAGCTTATTCCGTTCCGTATTAGTTCCATACTTTTTATTGGACAATTTATGTCATTACTAAAGTTTTATTTTAAAAATTTGTATCATTTCAAAAATTGAATAGATTTAAAAGAGGCGAAATAAGAACAAATAAACATCAGCAATATTTTACCAGAGCTAGTACAAATGTAAGATCTTGACAACGCTGTTTCCGATACGATTCAGTCCGTCCTCCAAAAAAAAATGTATGGAAGGAAAGGATATGGAACGGAAGGGAAACGAAACGGATAGTGTGCATTGTCTTATTCATTTACATGATATAATATTGTATGTAAACGGAAGGGAAACGGGAGGGAGCTGATATGGAAGGTATAGCGAGAATCAACCTTTCAGCTGGCTCGTGTGCACATGTAATCCACGCACTTGTAGCTCGCATATTTATGATAATTATCACCAACGGATTGGAACCTCCTATTTCACGTACTACCATGTTGTCATCAGCCGAAAATTTGAGACATGTAGAAACATTCCTTATTTAAATAAATGTAAAATCATTAGGACTTCTGAACTGAATCACAAATATGCATTAAATCATTACAAAGAAAGGTCTTGATTAATTTGTATCAATCGCAATCGAACTTTAGTTGACCCAAAATATTACAAACATTTCAATGCTCCAATTAACGGTTTCAGTTATTATCCGTCCTGTTGATTTATTACAATAAACATTACGGTGCAAATATTTCTTCAAATAAAATTCCCTAATTGCAGTTCCAATGAAAGCAATGTGACCAAGATGAAATAGAGGAAAATCTAATACAATAGAAAACAAAACGGTATATCTGTAAAGCGTTCCTCATTGCCAAAGGAATTAAATGTATCGATTATATTAGTTAAATATTTGATAATATGACTATTCAAACATTAAATTTTTGTATATTGCGGTTTCAGCCGAACAATTGCAGTAATTGAAATTACTGAACTAATTATTTTAATGATGTCTGATTTCTCCAGATCGTCTTTGCCCCAAATAAGAAAATAACTATCAAGTTTTAGAAAATTTTACGGAAAAATGTATACAGAAAATTAATTTTTAAATAAATTAAGAACTCCACTATTTTCAGCAATTGACAGCTCATGTCATAAACGCTTATGGTTTATCTATAATAATTGATGTCCACTGCAGATGAGTGACTAAACACTATATAGTATGTCTCCCGATTGTTATTATAAGAGGAAAAACTTTTTTATTATTGACATTTTCAGAAAAATGCATTCTTCATAAAACATTTTGTTTGTTCTAAAATGGTTAATCCCGTTTATACTTTTCCAAATTCCCATACCGTTGGAGAGAAAATTTAAAAGAAAACATGAAAATATAGTGAATTTCAAGCTCAAAGCTCAAAACGCGTTTCTATGGTAATATAATTTGGTTTTCATTTGGTAAGTTTTTATTGGAATTTTAATTAATGTAATATTTTTTAGTTAAGTTAGTTACTAGCTGTTTGAATAAAACAATTTTTTCAAAAAAGTATTTGGCTGGAATCCAATAAAATAAAATATACCTTTGTCTAATTCAAGAAAAATATTATTAATGTAACTCTATACAGAAATACCTATATTTCAAGTAATAGTATAATTTAAGTAATTACTTATTTGCTCAGCTTTGAAACTGACATAAAATTACACGACTAAAATGTAAATTTGCGAGTTTGAGCTATTCATGTATTTAATGAATTTAAATATTACATTTCCTCATACCTACCATAAAATAAGGTTTACTAAATAGCATAAACTTAAATATGAAAATACGAAGTACATATCAATTAAATATAGTAGATAATACGAAAATTTCACAAATTGTCATTTAATGTCACCACTAGGGCATTCAATCCCGGGATCCCGTTTCCCGGGATCCCGGGATCCACAACATTTTTTCAATCCCGAAATCCCGGGATTGTCTTTTCTTTAATCCCGGGATTTTCGGGATTCATCCTTTTTTTTTCCTTAATTTAAGTCGTACACAAATCTTTCATGATAGTACAATATGCGCTTATAAACAACCCTGAATGTTTGATCAAGTTTGAAGATGATGAAGATCTAGTTTGAGTGATAATACTCTTGATCGGCTTGTTTTTTTTAAGAAATTTTTTCAAAAACCAAAAAAAACAAGTTTAGATCCTCATCTTTGTTACTGCATAAGTTGTTATTTTAGTATCTCTTAGTAATCCTGTATTATGCTGTATTCGATTGGTTATGTAAATTAAATAAAAAATGTATATTTTAGTTCCTTTTATGTTTTTTTTTGTTAAATAAACTTATATGTTATGTTGTTTTATAATGGGGATGACGTTTAATTTATGTTAATGTTTTTTTTGTTCAATAAAATTTTGTAAAGAAAGAAAATATAATATAATTCCAACGTAATTAATTTTTTCGTGAATCCCCGGACCAATCCCGGGATCCCGGGATCGAAAAATTATAATCCCGAAATCCCGGGATTGAAAATTTCTTTCGGGATTGAATGCCCTAGTCACCACATCCGAACATACTTTTTATACCGGGTGCGTTTTAAAAGTAGCTCACCCCTATAACTTTTATATTTTTTTTCAGATAAAAAAACGAGATTTGGTATGTTAGTATGTGACATAAATTAGGATTGATTGACGTATTCAATAATTGTTATTAGTCACTTCCTGTTTCACCGGAAATTACTACAACTTTTGATTTTTAAATGGCAAAAATACACCGATTTTTGCTTTATTCCATAGGAAATGACATTCTGAATAGAATAATATATCATATGTCAACTTTTGAAATTCAATGAGACTTGGAAAAATAGATTTGATCGTCTAATGTTCTTCGTGTCTTGTCCTGACCGGTTAGTAGATACATAAATCCGTATTTTTAATCATATCTTAATTTTTTCAAATGAACCAGGGTGGCTCATTAGCATATTTGGAAAAAGCATTTTTTTACGAATAATTTGGTACTACACACTTGGTATTTCTAGTTAAATTGTCGTTATGAACCGCATGTTACAATTTCAAATAAACCATATGCGAGAATATCAAAAGTTGACATAGTATATATGTCATTCTATTCAGAGTGTCATTTTCTATCGAATAAAGTAAAAAAATACCGACGGTGTCATTTAAAAATCAAAAGTTGTTGTCATTTCCGGCAAAACAGGAAGTGAACAAAAACGATTCAATACGTTAATAAATCTTAGTTTGTCATACTAACATACCAAATCTCGTTCTTTTATCTGAAAAAAATAAAAAAACTATAGGAGTGAACCATTTTTGAGACAAACCCGGTATAATAAGTAACGAAAATAACTACAAAAAAATGCACTGCCCCCTGGACTATAAAGGTACTGAGGTGAAAAGTCTGTAGGTACATGGAACAAACATTAATACGAAGTCGGCAATGGGCTCTTTCACTATATTTTGGAATTAGCATAATTGAATAAAGCAATTAATTCTAGAATTTTCTGCTATCTCACTTTCGAAAAATTTGAAGTCGTTCTTAAGAAAATAAATAAAAACAAAAAAGCCCAGAATAAAAATCCGCACTTTATTTTTAATACGTCACACCTGGTATGTTGGAAAGTGGCAACAGGGCCGTGGCCGGGCCTCCATGCTCACCCATCACCACCTCCACACAAGGCTATTCAACCTTTTCCAATATGGCGGAGATGGAAGTGCTTTATTTGGCGCGTATTTTAAAACCTGTTTTATTTCCAAATAGACATTTTTCACACAAATGTCGGATTAGATTACGTAATATTTCACTAATTTTTTAATATACAGGGAGTCTAAAGTTCTCCACATAAGTATGGAATTTTTTGTATTATTACTCTTATGAAAACGTCAGTTAGTTACTTTTTATAAAGGTCTTCTTTCTCAGAAAATAGGTAGTGTTAAAATATTCAAACTTGAGGTAGCATATATAGGGTGTTCAAAATCATCGGAAAAAGAAATAACCAGAAATAATTATAATAACCTAAATATTCAATTGCAAACACTTACCTATCATAGTTTAGAATTCACTGAACGTTTGATAAATATAGGTAGGTATACTATTATGGACAGTATAGGAAGTTACTTGTCTTAGTAAAAGCCTTGGTAAATGCTCTTGGAATTATAAACTACACTGGCTTGGGTCAAAAAATATGGAATATTATTTCTATGTTTTGCAGCATTATACAAATGGGAATAAATTTAAACTATACTATAAATAAAAAATATAATATGTGTTTCAAGATTTTATATAGAAAAAAAAACTAAATACCTTTTTGGGAGTTCGTAAGTAAAATTTACGCTTAGCTTAGTTTTCTTTACTTTTTCTCTTTACATAGGGCATTGTCTTTGTGGTAAAGACGTCATTCCTTTTTTTTGCATAGTTCATCAATAAAATATTGGATATTCTGAACAAGATGGATTTAATAATAAATTCTGACGTATGTGGGGGGCATTTATGACCTAAAAAAAGACTTACATCCAGGCCATTTATATTTTCAAATGTCAATGTTGTCAATATCTTTCTGTGATCTTTTTGATGTAAAAAGCTTGATACTTCTTCCAATATTTTACTTATAGTGAGGTAAGTGTAAGCAGTAGCCATAACTACATCCTCGCTAGGGTAGCAGAGGCCTTTGGCCTTTTTGAGGCATATCTAATGCACTTCTTACCCGAGAACTACTAGTAGGAGTGAAATTATCTCTTTTAATAGCTGTCAACCATTTTTCACGAAGCTCGTCATTTTTGGGGAATATAAAAGCAGAAACCTTGGGACCCCCTCTATAATTCCCGTGACAATTTGGAACAGAGCATGTAAAAGGCATGCTACAATAAAATGTTAATACCTATCTTTTGATTATTGTAAGTAACCATTATAAAGTACTATGCAGACTGGCAGCGAAGGCTTTTTACTCATTTAGTTGTAATATCTTGATAAATAATTAATAATAGAGGAGTACGGCAAGCACAAAAGTTTGAAGTTCCCTATGTGGAATGTCTGGTTTGGATTTTTATTACACTGTTATCACAATTTTCTGATCACACCATGCACTAAACACTAAGAACTAAACAAACGTGTTCCAGATGCACAACAAACTAGAGATAATTAATTATTTCTGGTATGCAATCGGAACGAGAAACCACTACCGGCTTTTCAGGTTAAAGGTAAACAATTTAATAATGCGCTGCCTTCGCCGCCATATTTGCCTTGCTCATATCATGTTGATTGGCCTTGAGTTGACGTGGTGCTGGTCAAATCAAATCGCAATGTTGCCAGTTGTTGGCTGGCACACGAGCACGGTTCTGCAATGTGATTGGGCGTATTTTTCATACGTCATCAATTGGCACTTTAAATTATTTCAAATTAAAGCAATTTTGAGGGCCTATAAAAAAATTATTCAATGTCATGGAACTTTTTTTTTTGGATAAATATATTGAAAATAGTCTTCTATTTCAGATTTTGGCATTGAATTGGGTATTTTATTTTTTGTGAAAGAGCCCATTGTAGATTACAGATAAAATGAATGAATTTATCCTTTCGTGAAAAAAAAAGTTTGTTTAAATGTCCATTCTTGTTTCAAAGAAAGAAGTCTCGATAATTAATATACATTTGCTGTATTTTTTGAAGTAAATTATCAGTTCAGAGACTAAAAAGACGTGCCGTCAACTTCGCTTTTGCCCTTTTCAATTCCATCGTTGCACGCTAAAAGTTATTACGTAATCATTCCGCCAACGCTTTGCTTTCCTTCATCAAAAAAAGTTCCGTGTGCGCTCTCGAAAAAGAAAGAAAATCTTCTACCATCAACATTTCCTCGCATATTCATCCATTCGTTGTGGCCACTCGCCGCGGTCTCCAAAGCGTAGAGGAAAAAAGCAAAAGAAAAAAAAAACGAGCGAGTTTTTCTTTGATCTTCCTCTGACCTTTTACAATTATATAAACGTACGTCATTAAGCCTAAATCAGTTTATAAGTTGACTTTTAATTATATGTCAAGTGCGCGAGTGATCTCTGCCGATTTCAATGGGTCGTCGTCGTCGGTCTTTGATACGGCCGTTTTGAATGGATGAGAGAGGCTACGAGTTTGTGGGACTTGGATACGAACATTCGTATCTAATTAAATTTGAATCGATTTTGATCGTGCACCAGTAGAAAGTTAAGAGCGGAGGGATTTCTTTCTGTTGTTGGAAGACTTGAGAACTTTTTTCGTGAAAAGTATACAAAGACTTTAAAGTGGAGAAAGGATTTTTGGATACGCTCATTTCTTTCAACAGATTCAGTATCTCATTTCGAGATTAGTTACTGTATCGTCTTTACGCTAACCTGAGTTAAGTAATGAGCTTTTTTTTTGCTTTTCAAGAAAATAATATAATTATTTTTAAAAAATAGAATTCTAATTAAATAATAGCATTCTAATTTACTTCAAAATATAGCTTCCGCAAATTAATTATCGTGACGTAGCTTTCTTCGAAACAAAAATGGCCATTTAAACAATTTTTTTTCAAATGTCATAAAAGTATAATATTAATTTTTGGACGTGATTGTCAATATAAAAAAGTCATTTTTCTACGACTGCTATATAAAACGCTTAAATCAATCTGAAAGTGAGGTTTTTCACACACCGTGCGCAAATGTTGTAGTGTGCAATCTTTGCGCACCCCTTTGAATAAGAAGCCATAACAATAAGGAGCATAATGCTATCCATGTATTCATGCATGGTGGGCGGAAAAAGCACTCTAGGGTGGGGATCCTTGACAGTTCTGTTTGACGATTCATTTGACACATTTGAATTTGATTTGAAATTTTGTGGATTTGTCACTCTTTACGGAGCTTATTTTATGTTATTTATTATGTATTTTACTACTGATAGTTGTATAAAGGTAGTAAATCTAGATGGAAAGTGTGGCAGAACTTAAATTAACAGTGACACTATCGCGATTTATCGAAAAAGACTCTAAAATAGTTGGTTGTGTAGCGTGCGGTAGATCTCGGCAAAAATCGAGTGAAATAATGGAACAACTTTTTGCTAGTAAGTGACTATACAGGGTTGTTCACCACATACGACACGGAGTATTGTAGCTAAACGATGAGATTTTTACAAATTGTAAGTTTTGGGTTCGTTGAAGGACTATTAGAGGTACAATTTAAAAATAATTTTACAAGATACAGAGTGTCCCAAATAAGTAAAAAATATCAAAGTTGTATTTTTTTAAATGGAACACCCTGTATATTATTACATTTTTAGTTTCTACGATTAAAATAAAGGTAAATTTGATTAAGGTTTATTATACTTAAACCTTACCGTTTTTGAAATATTTTCAATTTTGTGAAATTGCAGTAAAAATTTTAAGGCTTCATTTCTCCAAGGGTATCAAAGTTTTTAATACTAAATATTTACTGAAGTTTATTTACTGATCAGTTATTGTGTTGCAATAATAAAAATAATACTACCTTATACAGAGTGTCTAAAAATTTATTTTAAATAATTATTTAAATGGAACATCCTGTATATTTTACGAGAATCAGATGCACAATTTAATTGTCTATCAGATTATATTATACCATTTTTTACCTATCTCTTTAAGTTTCCGTAGAAAATGCATTTTCTTGTAATTTAGAACTTATTTATCAATATACTCATGGACTATTGACATTTTAGATTATTTTTAAAGATGTACCAAATTTTTAAAGAGTACAGATACTAATATTGTCGATATAATTCGTTTATTTCATTAAAAAATAAAAAAAAACTGTTCAAATATTTGTTAAAGAGGACCAATTAATATGATCCAGTATTCAAACTACATTAACTGACTGTTTGCATTGATTAATAATAATTGCTCCAAATACTAAAAAACTGAATTTTGTATGGGCATTAGACAGTGTGATAAAAAGTAACACCTTAAAAATGATATTTCATTTTTTAATAAATGCTTATTTATAACAACAGAGACTTTAATTTGATAACTTATTATTATATTGATTTCTGACTCAAATCCACATTTATTTATAATAGTTTATTAACGAACACAATTAACTATGTAATTAATTAGTATATGGGCGGAAATAATGGTGTTATATTTAATTAATGGTATACTCTTTTATAAAGATTTAAATAGTTTTCTTTTTGCATACAAATGGCTAGTAATATTATCGTTTTACTAAAAACGATAATATTATATATATTATTTTTATTATTGCAATATCAATAAATAAACTTCATTAAATATTTAGTATTAAAAACATTGATATCCTTGGAGAAATGAAGCTTTAAAATTTTTACTGCAATTTCACAAAATTGAAAATATTTCAAAAACGGTAAGGTTTAAGTATAATAAACCTTAATCAAATTTACCTTTATTTTAATCGTAGAAACTAAAAATGTAATAATATACAGGGTGTTCCATTTAAAAAAAATACAACTTTGATATTTTTTACTTATTTGGGACACTCTGTATCTTGTAAAAATATTTTTAAATTGTAGCTCTAATAGTCCTTCAACGAACCCCAAACTTACAATTTGTAAAAATCTCATCGTTTAGCTACAATACTCCGTGTCGTATGTGGTGAACAACCCTGTATAATATACATACGGTAGTAAACCGATCATTTATGAAATTCACTTAAATTAAGTAATTATATATTTTTTCTTGCATTTTCGCTTTTATTTACTACTTGTCAAAGATTAGATGTCAAAGAATTTAGATACGGCGATTTGACTTACCTGCTTCAGTAGCGTATCGGATGTTTATGGTTATAAATAATTATTATAACTTATCTATTTTTATTAGAATTTTATATTTTTATAACAATTTTAATAACTACCAACATTTATTCACAACGTAAAAAAAAAAAAAATATTGAGTCTACCCCACGTCTACCCTACATCATAGTTCTACATTTTTTAAATAAAATTAGAACGGCACTGATAAACCGGAATTTAAGTCGGCCATATTTGAGGCCCATCGCGGTGGACCTAAGATTTTTGATATGCTCCTTCCTTAGTCTTCTTATTTAAAGGCGCAGGCTTACTCTTAGTGCACACATGTATCAAAGAGACTAACTTCCCATATAATTTTACATATAAAATGACAGCGATCTTCATTTCATAGCCATCGTTGACGCCGTTTTTATTCGATCATACGGTATTAAATATAGGGCTTCAAGTGCAAAAGTGCACTAATTGAGGAACAGCCCACTCAATATCCCCATTTTATTAAATATAAATATAATTTGAAATAAAATTTATTAAATTAACAAACATAATATCTAGTCTATTTTCGGAACTGAAGATTGAATTTAAACATTTTAAAGCATACTAAATCCATTTTACTGCTTTCCTATATTTAAAATATTTCCAAAAATTAACAATTTTATCTCATATACAGTTAATTTTAGTATTAACGATTCGTTTAACGCATTTAATCATTGTGCGTTGTATAGCGGAGTATAAAAAGACAGCGAATTTTCGTTACATCGCCAGCAATATTATTAAAAGCGCCCTCTTTATTACAAAACGTGATGCTGTAAAAGTTGCAGTCGAAACATGTTTGAAATACGCGAGCTAATTAATTTGAAATGGCCCATCGATGCGGAAACCGGCGTTATTTTTGATATTCCCAAGTAAATGCCTCCGCGCTTTAACAAATTTTGCCATAACAAATAACGTATTTATTAATAAATTACTGTATTAATAAATATCGTGAGGGTTCGTTCAAAAACATTAATTGCATCATGCGATTCACTGGGCAAAATTAAAAAGTCGATTATTGCTATAGGTAATTATTAGCCGAGTGTTTTTTTTATCAATAGCCGTGTTTCTGAGCTTGGAAATTGTATTAGTAACGATGATGTACAGCTCGTAGCCATAGAGGTAATTTATGTTATTGGCTAATTCAGCTGTATGATTTATTTAACAGAAGTAAAGTATGTTAGAAAATGTTTTTCTTGCTGTTTTTTACAGTGAGTAACTACGTCTCTATTTTGGACTAATACGCTGATGACTGCGCTCTATTTGCAAATTCGTTACAACAATTACACTGAAAAAAAGGATCTCTCAGTCGAAATGAATATGACTTTCACCCAAAAGATTGGTGCTTTTCAATAGGGCCAAGAACGAAGTTTCTTTACCCAAAGAATTAACTATCTATTCATAAGCTTTAAAAAATTACTTTAGAGAATAGAAGAATCTATCTGTCCAAAGTATTTCACTCTTGACCCAAAATTAATATGCAAAGAAGTTCTTGCTACAAAAACAATAGTCTCTTATTCATGCAAAAATTCTTGATTGAACAGGGACATTTCTTGATTAAAGAGACACTTTCCTTAAACCAATAGCGAATACCATTGACTCAACTAAAATTTATTTTGACCTAAGAGAAATCTATACACCATATACAGGCATATTACGAGGTATATTATTTTCTGATAAATTTAGGTTTTCCTAGTCTGTAGTAAGTAAAGTGATATTATTTTCCTCGATAGTAGGTAGTTATTTCTGCTTCTTGACTCCTTGGTATTTTTTGGGGTGGTTCATCACTCTACAAATTACAAAAAAATGTTACATCACGATTAATCAAGGTAAAGCAAACAAATTGTTAAAATTATAAGCTTTGGTCACATTTTGTTTTTTTTTAATACGACGATTTGAAATTCTAAAATTTTTGTAATTATTTGCATAAAAAAATCGATACCTATATTCTTATTCTATCTATAGTCACGCATGCATTATCTATACAGGTGCATTAGGTAAATGTCTCTTACCTTCAGATATAGCAAATAAATGCTCTAATTTCCATTTTTTCAGAAACTCCTTTAAAGAATCCATATATCCTAAAATTTGTCCATAAAAAATGACAAATGCATGTTAATAACAATCACTAATTTGTTATACGATATGCGTTTAAAAAGCAAATTATGCAAAATCCCAAGTGGAAAATTCCAAGCAACAAAACCCGTGCGTATACAGTACGTCTGTTCGTTCTGTAGCTACGGGGTATCCGTGAGAGGGGAAACGATATTTTCTCGATGTTTTTCGTAAAAAACTAGACGACGCGTCCCATCAATAAAAATTCAACAAATTTGCAAGTAGCCAATAAAATGAGTGGGCGGAGCGATTTGCGGTGACGTACTCGTTGAGTCGACGTATAAAATAAATTGCTGTTTATTTAAATATTTTTTGTCCGCATTCTGAACTATATTCAATAATTATCTTTCATATCTCTCTTCCAATCCTATATAGATTCACACGCAGCCCTATAACTTATAAATGTTATTTTTGTTTACAGAGTTTTAAACATTTTGTATTAAACTTATTAATAACAACTTACCTTTTATTTTCACCTAGACTATTAATTCAAATAGTATTGATTTGTCCAATATAAGCTAAATGGTGTAGCTGTATCACCCAAAACGACAAGTGCTATAGTGATGGAGGACCTAATACTACAGTTCAGTCTCTATAGAGAGTGGACGGCTTCATCGCGTGGTCTACTATTGCGTAATCAAGCACGTGATCTGATACGTTATTATAATTGGTTGAAGAAACTTAATTCATTGTAAATTTACAATTTGGACGAATTTTTACATTGTATTTTGTGATTCTACATAGTAGCCCGTACTTTTCATGTAAATTTACCTATAATAGAAGAAATATTACATGCAGCCTTGTAAAAATACACATAAAATGTATTTTTACTATGCATTTTGTAAATGTTCAATTACTCATATGTAGAAATATCTTTCTAATTATTTTTATGTAAAAAAACTCTAAATTGTCTGTGAAAAAATAATGTAAATTTACCCTAATTTTTATCAATGTAGACCAAATACCAAGAAAAAGTTAACCATAAATATTATTTTTGTATACTCGCTATTTAAAACCGTGTATTTGTATATTCTAGTAGTTTACGACATTCTCCGGTGAGGAAGGCACCAAGCCTATAAAATAAAATGTAGCTTTATTTTGAAAGCAGTACCTAATCGCGGAACTCACGTACCAGCGTAAAAAACAGGAAAACATAAAATTTGGTAAAAATAAGGACGGTATTTCTGTTTTTTAAAAAAAGCGTACCAAAGAAAAAAGGAACGTACTTGGTAGTAATAATTAAAATATACTAAATGCTACTAATTTCCACTTTCTTTTGCAGGTCCCCCTTAAAAGCTCAACCTGGGAGCCACTTCCGGACCCGTCCCGACTCCGGGCGGGTTTTCTCCGGTCATTTCCGCCGCAAAAACGCTTTCCCTAAGGGAATCCGCCTGCGCCGAGTCGCTCTGGAAGATGCCGCACAAAGGTAATTATCCACGTTCTCCATTTTTATAATTAAGAGATGGTCGTCGGTTCGGCGTGAAAATGACCGATTGAAGAACCGTAATAGCCGTCAGAAACCGTAATACCTCAGAAACCGTAATAGATATGAAGATGGTTAAATTGGGGCAAAGTTGTTCCTTGGGATCTTCACCAAGTTGCAATCAAAAAAGTTTTAAAAATTTCAAGAATTGCTGAGTTTTTTGGAAATCAATTTTATTTTTTCCTGTCGTTACTTTTTAGAAAATCAAAAAACTAATTGCACATTCTCGTAGCCACTTTAATAGAGCTATCTGATAGTATTTTTAGATTTTCAAACTTGCTGCTAATTTGTTAGACACAGACGTCAACAAAAAAATTTTAAATACGGACCTGCATTTTTTCTTTCATATTTTGAAAGAACTCGGTCTCCTGAGTACAATGATATATGCCACACTTGATACTTTTTTTTTGTTTTGGGTACCTTAACAATAACAAAACTATTTTATTATTATTTAAAATAATTTCAAGTCCAACTATGGTTTTTTAAATTATTTAATCTGATTATATTCATCGCATCAATATTGATCAGCGCCAATTAACATTGAATAAGGAAAATCGAGCCAATTGAAAGATTCAAATAAATAATATCCAGGTCAGCAATTTAAAGATATTATTTTTAAGTCTTTTTGTTGTGAATTTGAAACAAACGTAGTAATTATAAAAAAATCAACTTTTTCAAACTAGATTTAATCTTATTTATAGCTCTTTGAACATATCTTCTTCTTATACTTCCGAATGCATTTTGTAATCTTTATTGTAAATGTTGAAATGTATTGATTTCACTTTTACAAAACACGTCAAGTAATGCCCCCCACCCCTTGGCGACAGGTCCAGAAATCTCGCTGGCCATTATACAGCTCTACCATTTCTAATCCATCTTCCGGGAAAAAAAATCTGATTGTTTATATTATATTATATTTATATTATTTTTTATTATTTTATTGCATTTGATTTTCCGTATTCAATAGTTTTTGCCCCACGTCATTGTTAAGTTTGAAAGCTTATTAATATTGTAACGATGAATAAATTAAATATTAAAAAAACAGAGCCGAACTTGAAATTAATTTAAATAAATTGTGTTCAAATGTCCAAAACAAAAAAAATCATGGCATATCATTGTACTCAGGAGACCGAGATCTTTCAAAACCTGAAATAAAAAATGCAGGTCCGTATTTAAAAAAAAATAAGTTGGCCTCTGTATCACACAAATTATCAGGTAATTTGAAAATCTAAAAATACCTTTACATAGCCCTAATAAAGTGGCTATGAGAATATGCAATTAGTTTTTTGATTTTCTAAAAAGTAACGACCGGAAAAAATAAAATTGATTTTCAAAAAAATCCGTTTTTTCCAAAAAACTCAGGAATCTTTGAAATTCTTAAAACTTTTTTGATGGCATCTTGGTTCGTATCTATTACTGTTACCGAGATACCAATGCTCGTACCTCGAATTTGTAGCACCCTGTATAAGCTGTTTCAAAAAACATGTGCTATCTCTCTTGGGGAGATTCCTAATTCCTAGGATCTAAACAATTTTGCTAACAAAACAAAAAATCAGTGGCGTATATATTTTTTTAGCAAAATATTCCAGTAATAAGCAGAATCGGACTTATGGTAATATGAAAAATAAGTCTTATTTTTAGGAGAGGAATCTCCCCACAAGAGATGGCACATGTTTTATGAAACACCCTGAATAAGTTGATGACAATTTCGATGGTGAACATTGGTATTTCGGAAATTAATTGAGACAAAATTTGCGTTATTAGAAGTTTGACAAACGCCTGTCAAAAAAAACACTCGTATATATTAGTTTCCGATATATGTCAAAAAATTTACATTGGGTGCGTTCAGGGAACACAGCCGCTGACATTCAGCATAGAATTTCGCTGACCAGCAGCTTACGATATTCCCTAAACGGCACAAAGCAGCAGAAAGAACAAGAAGGAGTACCTGTCTCATGCGCTCTCTATCTACTATAAAAATTTGTGAGAAATATAAATAAATCTTCTTCGTCAAATCGGTCTATAATCGATCGAATAAAAATTATTTTGAAAAAAAAATATTACTGGCTGATCATTTAATAAACGAAAATATATTATTTGACAATACAGTATTAAACATTAAATTTCTAAAAAATATCACTTTATAAATAATTTTACCTATACACCTAAACAAAACAACTTAAAATAACAGGAACTGGCACCTTTTACGCATTTTTTTTTTCGATGGTATGGTACAAATAAAATTACTGAAGGTGTAAATACCCTACAATAAAAAAAAACGACATCAGGGATGATGTGGAGGTAACGATTGCTGTTCTTTTATAAGTAAACTTATATAGGGAATATTATCGATCGTCGTTTCTAAGCCAATTGGGGGCAATTTTTTTTCGATCAGACGGTATAATTACAATCAAAAGTTATTTATCCTGATTTAGATTTTTTCAGAGTAGTATTTTTTTTAAATTTCATTGTATTTAGAAAACTTGACTTGAGATGGAAATCAAGTTGAATTTTGTTTTTTTATTTCTATTTTTTTATTTTTATTTCTTTAACTTCTTCGATCTCTATTTACAATTATTGTCTTTTTCGAACGTTTTAGATTAACCTACTGCTCCAGACTGCTCTGTAACTTTTTTGACAACAAATATCTCCTATTTTTTAAGGATTCGATTAACTACTATTAACTATAAACTTCAACAAACCATAAAAAGTAAACAATAAACTGAGAAAATTAAATTTATTTTACATTAATTGATCACAGATAAGGAAATAGATTAAGGCTGACTTGTCTCAGCCTAAATATTTACCGCTGAGGATTTTGCACAGCGGCTGACTGTTGCTGTTCGTCAGAATAGACCGTTTAGGGAAATCGCTTACTCAGCCACTCAGCCGCTGACCGTCCCTGAACGCGCCCATTAATAACTTTGTTTTAAATGTCAATATCTTCAGAATTATTATATGTATTGCAATATGGATACAATAAGTTGGTAGTTTTATATTTTTAACCTTGGCTTAACCTAAATTCCTTTTACAGGAATGTTTTGTAAGACTTCTAGATTTCGCACAACTACCACCAAGTTTCTGTTTTCTTTTGGCGTCATTTTTAACGTTTTTATTATTAGATAGAGCGAAAATAATTTATATGGTCATATCCAATTTTGGTCCTTTAATATCCAAAATTTCTAGAAAATTAAGGGTTTTTAAAAATATGCTCAATATCGGATTAGTCTTGGAAATCCAGTTTGACGGTTATAGGACACCAATTATTGTTTTATGTACTTTATTACGTGTGAAAACGGAAGGCGCAAAAATTCTATAGTAAATGTGTAGAATGTATTACTCAAGATCATTGTGTTTATTGTTCTACGACATTTACTACAACACCTATTATATGTTAAAGAACATTTTATTATAGACCTCTATGTCACTGTCCTCCAGTTGTAGGTTATTTTATATTATGCGTGAGCCATATTACAATTCAACTTTTAATAATATAAGTCAGATAATATAAGAGAAATATTGAGGTACAAAAACTATTAAAATGTTTTCTTTTTTTTATGAAACTCAGCTTGTGCCGAGAGGCTGTGGAAGATGCATTATGAAGGTAACTATACATTTATTTTTATGATTTACGCAAGCAAAAAGAAAAGATTTCGTATAGTTCTTATTTCGACGATATAAGTTCTTTATTTTAGTTAAGTTAAGGGTGAAGGTTCTGTATAATAATATTTGTGGTTTTAATTAAGTTCATATCAAAGTTTTTAAACTATAAATTGAGATTGTTCCTTTTACGGAGCGACCGACAATGATTGAAGTAGTTGTTTAATCTGATTTTTTTCGTTCAGTTGGTAATAAATTTAAGAAATTCAATTACTTATCAGCTATGCAAAACTAGAGTCAAAGGAACCGAATTCGCAAATGATATAAATTTTGTGATGGTATTTAACTTGGATGATGTATTTAATCTTAACATTTTATAACTTATTATTGGTATAATTACGTGTATTAAAAAATATAGGTTAAATAAATAAATAAATAAATCAATAAATGCCGTTATTGTCAAAAAAGTTTTCAATTTGTAGACAAAGGTAAACTAACAAACAAAGTAAAAAAACAAGGTACACAAACAAACAAACAAAAGATAATACAAACCATTATACAAATAATATTGTCAGTCTTATTGTTAAAATAAACATTTATAAATGTTTATAATGTCAAAGAAAAAAAAAATAAAAATAATATTCAAAAATATTTAGCTAGTTTATAGTAAAATATCAATGACCTCTAAATAAATTCATTTCGATGTCATTAGTAAATATAGCAATAGCAAACATTAGACCAGTGTTTACAAGATCAAATTTGATTTTCAAAATATAATTCATTTACGGCGTAGAAAGCCTTGTCTAGTAAATAGTCACTAATAAAAGCTTCTTTAGTGAGTTCAATGCTTTGCGAAATGAAAAAAATTATGTTATGGATTTGATTTCAAATGGCAGGTGATTGTGCATTTTTTTTTGAGTTGTATAATATTGAACTTTTAACTAACTCTGAGCGTGGAGTAGGTAGATAAAGATCTTGCTCCGCGTTCCTGAGTGGATAAGTGTGAGATGGCCTTTCTTGAGAAGCTGATACATGCTTATGTATTAGGCAAACGGATTCAAATATAAATAAGGAACGAAGAGTCAATATTTTTAATTTTTTAAAAAAGTCCCGGCAATGAGTTCTGATGTTTAGTCCTAGTGAATATCGAACAGCTCTCTTCTGGAGCCTGAAAATGCGGTCAAATTGAGTCGCACAACACGTACCCCAGAATGGAAGGGCATACCTGAGGTGCGACTCAAAGAGTGCATAATAAACAGTTCTAGCCACTGACAAGTTAAACTCCTTAGAAACAGGCCTTAATGCAAAACAGGCAGAGCTCAATTTTTTCGACAAAGCTTCGATATGTATGTCCCATTTCAGAGAATTGTCCACAACAAGCCCCAAGAACTTTACAGATTTGACGACGTCAATGGTGGTGTTGTTAAGTACAAAAGGCTGCAACGAGTTTTTATACGACAAAGCTTTAGTTTTAGAAATGTTGAGACTCGAATCGGGAGGTTTGAATTGCACCAAGATTTAATGGTGATTAAGTCATTTGATATAATCCTATGAAGTGCCGTGATGTCCTTGTTGCTCCAAGTGAAGCTAGTGTCGTCCGTAAAAAGACATATTTTGCCACTGATGTTTATGTTAGCAATGTCGTTAATAAAAAGAAGAAACAAAATAGGGCCTAGTACTGAGCCTTGTGGTACTCCACATTCTATTGGCTTGCTAGAAGACAACGTGGTATCCACGCTCACAAGTTGACTTCTGTTCCTCAGATACGACTTAAACCATTCGAGAGATTGTTGCTCAGATACGACTTAAACCATTCGAGGGTTAGGTTACATGATGGTAATAAATTTTAGTACATAAACAAGGTTTATTCCAAAAAAATGTTTGTTAGGCGGTATTCAATATACAACGAAATACATTTGAAATTATTAGTAAGTAGAATGTAGAATTAGTCGGAAGGGAGTTAATCATCCCGACCTTACATTCTATATTCCTCCTATTGTGTCCCTCTTTCTGTGCGACAGCGACCTTTAGTGAGTGATAACAAGTTATAACTTTTTAAGCACCTGCCTAAAATAATTTTAAGTAACCTTAAAAGTGATAACAAGTTATACTCATCATACAGCCTCAGGGCTTTGACAAAAGCCAGTATCTGGGGCGGTTTTACACAGGGTATTTCTTCATTTCCAATATCAGTCGTGCCAAGATTTATTTATTTATTTAACTTAATGAAAATCGTTGATTTTTCTTGGTCGTAAGTGCTCAGAAACTTCTTCAAGTGTCTTAGACCGTTGCAGGATACCCATTCCAGGTTGCGGATAGAGTTTTTCAAGTTCTTGAGTTCCGCTCCTTTTCTAGCTAGATCATTTGCTTTCACATTACTTTCTATCCCTTGGTGAGTTTGCACCCAGAGTAGAAGAACTTTGTTTTCTTTGCTCAGCTTTTCTCTTTGCATTCTTCGACCAACTTCGAATTGATTGATACTGAGTTGATCGTTTTTAACGCTGCTTGACTATCAGATAAGATGGCTCTTTCTTATTTCCAATAGTTACTATCGAAGACAAGTTGTATGAATCTTCCGATAGCGTAGATTCTACCTGTAGGATGCTAGGGAAAGTGCCCACTGGGTCGAAGTATTTAGATTTCGGCCCAAATACTCCGATCCCTGTTTCTCCATTGGTTTTGCAAGCGTTAGTATAACAATTTATGGTATGGTCTTTTAACTACTGAGCAACCGTTTCTCTCTTCCAATTCTTTTTATTGTTCAATACTACATTGAGGAATTTCTCAAAGTTGTACATTCTTGGTATGTATCCACTAAGACTTGGAGGAGTGGTATTTCCTTTTTGAGAGTATTCCAAGTCCCTGATCTGACAACTCTCCCAGTACGGATTCCTTTAGTAGCCATTATAATCATTGTCGCATTGGCATATCTATTGATGGCAATGTGCAGTTGTGTTAGGTCTAGTAAGATTACGTTTACTTTCTAACCTTGTTTTGAACGCCGCGCCGGTATGAAAGCCTTGATTATATAAGTATTCCTTTTTCATGTTGAACATTATAGTTGTATTGAAAAATTTTATTCCTTACATTGAAAAATATGTCGATTTCTCAAGTAACAACGCCAAAATTCGTAAATTTTCAAGAAAATAAAGATAAGCCAATGAATTGACATGCTTTTCTTAAAATTTACTATAGATAATTTGATTTAGCCTCAGTACCAATCATTAATGCTAAAATCCTCCGTCACAGTATTGCCAACTATTTCGTTCGTTGTTGATTGCTAGTACGTAAAATTTCTTTTCAAATTAACTTAAATTATACAATTCCATTTATAAAGTAGGCAAATTGCACTTTATAAAACAAATATACTGATTTTCAAGCTAATTCAGTGAACAAAACTTATAAGACTAATTATACTGGGCAAATTATGCAAGTAACACGAGCAAGAAATATGTATTTATTTTAGCTTTGTCCACTAATTTGATGAACGCTCGCGTTACGCTAAGGCCACACATAGGCCGGCTCTTTCCAAATTTTCACGTTTGGTTACGTTCTCAATGTGCCATATAATGTCAAGGCTAATTTGCTAAAGGGCGCGCACATCGTCGACCTCCCTAACCGAGCCACCACTATTTTGGTTGATTTGGAAACAGATTATATGCCAATTGGAGTATGAAAATATATGTATTTATTTAGTTCACACAAATAATAACACTACAATCATATTTTCTCTCTAAATTGTCTATTAACGTTAGCAATATACTAATAACATATTTTTGTTTTTTTAATAAATGACATAAAAAATATTTAATAAGTTAATGCACTCTTACTATTAAATTCTTTTCGGAAACAGGAATGCGTGCACAGCACCTAAACTTTATTATTGTTCATTAGGCTATATTCAGCTTACATTTTTTATTAATCGTGATCTATAATGAAGATATAGTATGCGGATCTTTATTGTCGATTTGGAGTATATTGTGATTCATAATTTATAAGCTTACGATACGCATATCTTTTCCAAATGTATTTTTTGTCAGATACCAGAAAGTTAGCAACAGAAATAATTTTAACGTATATTCTTTTTGAGTTACTACCCCGTATGTTTTAAGACTGTATAATTATAAAGCATGATCGAAAAAAACGGCGTCAAAGAGGGTTGGGCAATGTTAATTTTGGTGAGGTCAATATCTTAACGCTATTTATTAAGAATTGCTACAAAACTTGTCCAAAATTAACACTAATGATAGAAAAATTAAAAAAGGTTATAAAACAAAATTACGAAACGAATTTTAAACTACACTATTTAAAAATCACTTTTACTAAATATAAAAAATATAAAAATAAATTAATACGCAGAAAAAAATCGTGTGTTTGGGAAGGCTTGAAAGGAAACAATGTTTTTGCGACGGTTCGCTACTTTATTGTCGCTCCTTAACAATAATTACTTAATGAAGTAAAACCAAAAAGCCTCAAACTTTCTTTATTTGACTATTTTTTATTTGTTTTTCATTTTTATTTATTCTTAAGGCCAGCTGACAGTAAGCGCCATTAAAAAAATAAAGAAGAGTTTGAGAAAGAGACGGGCCAAGTAAATAATGTCTAGGGCTTGACGTCACCAAAATTGTAATCTATTGCCATTCCCCAACCATCTTTGACGCTGTTTTCTTTCGATTGTATGGTATATTATGATTTATGAATTATTATTCCTTGTAAAATGATACAATGATATGCAAATAGTAAATATATTTAAAACAAAATCGTTGTTAAAATTCTGATAAACCAGTTTTACAGGCAAACTTGAGTTAGTTAAATTGGACAAGAATTATGCAGTGGATTTAGTATTAATTATTTTAATTTTTCCATTAATTCGGGGTACATATTCTCATATTGTTTCGTCTAAATTCCCGGATGTAGCCACATACGGATCGCCCGGCCAGGGCCAAGATTTTCACGTCTGCCTATATTCTAAATTCTCCATGAAATGTCAATGTTAATTGAATTTGGAAAATTGCCTGCACACTACCAAAACTTTATTATTGCTCTTTACTACATATTTAGTTTACATTTTTTTTAACTATGATCTATGGTTGCGAAAAATGTATTATGTGGCTTTTATTGTTTATTTGAAGTGCATTGTCATTCATAATTTAATAAATTATGATACGCATCTCTTTTCCAAACGTATTAAGATAAGTATCTTTTTGTGCAATACAACAAACCTAGAAAAGAAATCAAGGAAATTAAACAAAATCTGATTTTTAACGTATATTTATATTCAGTTGCTAGATAATATGTTGAAAATCATATAATTATATAAATATTACGTTGAACTATTCTTATTGACAATCTCCGCCTATATTGGATTCTTTATACTTGTTTGTTATACCGTATGATCGAAAAAAAAACGGCGTCCAGTTTGCTTGAAAATGGCGATCTATAATATTCTCCATATAATTTTACAAGAAAATGACAGCGATCTTCATTTCATAGCTATTGCTGAACCGCATTTTTCGATCAAATTGTATATTTAATTTCTCTCTTGCTTTTTTATTGATTATTATCTGTGATTGACAAATATTTCGTGTCGGTTTTATTATAGCTAAAGGTATGTAGTTTTTTTATCGTTATTTTGAAAGGAGTTATTAGAATTTAGAAATCAATTCTGACAATATTTCCTCAAACCATTGAAAACTGAAGGAAAACTATGCGTTCTTACACTTCAATTTGGATTTATTATTCAGTCAAAATGAATAACAGTCGAACTAGCTTTCAGTTTTGCTGACTGAAAGTTGCTTTCAGCTTCACAAAACGTTTTCTCGTGTTCATTATTCATTCAATCTCGCTGAATCAGGCCGACTCCTTCAATAGAACTGACACGTGAGAACCCGCCTTAATTTACAAAACACAAATTCTTTTTAGCATATTTTGTAATTGTTCCAGTTTGAAATAAGCGAAAGTCAACATTTACACCCAAAACCAAATAATCTATACAGATGGTTCAGTCACAGATACTATCTGAAGTTGTGTATTTGTTCATGGTAACTATTTAAAAGTAAAAGAGAATTTAAACTTCATCATTTCAATAACATTCTTTATGCAGAACTTCTAGGGCACTAAGGAAGGCTCTAATATACTGACTTTCTAGACCTTTCTCGACCTAACTCATTTGTTCAGACTCTCTTTTAGCCCTCCCTTGTATAAAAGGGCTATCCAACCAGTTAATGGTTAAATATCTTCTATTTCGAGTAGTTTCGTTTGGCTCTTCTATTGCCTTTATTTGGGTTCCTAGTCATGCTACTATTGCTGGAAATGAACTAGCTAACCTAAGCTCGTCTGAAGCATATCTTAATGACATTCCTAAAACTATACTCTCATAAATATTTACGCCGATTTAATGAGCATCTTTCTTTGAAGGTTTACACTACTGTCCACTACTGGAAGTCTATACAGATCAAAAGAAACCATCTTAAGTAGGCTTATGATTAGTGACTAAATTATCTCAAGGATATCTAATACGAGCATCTCTTCATCCATTATGTGAGATGTCAGAGTCTCCTGACAGTCTTCATATTCTTGTGAAATGTGAAAATTTGTTCCAATTTAGAATTGGTCTTGATCGGACCAACGTTTTTCCAACACGGACAATTTCTAAATTAGTTGCCTTTTTGAAGGAAATAGTCCAAGATTGAACGACCATAAAAAAGAAACTAAAACTCAAAATACGCTACTATAAAAAATATACTACAAAAAATAATAAGCTCAAAGTAAAAATAAGCCCAGTCAAACACGGCAAATTATGCAAGAAATCTGTAGTGGGATTAGTTATTTGAACTTGTCCATTAATCCGGTGCAAGCTGTCGTCGTGACCGGTTTAACTGGCGGACCGTCCAAACTTTCACGTCTGGCTACGTTCTAAATTCTCCATGAAATGTTAAGGTTACTGTAATTTGGAGGAGAGGGCGCGCACATTGCCGATCTCTAACCGAGTAACACGCGGCGCGAGAAAGGGCATGTTTCCGTAATTTGGAAACAACACAAACATGGAACATTGGAAAATGGATAGTGGGATTACAGGAGAACATAAATAGAATAAAATAACATTAATTAAAAAGTGCGTTTTTTTCAAACGTCACAAAAATATCATTCATTTTAACGCCTTAGGCATAAAAGTAATATAATATATTAAACCTTCGCCATTAAGCTTCGTTCAGAACAAGGAACACAAGATTTCCACAGACCATGACAGTAAAAAAGCAGATGACGTCCATACCAATCTATTTATTTTACTAAAAAAAAATTCTAATATTTTTTAAGTTAACTATGGATGAGATATAAGGTTTATTTAAAAAATAACAGATCATATTTCAATATTATTGGATTAACGTAACGATGAACGATAAGATTTTTGAGGCTTGTCAAAGTCTTGCCAAATTATAGGTTATAGATTTGTGTCAAATTATATCAAATAACCTGCGTTTGAAAAGATTATCAACATATGCGAATTGTTTTTGCATTTTGGTTCGTGTTATTGAGGGAAAATGAACTGTAGACCCAGTGCACAGTTTATAGTTAATATCTGGAGCCCAGACAAAGAGTTTTATACATCAATAAAGTTACCATCAGTAAAGTTTGTATACCATCTCTATTATACTCATATTTGGTACTAAAAACAGGAGTAGCTGTAAAATAACATCACACGATAGGTAAATAATAGATTTTAGTACTGCAGAAAGATAATGTCAAAAGGTAAGGTGGGTTCATACAGCCAACTAAAACAAAATAAAAATAAAATAAAATAAGAAGTAAGAGATTCTTATTTGTGCGCGTTCATACAGCTAAATAAAATAAAATAAGATATATATATATATATATTTGCTCATGCGCAGTACGACGGAGCTGGATAAAAGTTAAGTTTAATGATTGTTTGGTTTGGTTTGGAACCCACTGAATGAAGCCATAACGTGATAAATAATGTAATATAAAATGACAGCGATTTTCATTTAGTAGCCATTGCTGACGCGGTTTTTTTCGATCATATTGTATATTTTATTTTGCTTTTTTTTACTATTACACACACCGGAAAAGTCTAGAGATATTACAATTTTATCCAGCCATCGTCAGTAATTTTATTATTTGCATTTCTGATATAATAAAATTAAAATAAACAAATAATTTACAGAACGTATTGGAAATAAAAATACGAAATTTATCGAATTTTTCAAATTTACCTTGATTTTTATTGAACTCAAAAAAATATACACATTTTTTTTATTCTAAACTGCGAATTAAAATAAAAAGATAAAACCATTTTTATTTAATAAAGGGTATGGCCTCCTCTACTGTTCATTACAGCCCTACATTGTCTCTCCATGCTCCTGGTCAGGTTGTCGATCTCTTCTTGAGGTACAGCCTGCCACGCTGCATTCACGGCTCGAACCAGATCCCTACGAGTTTCACGAGGCATACCCATCCTCAAAATTCTTCTTTGGACCGCGTCCCATACGTGCTCGATGGGGTTGAGGTCAGGAGATTGTGCCGGCCAGGGTAAGATGTTTAATTGATGAGCAGTGATAAACTCACTTACCACTCTGGCTGTATGAGGCCGAGCATTGTCATGCATGATAATGAAATTTCTCCCAAAATCATTGGCATATGGTAACACGACAGGCTCAAGAATTAAATCACGATATGTGATTCCTGTTAGAAACCTTTCAAGAAAAACGAGATCGGTTGTTCGGCCTAACTGGACTTCTCCCCAGACCATAACTGTTCCACCTTGATAAGGATGCACTTCCTGAACATGATCCAACCGAATAAGATTTCCCGGTTCTCTCATACCCTAAGCCGTCTCGAATCCGGATGAATTCCAAAGCGTGACTTCCGTGAAGAAAACATTGGTCCATTGTTCACTCGACCACTGAACATGATCTTGAGCCCACAAATATCGTACCTCTCGATTTCCTCTCGTTAAGGGTTGAGCTCTCCAGGGGCGTCTGCTTCTTAAGTTGACCTCTCTTAATCTATTGCGAACAGTGTCAGGACTAACAGTTACATTATGTATTTCCTGGAGAATTAAACTAAGCTCTGGTGCTGTAAGGGTCGGTCGGCGTCGAGCATTTAATTGTAAAAAATGATCTTGCTGAGGGGTAGTAATGCGATGTCGCCTTGTGTGCCTTTCAGCAACATCACCACTTTCACGGTAGCGTGCACTTAATCGCGATATTACACTTTGCGTTGTATTTAATGCTCTAGCTACGTCGATTTGGCGCATTCCAGCTTCAAGCATACCCATGGTCCTTAGCATTTCGTCTCTGTTAAGATGTCTACGCTCCATAATGTGGTTTAATACTAAACAGAGTTATTTGAATGAATTCTGGCCAGTTATCATAAAAACATAGCCAGTACAGGTTAAATTCGAACAATTGATGCTAAGTGCTTTTTATACATTTGACAAAAAATGCACCAAACACTTCTGCAAATATCCTAAATTTAGATATAACTAGTGTGACTACTTCGTTTCAATCGAAGTAGAAAGAATCGACCTAAAATATGTGGTTGTTTATTCAAAACATTTATTTTTAACTTTAATAAAATGATATCCCTAGATTTTTGTGTGTGTATCTATACATAATTGTCAGATATTTCGTGCCGGTTTTGTAGTGAAAAGTAGGTAGTGAAACAATGTTAGGTAATTCATAATTCACAATGTTATGATGAGCATTCTTTTCAAGGTCTACTTTTTATTTCTTTGAGTTCTTAGAAAATATGACTGATTAAGTGTTACCGAAAGACCGAAAACGGCGCTTATGTTCACACGTTTCATTTTTTTTCGATTTACAGTGTATTTTAAATATATTTACATTGTAAAAAAAAGAAAGGAAAATACAAAAAACCAAATAAAGTAAACTAAAAAATAATAGAACAATAGGAAAATACAAAATTTCCATATTATATATGGTACACTATTTTACTACAAAATGGAAATTCTGAAGTTAAACTTTACAATGAACTCGTAACTAAATTAGGCTAATGGCGTAGTAAATGTAGCATACGGCGCAGGAACTTAACCTCTTCGAAAATACCCTTGCCGAACGAACCTTTGTAGGGCGCGCTGGTGGTCTACCATTTTCTCTAATGCATTACGGGATTATAACGCACCTAAATATTAGCTTTTATCAAATCCCCGGAATCCGCTTTAAACTCCCTACATGCATTTTCGAACTAGTCGGAACTAATTTGGCCGATACTATTACGAAATCGATGTTATATGCGCGTCGGGCCAAAAACAAACTCGCCCATTAGCGCCCTTTGCCATTGTTTTTCGCATTGATTTTACGCTAATTGTTTTACGTTACGTCAATTGTAAAGTACAACTATTTATGATAAAAAGAGCGTGCACAATATAGTTTTCTCATTAAATAATTCTCTGGTTGAGTGACAATGAATGAGGCTTTTTTTAAATAATGTTCTTCTGACTCGTCGATAGAAACAAGCGACAATAATAAAATCGGCTCAAAAATAATGGGTAAACAAGACTAAACCACTATACGAGTAATTATGAAATACACATTAGAGACAGGACCTGACACATTGTATAAAATCACTTTGTAGGCTAATCATGGCCTAAATACAGGGTGTTTCAAAAAAATATGTGCCTCTCAATATAATATATCTTTCGTGGGGAGATATCTCACGTAAAAATAAAATTTATTTTTCATATTAACATAGGTATGATTCTACTTTCTTTCGTTGCTGCAGGGAGTTAAAGTCTTAATTTTTTCGATTTATTCTTCCAAGTGCTTTTAGCGATTCGAATAAAATTTTGAGGGTAAAAGTTACGATAAGTGCGACACCCTGGAATATTTTTCTAAAAAAAAGAATGTACGCCAATGACCTTTTTCTCTTGTTAGCGAAATTGTGTTTCACTAACAAGAGAAAACAATTTCGTTAAATGCTGATTAAAAGTTGTCTTTTAATATTTTTGTCGATTTTGGTCTCCTTGATGAGATAAACGCAATTTAATTAATTTGCCTTAATCCAATTCTAATAGCAATCTTTGAAATTTTTTAATGCCATTAACTGGCAAATATATTAAATAAGTACTCATTGATTCCTCATCAAAAAAAAATGTGTGTGCTGTGTGCACTATCTGCGCACATTTGAAGTGAAAGTTCTTACTAACAGCTTTTAAATTGACGGATTCGAAGGATATATTTTTTTATGAATGCTCTTTATAAATTTCAAAAAATTAGATTTAATATAAAACCGTCTACTATTCTAGCTGTATAATTTTATGTTTTTTTAATTTTTATTAAAAAACGATAATTCTATTACCCGGCCGGATAGCTCTGGCCATTAAACTAAAATACTTAAACATCTATATCTCTGACAACTACTAACCAACCAACAATTTGTTTTGTGCAGTCTGTGGTCTGTTTTTGTTTAAATGTTCTTTTCATTATTATTTATCAGTACTTATTCATGTTGGGGATTTATTTTAAATTAATGTAAAGCGTTAGTCAACCAGTATTTTTTTGCATAATCACAATTGTCACTCTAAATTGCTGTCTTTTTTAGACAGATGTCACTTGTCTTGACATTATTCAATTCATTATTCGATTTCTCAGAATGTTGTTAACAAAAGTTTTATCCTAAAATAAAATTTTAACCAATCACAATTGTTTATCTCCATCATTTACCGCATTAATAATACAGAAATTGCAGCTCAATTACGAACAATTCATTATTTATAGTGATCTATTAAATTGTACGAATATTCTCGTTTATTTTTGGTTTGAAATAAATATGACAACATGATGTCCTCCAATGAAAATGCGAGTTACTAACTTTAAATTCTAATTATGAGCTGGCAAATGAGCTAAATGGGGTAGCTGTGGCAACACTGCCGCTATCACTTTTCCTCTCGCCAGCTCGCGCGTCACGGTCGTCTCGCGGCTGTCATTCAAGGCCGTGTGTCCCGTTGCTACAAGCTATATAATAGGGATGACAAGCGGTTGAGCATTAGCAGTTTATGCGTTTATTAAAATTAGGTTGTTGGATGAAATTGAATCTATATCATACACATCTGTACCCCTGTTTGTTTCTTCAGTGGGCAGTCTGCTTTTTCATGAGTTTTTGATTTAGGCTGTGCCGTTTCTGTTTTAATAGTTGTTCTTCTATTTAAATAATTGACACTTATGTTCTTCAAACTTCGTTCAAAATAAAGAAGCAGGAAATAAGAAAAGAAGGGCTCAACCGACCGAGAATATTTCAATGGTGTGCCAATTAAGCCATTCATTGAAATAATGAACAAATCGAACGTCGTCTGAAAGATGCTTGATAGGTTGGGAGCATACTTTCTCTAGTTCTAACCTTGCTTTCCCAAATATATAATGTCATTTGCAACCTAGAGCGTCGTAGTGTTTGTTTCAGGATCTTCATTGCAAACTCTGCAGCAAAGACTTTCTTGATACAAGTTGAGCTTGTTCAGGTAGCACTTGACAGATATGTTTTGTCAAGGAACCTATTGTAATTCTCACGTTATTGCTGCAGCTCATTAGCAGTTCCTTGAATGAACGCATTGCTATATCTATTTCTTCATTGGACAGTCTGGTTTTTGTTGATCTAGGCTGTACCGTTACTGAGATTCTGTTTTAATAATTGTTCTTCTGTTCAAATAATTGACTCTTATGATCTTTAAACTTCGTTCAAAAGAAGCGAGCAGAAAATAAAAAAGAAGGACTCTTCGACAACCGGCCGAGAATATTTCAATCGCGCGCCAATTAAGCCATTCAACGAAATAATGAACGAATCGAACGTCGTCTGAAAGGCTTCACAATTACGCGCGGCGTTCGGACCGTCGATTCTTCTCCACCAAAACACAATTAACCGAACAATTTTCCCGGTCTTTTTCAAAAAGCGTCCTCGACTTGGCAACGGCCCGTGGTGACTCGCGAGCGATCGAGAACTTTGTCAAGGGGGCGAAAGCGAAACCGGTTGGGGGTGGAGGGCAGGGGTAGAAGACGTGCCCCGTGTTTTAACCGGATCGTTCGATAAAAACTCGACTTAATTGCTGCTTGATTAAAGACCGCAGATCCATAAAATAATCGAGGGTGCGATTACAACTATGCGATTAGTGGGGGGTAAAGGGCAGCTGGGGGTGACGACGCCACGCCACTTCAGAGGACGAGCGTTCGGCTTGTCAGATCGGAAGGAGGACGGGGTGGGAAAGTTCGAATTGAGAACGCGATTGATCAATATACCGGGTGGTCGTCTTAGTTGGAAACATAGGAAATCGTATGCAAATTTTGAATTGTTCAAATATTGGTTCTCCTGTTGATTTTAGCATTTTGAATTTAAGCATCAGTTGATTAAGAAGAAGTATACCATTAATATTGATCGAATTATTTTTGATGCTGATAGTATACGCCTATTTAATTTTTTGATTATGTAATAAAATAAGTGCATAACACTTATTTAGTCGAATTGCCTGAATCTATTTTTGCTTTTTATCGAATCGGTGTGATAAAGTTGGGAAGCTGCAAAATGAGTTATTGCACCAAAAAACACGCAATTACGCTCTCTTTTGGTGTTTGGACATTTTTTCGGCAGTTTTATTATGATTTGAAATTGTCTCAAAACAACGCGTCGCTCATTTCGGGTTCTTTCCACTTAATTTTTACTACCCGAAACAGCGTTACGTCACATAAACTTTGTATCTGAGAATTTTAAACAGCCTCTATATTATCCCCGAAATGTTTTACGAAATATTTCGTGAAATATTTCGCAAAACATTTCTGGAAGTACTTTTAGAAGTAAACTCATATATACATATACAATAAAAAACAAATAACCAATCACGGCGCGTCTCGATCTATTTCAGGAAACGTGGGAACTAATTTTTAATTTTTATAACACGGGCTTATATTTATCAAGGTCAAACGTTGTGGTGGCTTCAGAAAAATAAATAAACATGAAGTATGAATAAATATCATTAATTTGTAATGGAGTGTAATGTAATACCACTTTTAAAATTATATGAAAAATGAACAGTGCATTTAGAAAACTGTTATCCATGGTAGATTAAATCGAGGATTAAATTGGCTATTCCTCTAAGGTTACACAAGAATATCTAGTTTTAATCATTGTCTAACATTATTAATTACAATATAGTAAAAAAATATATTTCCAAAACTGAAAATCGTAAAACTGCAGGGCAATACGCAGTGTAAAATTGCTTATTTCTGGGGCTTACTCAACCGGGTCTCACAATGCAAATTCACCTCAAATATCCATTTAGTTGGTCAATAGCAAGCACTCTCTCATTGTACATGAAAATAACAAAACAAACATTTACTGATCTGGATAAAATTGATAGTTAAATAGTAACTCATCCGGGGGTACTCCGCCCCCTAGCCACTGATATATTCTATTCAATATATCCCATTTCATATTTTCCATCTAATTCAATTATCATTTGGTTATATATTGGCTAATCATCTTCAACAACTAGCTAGTGTCACCTGAAATAGTATAGGGGCTTCCCCCGGACGCAATTCTGCCGCTAAACAGATTCGCATCCCAATTGAATAAGCTAATTGGGGTAGCTCACTACCCCAACGCCGCATCGTGTCAATCGAGAAGACAAGGGAGACCTCAAACTCTCAAGACCAACCTCGATGGCAAGACGTCACACCACAAGAGGTTTTCTTCTGGTCAAACGACCCGTTGCCTTACAGTACTTGCAACGTTTATAGTCAAAAGAATTTCAACCCCCAAATATCAGCTCTATGACAAAACACAACACAACAGCCTGCCGGCCTATCAACTACTGATTCGCCTCCGGCAAGCTAAGCCTCCTCTTACATCACAATTTTACCGGATCGCAAATATTTACATTACTTGCCAATGAATCATGCTATTTTCTCTAATCGACTTTAAAATAGAGTGTTTTAGCATTACTAGATAAATAAATAGAGAGTTTCCGAATTATAAAACCATTATTATAACTAGCTTATTTTCCAAGTTTTACAGCAGTGACTAACTGTTATAGGTTGTCTTATTTTTGAATGGATTTACATCAAACCATATTATTATTATATATAAATATCTCTTATTGACATCGGGACAATCAATAATTTTTCCAATCAGCTTGATATATTGATGATGTTGCCAGTATTACTCATCAAGCAATACTACTGTTAATCAATTAAGGCCGCGTAAAACAAATATACATAACATAATACAATTTTATATTATACTAATTCATTATAATAAAATTAAATAATAAACATACCTACTGTAACTATATTCCTGCAAATTTAGTGAAATGTTATGTTCTTAAATATCTATTCTATACATATTATAAACGCGTGTTCAAATATTAATTTTATGAATATAATATATCGACATAAAACGAGATGTAATTAACGAAATAGCATCGTAACAATAGCTACTTTAGAAACGTCTAGGTTTACTTATTTCACTGAGACTTATGAAAAAAAAAGTCCTTTGCCTCGGGTACAGATACCGCCACGTTTTGGAAATAGCTCGAAACAAAATTGACCGAGGCAACAGGAAACGCCAAAGAAATCCCTCACGCCCGCCCTTCTCAAGAGTAGTTTTCAGGCTCTTTTAAGAATCGAATGTAGGTTGAGACAAACGAAAATGGGTCAAGACAGCTGGAAATAAACCAAAATGCGACAAAGTTGGAAGACGAAATTCGACCTTAACCTGTTTCGAAGAGTTCTCCGCATAGTGTAGAGGCTGTTTTATAGTTTCGATAATTGCACTAGTAAAAACCAAGATACTTAAATATTAGGACATAACCACGACTTCAATATTATTTCAAAGCGATCAATATGAACGGTAAACGGGTCAGCGTGAAATTAACGTAGTCAGACAGTTCTGTCGCAATTTTAAAAATCGGTTGAAATGCACCAAGCCTATAGAGACCATACAGAGCACTTAATAAAAGTCTTTTGCTCTACGTCCATTTAAAGTCTTAATTTTTCTTTCTTAAAATCATACGAACGTTTATAAATATATCATTAGTAACGGTTCTTTCTACCTTTGTTTCCAGAAGAAGACCTCATGCACCACTCCATGGGGCAGAACACGATCTTCGGCTGCTCCTCGGCCGGCCACAGCGGCATCAACCAATTGGGCGGCGTGTACGTGAACGGTCGCCCCCTGCCCGACTCAACCAGACAGAAAATCGTTGAGCTGGCCCACTCCGGGGCCCGACCCTGCGACATTTCTCGCATCCTTCAGGTGTCCAACGGCTGCGTGTCCAAGATTCTGGGGAGGTAACGATTTGCCACGCACATTTTATTCTTTATGTTTGGCTGATCAAAGTTTATATGAATCTAGGTACTACGAGACGGGGTCGATCAAGCCTAGGGCGATAGGGGGGTCGAAGCCCAGGGTGGCCACGCAACCCGTCGTCAACAAGATTGCCGATTTCAAGAGGGAGTGCCCGTCGATATTTGCGTGGGAGATAAGGGACCGGTTGCTGAGTGAAGGAGTGTGCAACAACGATAACATTCCTAGCGTAAGTACAAGCAAGTTTGATAAAGTCTCTAATTCAGTAACTATCGATAAAGTCTGCACAGATAAAACACTAACGTATCTACAAAGATCATATCATTATGCCAAAGGTACACTACTTTCCCCATTCCTAGACTATAACAGTGTTTGGATCGAAATGAATCATGTTATTGCTTACGGAATATAAACTATCACTGTCTCAACTATAGGAATTCATTGGTTTCCAATACATTATTTAACGATAACATTAATAGAATTTCAATAGGAGTATTTTTGTTGTAAATATTTTAAGATATTAAATAAAATTAACCTTGTTCTTGGAGGGATTTTACTTTTATGTTTAATTTAATATATCACTATATTTCATTTTATACATTTATGATATTGTTTAAATGAAGTTTTACATTTGATCTAATAATAATTGTAACTCTTATCATTCTTAGTTTATTTTAGATCCAGTGTCTCGCCCAAATTTTTAAGATTTGTATCAATCGTGCTATTTCCTTCCAAATGTCTGATTTAAGAAGCTATTTAAAAGATTTTATTAGGGAGCTTATTGAACTTTATAAAAGTTCCCAGTGTTTGTGGAAATCTAAATGTAAAGAATATATGAACAGAACAAAAAAAATGCAGCGTATGAACATTACTGAAAAAACTACTAGAGGTCGAACCAACCTCAACAAAAAAAGCGTTAAGGCTAAAATAAATAGTATTCGTGGAAGTTTCGGAAGACAAATTAAAAAAATCGAAGAATCAAAATGTTCAGGAGCAGGAACAGATGAAATATACGTTACGCACCTATGGTATTACGATTTACTCTTATTTTGCAAAGATCAATCAGTTCCTCGAATATCAGGCAGCAACACTGACGATCAAGCAACTGAGCTTTAAAAGCCATTCCTTTACCCATTGGGTACCTGTTTGATGATGCTTTTTAAATTTGCTTCTCTTTTTTTTAATAATGCATGCATACGCTACTGATAAATATAGAAAATCGTCTTCATCAGACATCGTTCATAATCAAACTGTATGTTTGACACAAATCATGCTGTTCTGTGGCAAAGAGCATATTCGCACACATGTAGTTCACACATCCACGCCAGTGTGTGGCGGCCTAAAACAGCAATTTGCAATGCTAATTTACTATCTAAAATAGCCAGAGAAAAAAAATACTGATTTAATAAATACTATAAATATTTAACTAAATATAGTATGTAGGATGTAGGTATTCTCCTATGTATATTTAAATTAGTTTACCTTCAGGCAAATTTTCCGAGCTCTCCAATATAGTAAGTATATTTTCTCGTATAGAGTCTCTAGTAGTAGCATTAATTCTTCCGTTCAAAAGATGATGTCATTTTCCATTTGAATCATCAAAACAACACAACAAAACCACCATAAAGAATAACTAACATATTTTTTCGGAAGGCGTCCTGCCACTACAATACCAGCAAACATGTGGTTCTCCCACTCCATCCAAAAAGCACCACAAGTGTAGTATAGTCATATATGGGGGAAGATTTCTGACAGTTTTGCACAATAAAAATAATTGTTAAAATATGTAGTAGGAGTATTTATGGTTTTTTCTACATCTATTTTTTCACTATAACGGGGTGTCTAATTAAGGTTGCCTCAGTTTAAAGCTGACTTACCTACTAGATAAGTTTTCCATTTACCTACTCGTATTTACTATTTTTTATTTCATTTCGACATCAATAACTATGGTTTGGTTAAGGTATGGGTATAAAAGACAAAAATGTGTTCAAAGATAAAAATGTATCTATTCATTTTTTGTTAAATGTTAAAATCCTTCGAACTGCTGGAATCGTGTTCTAATAAAATAAAAAAATAAAAACTGTCCAATTTTGCCACACATAAACATAAAAATTCACAATTCTCCCTTAATCCCTGCCTATTTTTATAATCCTTCGTTCCATTCCCGCACATTCCGTTGCTCTCGCGCCCTTTTCCTGCCCTTAAAGCCTCCCTTCTGCCGCCGCCCCCATCGCGTTGTCATGGTTACGGGTCGGGGACCCCCCAAGGATTTTTGCGAGGCTGCGATTTACCTTGTAAGCCTTATTTCGCTTTTTGTTTGCAAACATTTCCACCGTTTTTGCCGAACAACAACAATTTTATTAAAGCATATTTTGCCGGCGCTTTTGTAGGCCTTTCTCCTATTTTTTTCTTCTTTTTTTTCCTTGCTCTTTTAATAGAATAAGCTGGTACATTATAAAATAAGTAGGAGGAGAAATGGTTTTGTTGAGGAGGATTTTGTATTAATTTGGAAACAAAGTTTAATATAAAAGTCTATTATTTTAATCTTTTAGATGTAAGTTACTATTTTCGTACATTTATTTGTTTCATTATATAATTAGTGCATTAAGTAAAATACAGTGCAATGCTTTCGTCTTATTTTGTCCTATTTTAAACTTACTAAAACATTTATAATTTTGGTGGCAGTAGAACATTCATTAAAATGAAAATTATAGAATTTTTAATCAAGTTTTATTAGTTATTATTAGCAAAAATTTTATACGATGTAAAATGTCAGAGATATTGGTATAAAGTAGGTATATATTTTTTAATGGGACACACTGTATATTAGAAGTGTATTAGAGTTACCTAAAAAACTAATAGACATACTAACATTTGTGTAATATTTTATCGAATTTTGATAAAATTGATATAAAGAAAGCTCATATGATATATTTGTAAAATATTCTCTCCAATACACTTTTAATATACCGGGTGTTTCTTAAAAGTGACTCGCCCCCTGTAACTTTTTTATTTTTTCAGATAAATAAACGTGTTTGACCGCGTTGAGATGTAAATAGTGTAGTCTATATTTTATTTTAAGTCTATGGTGCTGATATATTAGTATTAGTGATATACCGGGTGCGTCTTAAAAGTGGCTCACCCCTAAAACTTTTTATTTTTTCAGATAGAAATACGAGATTTGGTACGTTAGTATATGACATAAATCAAGATTGATTGACATATTCAATTGCTTTCGGTCACTTTCTGATTCACCGGAAATGACTACAACTTTTGATTTTTAAATGGTACCTTCGGTGTTTTTTTACTTTATTCGACTGAAAATGACACATTCTCGTTTTAAAAAAAATGGTAATATAAATTTCAGTCTAGACTGCCGTGGATGTATTAAAAACACTAACTTTTATCATCAAGGAGCCTTGGAAAAATATATTTAGTCGTCTAATGTTTTTTGTGTCTTGTCCTGGCCACTTATATGATGTCGGATTAGATGATTAGATGAAAAAGCAAGTTTTTACAAATAATTTGGTATCAAATACCATACGGTCGTAAAAGACGACGTCACTATGGCTATGGAATGAAGATCGCTGTCATTTTATATGTAAAATTGTATGGGGAATATCATCGATCGTCATTTTCAAACTATATAGATGCCGTTTTTTTCGATCTTACGGTACTTGGTATTTCGAGTCAAATTGACGTAACATTTACAGTCATGGCACTCTAAATTGAAATTTAAAATGCTATTTTTTTAATTGAAAATGTCAAAAGTTGACATGTAATATGCCTTATCATATTCTATCAAATGAAGTAAAAAATACTAAGTGAGTAAAGTAATTTCCGGTGAAATAGGAAGTGGCAGAAAACAATTGAATATGTCAATCAATCCTAATTTATGTCATATACTAACATACCAAATCTCGTTTGTTTGTCTGAAAAAAATAAAAAAGTTATATGGCTGAGCCACTATTGACAAACACCTGGTACTTATAGGATGTTTTATTTAAAAAAAGTTTATAAAATAGATAAGGTAACTATTTTAGACAATAGATTTTTCACAATGATATGAACAATATATACAATATTCCTATTTTTTATGCTTATTACTTAAATTTGTGTAACGGACAAAAAAATGTTTTTCGGTTCAGACGGTATATCTCCTCCCGTTGTCGGAAGCAAAAAAAAATACAAAGAACGAATGAAAAACTATTTAAAATATCCAAAACCAAACACTCTAGTTTTTTTCTCAACAGGCACATCTATATTAAAAACCGTTGACGTTCTGTTAAAATTACAATATTTCAAGATAAACTTCAGAAGGCCACGGCCCAGCTACGTCGAAATACCGGTTCCCATTAGAACACCGAAGTTAAGCGACGTAAGGCGATACTAGTGGATGGACGGGTGACCGGTTCGAAACTCTGTATCGTGCTGTTTTACAAAAAAGGGCAAAAGTGTAAAATCTATTGACACACACTGCTCATTCACGCCGGTTCGAGGCCGGATGAGATCGGATATCTCGTGACTAGAGTCGATTCAGACACTTGCCAAGTCGGTAGGCCATTGACCATGATATGGCCGAGGACCGCGGTTCGGATTCCGCGTAAACAAAGTAGGCCCCGTCCAGATTTGCACTGGCAGCAAAAAGGAGACGTTAACTTCAGATCTTTACTTTACTTTTATAAACTTCGATAACAATTATTGAAGACATGAGTGGACAAAGGTCGCTTTTTTAAAGTTTCGAGTAAATCGACAAAAAACGTCTAAAAATTATTGATGGTATATGTGAAATGGCACCTTTATCACATACGATATTCATTATGGTATTTATATTTATATTTATTATATTTAGAGCCTATTGGAGGATAGATCTGTCAAAGGGATGTTGAAATACCGAATAAAACTGATTTTAAAAAAAAAATGCGACATGACACCTTGATCATGCCTTAAATTATTTTGTACTTAATGGGGTAAAATCAAAAAACCTCAACCATTCTGTATATGATTATTTTTGTTTGTTTTTAATTTTTGTTATGTTTATTAAAATCAAAGAAGCTATAGTCATACATTACTAACATCTACAGATGCCTAAGGAATGCATTCATTTATTTTGTAGGTATTAAAAGAGCCTCTTTTATTTTTTGTTTAGAGGCTATAGATTCTTTCATTATAATTTTTGCGTTGTTAAAATCTAATTCGTGTCCCATGAATTCTGACAAATCTTATATTAGTTGAATGATTGAATAAGATGAATGAATAACCTCTACACTAGAATATGGCCTAGATAATCGTGTAATTCTCAACTTTAGTAACAACTGCCGTTAACAAATCAATGTATCTGCATATCAAGGGATCGATTTTCCACGTCCCTGATCCCGATCCTCTTTTTTCCACACTCCCAATACCTTCGACGCAGTAGCTAATTTGCATATTCCGTTTTATTGTTATGCATAAATCAAAAACGGTGGCGATAGAGAGAGACAAGGAAAAAAATGAGTAGCTATGCCACCCGTTACCCTCTTTCCCATTATCATCCCGTCCTGCCAGACCCCAAATAAAACCGCAAAGCACAATGGGCTGGATTGTAGTAACGTGGGCCCATCACCTGGCGCCCAATTTACTTGATGGTAATAAACTGGTGCACAATCTCGCTCTATCTCCCGCCCTATTGTAGTAAAAGCGACGGTCCAATGACGGCGGGGCTTTGGAGGCGCGCGGCCGCCATTTTATTATTCATTTGTCTGAACATCCCCCGGCTGCGACGACAGCGGAACGTCGTCGTGAGTATCGGCACGCAGTGCGTGTCGCACTATATTATATCGATGAGCGAGTGCACGCATGCGTGAAATTTTACCCTCGTCGTTGCCGGGGCCGGGGGTCGGATGGCCGTTGATAAATTTGCTCGGTTTTGTTAGTTGAAACAAAAAAAAATAAGTAAACCAGTCAAAATCAAAAGTCCTTGTAACAAGACGTTGTAGGTGAAGTTTATACTACCACAGATTAGGTATCCTATAAGTATACAGATAAAAATCTTGTCCCTAATTCGTGGCACGAAAATTGTTTTTTAGGCCGATGTGCAAACGAGTAAAATTTCCTGTGCGGAAAAATAAACTCGCGTAAAATAACAATAAACAGCGTAATAGAGAGATATCGCTAAACCGAATAGCGTGCATGGATGTTAATAAGGTAAGGTGTTATTTCCTTTACGTGAGGTGGTATTAACTCTCTTCATTTATAGTTATCGGATCGGAAAGAATTCTGTTCGCGTCGCGTCCGCTTTTTAAACTTAACCTAACTTTGAATTTAAAACTTTGAAATTGTTTTGTTTACTAGGTATTTTAAAACTAAAGGGCTAAAGTGCTTATTTCTAGTGCTTTACTGTTCAACGTTGGCCAGTGGGTTTAGGGCAACAAGCAACAAATTCTCTTAGAAGGGCTAAGTCGTCATCTGCTGTAAACCTAAGCCTCTTTATAGGTAATATTGGAAGAGGTGGAATCCATATTTTGGGCCATATTTATTTAATTAAAACTAATCCCAGCTACTTAAATATCAAATTACCTAATAAAACTAAAGTAATAATTCAAAACAATTCAAACATAACCTAAAATAAAAGATCTCGCCGGTCGGCCCGGTTGTCAAATACCCGCACATGCCCATTTAAGCAATTTTTAAACGTTATTTAGAAATAGCGCTTGGTGTAATTGATCAGCAAATTACGTCAGGCGATAACGTTATTAGCGGGTGTTGCGTTAAAAATTGACTCGCGCATATCGTAACCATGATAAGGTACGCGTAAATACTGTATGACGCTATTCGGATTTCCGATATCTCTCTAACAACTGTGCCGGTCTGGCGCTGTGCACAATTTTAGAGTGGTGGGCGTCCTATGTGCGCAAACTAGTAACCTAACTAGTGCCCGATTCCGAAAATTGGAACCACGAAAACAACAAAGAAAAAACTAAGTTTATAATCTGTATAATCTGTGATATTACCGTATTAAATATGGAAAACCTTACCTACTATTAAGATCCAAGTGTGTAATTAAAGAGAAAAAGATATTTTCCCACTAAATGAAAAGCAAAAACTCGTTAACTTGCTTTATTTTCGAAATTAAGCTTCATTTGGAATCTCGCAATTAGTGGAATAAATTAGTGGTTTCAATTACACTTATACATTTCAGTTTACGATTCACAACGTCTAAAAACACAATTAAAACTAATAGAATATCCTAATAGCAACAGCTTGCGGTAATCAGTTGTATCCATAGAGAACTTTTGATTTCTAACCCTACTGTTCGGGTCGCTCTCGAATTTTTAAATTGTTGACAGCTGGTGTACTGCTACTTTCATTTCACTGTAAAAAATCACAGGTAGATACTATTTACCACCTTTACCACAAACTAAAATGCTTGTTACATTAATCTCACAATGTTTTAAAAAATCTTACGACACTAAACCGTAACAACGAAAAAAACGAAAACGAATAGTAACATAAATGTTTATGGGCGAGTCCGGACCATAACATTCATATAAATAATCGAATCGGGGGTAAGAGATACAGGAAACAGTGGAGAGTGAGACTATGATAGGTCAAACAATTCGAGTTCAGTGGAACGTGAACGGGAAACGCCAATGTAAGGAGGAAAATGCCTGTAAATGGGGTCGTTGGAACGTTACGGGAATGGCTAGACGCTTTCGTCGAAGACGCTGCCGAAAACGATTGCGAAAAAATCGGAAAAGTTATTTTATATTTTCTTTGTCGAAGCTGTGGCGAAGTAGGGGAGTGGGGGGAAAATACGAAGGCGGAGGAAAATGGAGGTTTAGATCGAATAGATATTGCCATATTTCCGTTCAGGGTTTACGTCCGGTGTTTTTGTTAACATCTCGGGGTTCTATACCATGACAATCATAACTTTATTTCAGTGGCGTGCATATACTCGTAATGTAGGCAAAAAAGCATTGCCTACTCCAGGCAATATCACATATTTTGTATGTCATTACATTATAACTTACTACTAATCCAACAAGTATTAGCATTAAGAATTTTTATCTTATTTTTATTCCAGAGATTACTTAAGAGTTAATGCTTAAGGCTTTCTACGCCGTAAATGAATTATATTTTGAAATTCGAATTTGATCTTGTAAACACTGGTCTAATGTTTCGTATTGCTATATTTACTAATGACATCGAAATAAATTTATTTAGAGGTCATTGATATTTACTATAAACTAACTAAATATTTTTGAATGTTGTTTTTATTTTTTTTGTTCTTTGACATTGTAAACATTTATAAATGTTTATTTTAAACAATCAGACTGACAATATTATTTGTATAATGTTTTTTATTATCTTTTGTTTGTTTGTTTGTGTACCTTGTTTGTTTACTTTGTTTGTTTAGTTTACCTTTGTCTACAAATTGAAATTTTTTTTGACAATAATGGCATTTATTTATTTATTTATAATTTCACTAGTCCGAAAAAGTAGTAAAATAAGCGTTCTACATTTAACGTTTGATCAAAAACTGGCTAGGTATTTTTACACACAAATGAAGAAGGAAATTAAAGATAAAAGATTATACTATATCCGCATTGCAGCACATTTTTAGACAACTTCTTTATTTTTAAGATTTTGATGGTCGAACATCAACAAAATATTCCTTACATTTGGACTAAATTTAGAAGAAATTTAGTCCAAACAATCTAAATTTACATTGAAGTTTTATTATTACTGTGATATATAATTTATATGGTTTTGTAACAAATTGCTCGTGATTTTATGGCAAACGCTGAAGCTCTGCAAACCTTAGCCCAGGGCCACACAGAAAGCGTTTTTAGCGTTTTGCGTTTTTTGCGTCTCAAGCGCTTTTTGCGATTTTACCGTTTTTAGCGCTTTTTTCGATTTGTGTCCATTAAAAACAAGCAAAAGACGCGGCAGGTCTGCAGTTTCTATCAAGATGTCAATTAGTAACGTCGCAAGCTCGTGGATTCCCGGCCCATCCAACAATCAATCCAGTGAGAAAGAGATAGGCGAGATCGGCGCCGTTAGCGTTGAAGAGACGAAGATAAAAGATGCTGGGATTGAATTGTGAACGGGCGGGGGCATATAATCGGAGACAAACACAATCTACTGCTAGTTCCAGTGGTGTGTGTAAAAATAATAATTATTATTTCCCATTTATTTTACGAATTTTAATTTATATGTGTATGTTTTTTTATGTTGTAGTGTTGTGGTTAGTACTTGTTATAATTATAATATAATAAATAATTATAATTATATAATAGAATAGTAAGTATTTATAGTTGCTAATGCAATTTTAGGACATGATTTATGAAACATTTTGGGGTGAAACTTCTTTACGCTCGCTGGGAGTAAAAATTCAAAGCCGTGACATACGAGCTAGTGAGACGGCTCTGACACACGAGCTCGTTGTGACGAAACGTGTTAACGGCTTAGAAATACGTAGTTGCGCGACGTGTATTTGTGAGTAGTCAGGTGTTTATCAAAAAAATTGATATTTTAATACAAATTTTGTAAAAGTGAATCAAATTGTTACGTGTAAAAAAACATGTGTTACACGTAAAAAACTATTTTTATTATTTTACGCGAATAAAACTGTTACACGTAAAAAACTATTTTTACGCGTATAAAACTATTTGTTACTGCTAGAAAACTATTTTTTACGCGTAGAAAACTATTTGTTACTGGTAGAAAACTATTTTTTTACGCATATAGATCTATTTGTTACGTGTGAAAATCTATTTGTTACACGTAAAATACTATTTTTTTACGCGTCAAAAACTTATTGTTTCTGTTAGAAAGCCTTTCTTACGCAAAAAAAAATATTTTTTACGTGTAAAAAACTATTTGTTACACGTAAAAAACTAAATTTTACGCGTCAAAAACTTATTGTTTCCGGTAAAAAAACTTTTTACCCAAAAAAAAAAATGTTTACCTGTAAAAAACTATTTGTTACACGTAAAGAACTAATTTTTACGCGTCAAAAACTTGTTGTTTCTAGTAAAAAACTCTTTTACCCAAAAAAAATATTTTTTACGTGTAAAAAACTATTGGTTACACGTAAAAAACTATTTTTTTACGCGTCAAAAACTATTTGTTTCTGTCAAAAAAAACTTATTTACGCAGAAAAAACACTTTTTACGCATAAAAAATTATTTTTACACGTAAGAAAATATTCCTCTAATTTATTACTTTTTCAACATTTCAAACTACACTTTTTCACACATTTCCTTCAAATTTTTGAATTCAATAGAATCTTCCTAAACAGTAGATATTCTTTATAAAAATATTTTTAGATAATACCCTAAAATGAAAAAAAAAATGCATACTATTTAATTTATTTTTATTGTATTATTAAATATAACGTCCGCCTATGACGGGGTCTCATCTTAGAAAACGCTAAAGTCGCTACAGAAAACAAACTGACTTGCGTTTTTTCATTTGCGTTTTTTGGGAGACACGCCGAACGCTACACGCTTTGCGGGTGTCCACTCCTATATAATCCTGTTATTTTGTTTTAGTCGCTAAAGACGCTTCACGTTAAAAACGCAAAAAACGCTTTCTGTGTGGCCGTGGGCTTAATCAAGCCTTAATCAAAGCACGTGTGTTTTGTATGTTAGATGTGACTTAACACGTCAAACGGTTACATACTTCGGCCACACACCCGCTTTACCCGACCCCTGAGAGCGACCCGAAAGTACAGCGTAGTAGACTTTTTAGTTATGTTAAAATAATTTTCAATTACTGCGTTATCGCGCAATTCCCATTAAATTTTCAAAAAGGTGAAACAATGAAGTCAGGTATTGCGGACCATGTTTGGTAAAACATCACAATACAAAGAGGTCGAAAGCTCGGGTTGTCCACAAGGAACACAAATGGAAAAAGCGTAAATTTAAAAAAGCCGTTTTTATAGCAAACAATAATAACATCTTTAGCAATCCTAGTACGGAATTATCTACGATATGGCAACCACTGATAAAGTGCACCAAAGCAGGCATTCTAAGTGGACAATCTCATGGTTGACTGCACCAAACTTCTTCAGGTATGAATTAGTTTACATTATAAGTGTAAACTAATTCAAATTCCGTATCAAGTCTTGATAACGGTCAGTGATCCTTCTGACCGAGGCGTTGTTTTAATCGAAATAAATAAAGACAATGGAAGTCCGAAATTCTTTTAGTTTTAATACTGAATCATTGTCTGCCACATTCAAAAAACGTATATAGACTTATAACAGCAGGACTAACTTAAAGGAAGCAGTTTACTGAAACTGAACATGGCAGCAGCTAAAAATAATGAAACATTTTATTTATTTAAACCAAGATTAGATTTCAATCAAGTCTCATTACAAATTTAAACCCCAGCCCACAGTAAAAAGGCCACCGTATCATTACCATTACTAGTGCTATTGTGTTCTCCCTTCGAATCTGCGCGAGTCCGACCACGAGATAACACCCCGTGCCCACCTAAAAGGAAATATCGCGGCGGTTTTATAAATTGGACAATTTAATAGACGATAATTCGCCAGCCAGAGTTTCTTTCGTGCTCGTTTGGGAATTCGCATTATTACCGAACTATCCGAGGGCCCATTTTACGCGTGGCCGCACGTAAATTGTGACGCACGCTTTGGTGATCCCATTCAAAATTGGCCCCGGCAGCCTTCGTTTTGTTCGACGTCACAGCACGCCCTCTGGTGGCTATTTTTTTCTTCTGTCTGTCAACAATGTGGCTTTATTCAACCGATATCAACTATGTATCAACTCAATATATTTTCCAAAAAAATAAATTAGTAAAGTCCAAGTGGTGGCCAATACGACACGCCATATTTAAGTATAGATTGTAAATTGTATGGGAGAGGGAAGATAATCACTTCGACATTATAGGTATATCTTGTCCCCTTTCTTAAGTTATAACTCATCATACAGTCTCAGATCTACACAAGCCAGTATCTTGTAAATTGAAACCAATTTACAGAGGCTAGTTCTCCATCTTTGATATCAGTAGTACCAACCGCACACTGAAAAAAAGGATCTCTCAGTCGAAATGAATATGACTTTGACCCAAAAGATTGGCGCTTTTCACTAGGGCCAAGAACGACGTTTCTTTGCCCAAAACATTAACTCTCTTTTCTTAAGCTTTAAAAAATTACTTTAGAGAATAGAAGAATCTATCTGTTCAAAGTATTTCACTCTTGACCCAAAATTAATATGCAAAGAAGTTCTTGTTATAAGAACAATAGTCTCTTTGGTTCATGCAAAAATTCTTGATTGAAAAGGGACATTTCTTGATTAAAGAGACACTTTTCTTAAACCAATAGCGAATACCATTGACTCAACTAAAATTTATTTTGATCTAAGAGAAGTCTATATACATCTGTATATGATGTATATAGGCATAACAGGCATATTACGAGGTATATTATTTTCTGATAAATTTAGGTTTTCCTAGTCTGTAGTAAGTAAAGTGATATTATTTTCCTCGATAATAGGTAGTTATTTCTGCTTCTTCACTCCTTGGTATTTTTTGGGGTGGTTCATCACTCTACAAATTACAAAAAAATGTTATATCACGATTAATCAAAGTAAAGCAAACAAATTATTAAAATTATAAGCTTTGGTCACATTTTGAATTTTTTAATACGACGACTTGAAATTCTAAAATTTTTGTAATTGTTTGCATAAAAAAATCGATACCTATATTCTTATTCTATCTATAGTCAGGCATGCATTATCTAAACAGGTGTATTAAGTAAATGTCTCTTACCTTCAAATAAAGCAAATAAATGCTCTAATTTCCATTTTTTCAGAAACTCCTTTAAAGAATCTATATATCCTAAAATTTGTCCATAAAAAATGACAAATACATGTTAATAACGATCACTAATTTGTTATATGATATGCGTTTAAAAAGCAAATTATGCAAAATTCCAAGTGGAAAATTCCAAGCAACAAAACCCGTGCGTAATATGATGTGCGATCTATCAAATGCGACGTGAGACTGATCGGACTGCCGACTGATTGTATATACTATCCTTAGTCATCGTCTTTACGTGTTGTTATTATTTTTCATCAAAATAGTATTTAGCTATTGGAAAAATGGCCATGTTTCTTGAATGAAGTACTTCCTAGCGTATTTTTGTTATTATCTTAAAACAAAGTAACTTGCACTTGGTTGAATGAAAATAGATCCAAGAGAAATTTTCGAATTTTTCAAGAGAACAAGTTTTCTTGAGTTAAGAAAGTTTTTCTTCAGGGAACATATTTTCTTTTACGCTAAAATAAATTCTCTTGCCACTAAATTTTTTTTTCAAGAACGATGACGACTTTAGTTCAAGTCTATCTTTTTTATCATTGCAGTTTTCGCACCAACCAATAAAGGGGTTTCGCACCGTCGATTCCATATTCTCTATCTGCCAACTACAGGAAAAAGTAAAATAGCAGCAACTTTATGTTGCATTAATCGGGCAATTATGAGAAATGCACTTTGGGTAATTATGAGAAAGTTCGGAGTACCCAACAAATTTCTTACAGTGTGTAAAAGCCTCTATAACAACAACAGGTCAAGAGTGTCACATCATGGATCACTGAGCGATCCCTTCCTAACAAATTCAGGATTTAAGCAGGGATATGTCTTAGAGCCTCTCCTATTTAACATATTCATGGCGGCGCTCTCCATTATAGTAGACAGCAAACTGCAGGAGAGTGGAGTGAGCATTAGATACAGATACAACGTAAAAAGACTCAGGGCAAAAACACGTACAAAATTCATCACAGAACTTCAATACGCTGATGACTGCGCTCTAGTTGCAAAAAAGTTACAGCAATTACAAGAAATGTTGAACACATATACCTGAGCATACGAGGCATTTGGGCCTTAAGCTGAACATCGACAAAACTGAAATCATGTGCACTCCCCCGGAAGATCACAACAATGCTATAAAGATCGGAGAAGAACTATTGGAAGATGTAGCGGAATTCATTACCTCGGCAGTTTGATTTCGGAAAAGACAAATATCGACTCTGAAATTCAGCACAGGATTAGCTGCGCCTTAAGAGCATTCTGGAAATTAAAAGACAGGGTTTTCTACAATCATGACTTGAGCACAAAAACGAAATTTGCAGTGTACCGAGCAATAATAATCCCCACCATGTTATATGGAACCGAAACCTGGGCCCGTATTCTGTAACTTTGAAAACACTAAGCGCTTTTAGACGCTCAGCGTATATGACGTTAATTTTCGCTGAGCGCGCATTTAATTAACGATTTCGGTATTCTCATCTGACACGCTTAGCGTCTTTCCTGATTGCGCTGAGCGCTTTGAAAACGGTTGCCTTAAAGGATCGTTTTGCTTGTCGAACTGTCAGTGAAAATCGAAAAAATTGTGATTTTGTGCGTTATCTTGCTCTTTAGTGAAAATTACTACATCTTCTATAAATTCCTCAATAAGTAATTGATAATTTACGTCTTGGCAGCTATAAATATTCTTCAAAACATCGAAAATGCTGAGAAGCGTCTTCAACACTTCCCTCGCTTAATAAGAATAATGACATATCCATAGAAAAACAGCTTCTTCTTCTTCTTCTTTTTTTATGATGGCTCTGCTACAAGGCAACCGCCAGCTCAATTTGAGAGTGACCAAGATGTTGACTGGCTCTAAACCATATCAAGGCCACTGATCCTTATCTGAGTAAAATGTATAATGGGTAAATTTTAATACAACTAACTTCTATGAAAGTAACCTGTGACCTATGACTGTAAAATGTTATTATTATTATTTATTAAATATATAAATGACGTGCTGAAAGGAAGATTATATCACAAACAAAGGCACATAGGGTAGAGGTCACACAAATAGACTGCATTCGGAAACTGAAACAAAAAGAAAATAAAAAATAGAAAGTTGAGCATTATAATTTAATTCTATTAATGTTTAAAAATATCATAATAGTTTCTATTAATTTTTCACTTGGCTTAGACAAAACTGTAAATATTGATAGTGGAGTAGGAAAATTCATTTCAATAAATTTTTGATATATAAATCCAAATTAAACAAAAAATTTATAGGACATTCTAAAAAGATATGATTTAGGTCTTCAACAGAGCCACACTCACAGAATGGATCTTCCTTCACTTTAATTTTATATAAATGGTTTTTTGTTAAGCAATGGCCTGTACGCATTCTAATTAAGGTTGTAATATGTCTTCTATCTATATACTGGAAATTTTTAAACCATTGTTTATCTGGGAAGATTGTTTGTATATTAAAATACACATGCTTTTTTCCTTTCATATGAGATTTCCAATTTTCTTTATAATTACACAAAATATCAGTTTTAATTGAATTAAAAATATCTATTGAATCCAAGCGGGATTTATTTATTTATTTATAATTTATTTATTTATATTATGTTGAAAAAAATATTACTCAAATAAAGTGAGGTGACCAACAAAAAGAACATTTACATGAAACATTTTATGATTTTAATAGGATATAATCGTTATACAAACATATAGTTGCCCTAAAAACCACACAAAGCAGGTGTGAGATAATATATAAAATCAGAAAACGTGGCGCTCTAGGCTACTAATCCGCCCCTATAACAATTCATCCTTGAAAGTTCCGAATTTCTAATCCCCCACACTGAAGCAGTACAATATACTCACGCACAGTAGCAGAGTGACGGGTTCTCTCTATTAATCGGTTTACAATTACACCGTTCTCATATTAGTTTCTTTTTGAAGGCACTTATAGGGTTTGGAATGTACCCTAAAACTATCGCCTGCCCTCATACCTCAGAGTCGGGCTGAGGTTTTTTTGATATTATTTGCTATACAAAAACCAACTAACTCATTATTTAGTTGGTTTTTAGTAGTAGATTAATAGTTATTGTCATCATTTAAAAAAGGGATTAGGTGTGAAAAGAATTTACGTGATGGTGTCTCTTTTTGTTTGAAAGTGGAAGTTTCTTTCCTAGTGGATATATATTTTTTTATTTTTCTTACTATTAAACTATAATTATTTATTTATTGTATATTTTCATTTGTATTTTGAATATTAATGTTAATATACCGGGTGCGTCTCAAAAGTCTATAATAACTCTATAACCTTTTTATTTTTTCATATAAAAAACCGAGACTTAGTATGTTAGTGTATGACATAAATTAGGATTGCTTGACGTATTTAATTGTTTTTGGTCACTTCCTGTTTCACCGGAAATGACTAATCTTTTGATTTTTAATTGACACTCTTGGTATTTTTTACTTTATTCGATAGACAAAGACACTCTGAATAGAATGACGAATCATATGCCAACTTTCGACATTTTCGCTTAAAAATTTAAATTTCAATCTAGAGGGTCATGGCCGCGTTAAAAATACTAATTTTTAATCAAGGAGCCTTGGAAAAATAGATTTGATCGTCTAATGTTTTTAGTATCTTGTCTTGCCCGTTAGAGATCTTAATTTACAGACAAAACTGAGACTACTTAAGTGATATGCTGGTCTGTGCTCCTGTATGGCGCCGAGTCCTGGACATTGACAGAGACGTCCACGAAAAAAACTTGAAGCTTTTGAGATGTGGCTATACAGACGACTTCTGAGAGTCTCCTGAGTAGATCACGTATCCAACAAGACCGTTTTGGAAATGCTTCAAAAGGAGAACGAAATAGTGGACATTATTAAACAACGGAAATCAGAATATCTGGGACATATGTGTACGTAGTTGATACTCTAGGGAAAGGTCTTAAGTAAAAGAGGACCTTGAAGGCGCAGAATCTCCTGTTTGAAAAAAAAACAGAACTTGGTATTTTCTTTCTACAGGAGGATTATTTAGAGCAGCAGCCAGTAAAGCTCGAATCGCTTTTCAACAAGCAAGAAGAAATCCTGGCTGTTAAAAGATGTCCAAATCGTATTTTTAATCTAATATCTCATTTTTTTCAAATGAAACGAGGGTGAATTATTAGCATCCCAAGTAGCATCTATCTGACTTCGAACTAAATATGACCTGAAGCGACGTCAGACTTTGTGCGAATTTAGGTCGGGTGCTCGTGATACGACCTGTGACTGCTTTCCTATTAAAAGCGACGTCGTTGGATCCGAGTCGGTAAATCCAACGATCTGTCGACGTACAAAATAACAACGTACCATTTTTATTAATTTCCAACGTCGTTCCCACGTTGGCTTGCACGACGTACATATACTTGAACTAGCCCGACGTCTACCCGTTGTCCGAATAGGATACGCACTGATAATCCCTAAACTAACGTCCAATTATATTTTGTTGTATTTTATGTTCATATTTATAACCTAATTTACGGATCTCTATTTATGTCCGTAAATACAACCCATTAAGTAGCATTTGCAACCTAATGAACATCATGAACATAATCTAATAAAAAGTTTTTGTAAACAAACTTAATTTTTTTATTATGCCTAAAAAAACACTAAAAAGGCATTTAGACATTCATCTACATTTTACAGAAAGAGGTCGAGGCTTTTGCAAAATAATAATAGTAGTGGTGATGTCTTGCCTCCACCCGTAAATGCTTTTTATCCGGAAGAGATGCTGCATTACACTGGTGCATCTTAATTTCATTTTTTAGCTTAGGATACTAGCAGACCTCATCCTCCTCCGACATGTGAGGTTAGGCTTAAAAAGTGGCTGCCCATTTTTTTAACGAGAAAACAAAAACTAAAATATAGTTGCACAAATCCACAAATCACTGATACGCAAAACGCAAAGTGAGGTTACGTGGCGTACGTTGGAATTATATACGTCATAATACGATTGCCGGTCGTCCGGTTTGATGACTTCGGTCGTGTGAGACGACTAATGTTGGAGACCCGGTCGGAATTGGTATATTGGTAGTTCATATTAAGTCGGACACAGAAATCCGCCATTCTTAACACGTATCCGATTGTCAGCCATTTTAAAATCATTTTTTGTTTTTAAAATTTATATTCACATTTCGATTTCTAGTAGAATAATATTGATAAGGTTGAGTTTGGGGGGAAGCACAGTACAGTTTTATGATTAAACCAGCTAGAAAATTAAAAAAAATATTTTGGAGTTACTTTTTTATAGATATTTTTATTTCATAAATCTACCTAATTTTGAAGGGGCTCGTTGTTTTCCGGAGTATTTTAATCATATATATCAAGAAAGTGACTTCCGTTGACAAAATTGATGTCTGGATTAATGATTCAGAATTATTATAATATGAAATTAAATAGGCACTTATAGTTATATTCGAGGAATGATTATGAATCCATTTGTAATTAGGTAGTTTGGTTAGGTTTTTGTTGTTTTTTTGTTTGTTTGTATTCTTGGTAGCGAATATGAAACCAAACATAACGTAAGTGCTTAGCGACGAATTTTAAGTGACTAAAATCCAACGTAATATGACGTTGGTAGTTGGTAGAATTACATTCCCTATTAGATCAGATACCGACGTCGAGGCGACCCGAATCTGTATTCCCCATTTAGGTGCAAATAAGGGTCGTCAGGCGGTCGAACCGACGTTGGTACCCGACGTCGGGTTTATTGAACGCGACGTATACCCGACGTTAGATAACATCCAAATGCTACTTGGGATATTTAGAAAAATATTTTTTTTATGAATAATTTGGTACCACATACATCGTATTTCGAGTCAAATTGTCGTTATGAATCAAATGAGTTTCAAATAAACCATATGCGAAAAAAGTTGACATATGATATGTCATTCTATTCAGAGTGTCATTTTCTATCGAATAAAGTAAAAAATTAGTTGTTAATCATTTCCGGTGCAACAAGAAGTGACAGAAAGCAATTATTGAATACATCAATCAATCCAAATTTATGTCATATACCAACATACCAAATATCGTTTTTTACCTGGAAAAATATAAAAGTTATAGCAGTAAGCCACTTTTGAGACGCACCCAGTAGGGTGACGATTGATCTAATGAAATATATCTAACCTATTAATTAAAAATTAGGCTTTGAATTTGATTCTAAAATCAGTTCCAAAACTGTTCCAACCCGCATTTACTTTTGATATAGGTAACAGGGTCCGAATTCTGGAACTTCGAATTTTTTCTCTGTTTACTGACAGTTCGACAAGCAAAACCTTAAGGTAGTTGTTTTCAAATTGCTTAGCGAAATCAGTAAAGACGCTAAGCGCGTTTGATGAGAATACCCAAATTGGTAGTTAAGTGAGCGCCCAGAGGAAATTAACGTCATATACGCTGAGCGTCTAAAAGCGCTTAGCGTATTCTAAGTTGCAAAATTTGGTTCCAGAACTATCTAACTCAACACATGCGTAGAAATCCGACGCTGGCGATCCCAATTAGCATTCTAGAACGGTACGAATTTCTGTGTTGGAACAAACCTATATAAATTACTACTAAATATGGATTCTCGATGTTTTATTAGAAATTTTGTGATATACGACAATTTTTAGCGTACTGTATCATCCACTGGATATGACAAAATCCAGATCCAATCGATGACCCGTTATCTTTCGTCGACAATTTTCATTTCCATTGCACTCGAAAACGAAAATACCCCTCTATCGTTGATCTCTCCTATCTCTCACTCTTTCCATTCCCCTCTTTCTTTCTGTCTGTCTCGCTCGCCTCCCCCCTTGTATGCTAAGTTGACGTAAACCCAATTCCATTTGATGCAAGAGCAGTTCCCGAATCTATTCGATATATATCAGTTTTGCGGATCTGGCGTTTGAGTTGTCAGCGACAGTGCTGTGCCGCTTTTTTCCCGATCTCTTCTGTTCGATGAAGTTGACATGTGCGCGCCTGCAACAATACCGCACGTTACGCACATACATTTACATTAATTTCATTACGATAATTGGCTTCGTCGGTATAAACACGATTGTTCATTCTTTTGTGAGGCGAAATAAAAATCAGTCTGATAGGATCTTAATCTCGAATAGGGGGAGATAAGTTTTTTCATTGACCGTGCCGTATACCATTACTTATACATGAAATTTCAATAAATGTATTATTGTTCTGCAATACTTTTTATTTCATACTGTATTTTTTTAAATCATATCTTTACACATGCTTGATTTAAGTCTGGTAATTTTTTTACGGAACTGAAATTCTAAAATATTAATATATGGGGTGAATATTGGCGGCTATCTATTAATAAAATAAATAAAACTAAATATATGTATGGTTGTGAGTAAAGTAGATATCGACGAGACTTCGTTATTGTTGAATGAAGAAACGTTGGAGAGAGTGGCGAAGTTTAAATACCTAGGCTATTGGATTAACCAACAAATCGATCCTTTATACGAAATCAGATGTCGCGTAGAACAAGCAAGAAATGCATTTCAGAAGTTTACAAAGTGTTATGTGTGGTCGATTCTTTTGTATGGATGTGAGACGTGGATACTTAATAAAGAAACAATAAATAAAATCGAAGCATTTAAAATGTGGAAGTACAGAAGAATGTTTAAAATATCTTGGACTATCAGAACCAGAAATGAAGAAGTTCTTCGAAGAATGGAGCACAACAGACTACTTCTGAATATGCTGAGAGCGATACAGAGATATTGTTATAACATGGCAGTCGTCAACGTTCACTAGGAACATGACGCTTGAAGAAGAAGGGGAGATTATTTGTATTCACTCAGAGAATAAAAGTCGAATAAGTATTTTAAAACCATATCTATTCTAAATACTTGCGATAAACGATACCATAATTTTATTTACAGCGGCTACCGTATTAAGCATTCTGTTTCCATTGGTTATACCATGCGATCGAAAACAAAACGGCATCAAAGACGGTTGGGGAATGACAATCGATGATAATTTTGCAAGATCAAGGACTAGACGACATTTACTTGGCATTCAAGGCCTAGGTGACTCTTTTTTTACTTTTTAATAGCACTTCCTGTCAGTTCACCTTAAGAAGGTTGAAATCTCGGTTGAAATATATTTTTATATTGAGTAAAAACTATTTTTAAATGGTATAGTTTAAAATTCGTGAAAAAATCGAAATATATTTGTGTCTGGAAACGTTCTATCATTTTTAATCTTTCTATAATTTTATTAGTGTTAATTTTTCAACAAGTTTTATGTCAATTTTTAGTAAACAATGTCTATCTGACCTCGTCAAAATAGGATACATTAAAATACGCAACCAACCGTCCAATCAGATGAAAGAGGTACGTACCCTATCGTTGGGTATTGTGCAATCACGTGATGCTCATGTCGTATGACGGTTAAATCTTTGGTTAGAATTTTTGTTGTTGTTTTTACCGAAGAGATTTTACCTGTTTTTACTTTATTTTTCTATTTACATCAGATTTATATTTTGTAATTGCCTATCAGACAATACGTATTTAGAAAAATAATAAGAATTAGGATCGTGTTTTTTTTAAATCCTGGATATTAATTGGAACCCTTGGTAACATTACTGCATTTGATATAAAAAGTGCATTTTTGATTATTTACTTGGGTTAGGATATTAAAATATCGGTTGGATTGTACGACATAAATAGATGTAGGTATGATTATTTATATATATGTATGTATTTATAAAGCTTACTATCTGTTTTGCATTTTCAGTTTTTGATCAGACATTTCATTTTATTTGTGAAATGCCCACAAAAAAGCTTCCCATGATTCAACATCAGTGTGTTTGCTGCATAATGGATCATTCCTGCTGAATTTTTAGATCATTTGAAGACTACATGGAAAAAACCAGATAATATGTTACATTTTCATAGAAATTGATAGCGAGACAATTTTATAGGCAAGTGTTAGCATTATTCGAGGCACCATCAAAGAAAGCAATAATAATATGCTTAGTCCCAGAGATATTACAGCTTAGTTATTTTGCCCTACAGGAGAAAAACCAGAGTAGTTCACTCGTAATTGCATTTTCTCGGCTCCAGTTAAAATGAACAAAGCTGGTTTTTCCTGTGGTCTTCATTTGAAATAACGTAAATAAATGTTTATACATATGTATGTGATGATTAAATTGGTGTTAAGGAAATAAAAATGTCTTTCGATATTAATATATATTTTTCGATATTAATATATACCTAGGTATAGGTATATGTATATTTATTTTGAAATAAATTACACTTTTAACAGTTTAATGGAGTTTTTAAAGCCAGTTATAATATTTATATTTTAAAAACTTGAAATCATAATGTGGATGTAATCACGCATTAAACCACAGACTAACTTATATAAGTCAAAAAGTAGATTTTAGTGTTAACTTTATATAACTTGTAAGTAAAATAATATATAAAACAAATATGAAAAAACCAACAATTCTAATGTATATATTAAAATACAGTACAATAATAGGTATCTGATATCCTCACTTAACGTAGAATAATATTCTACCCAACTCAATACTATGTCCAACATGAGTTTCAAATATATCGGGCCCTAATCGTTCCTGAAAATAGTATTTTTTTACATTGTTATACCATATTCTAAACTATTTAATATTTCAGTCACTTAAAAAGTTAATTTGTATTGAATAATTGCCTACCATTAAAGCAAATTTGGACTAGTATTCTTAATGGGCATATTCTGTGTATGGATATAGGTACTTCCTCCAGATTTTGGGTTCAACCAATTTATTCTTAAAACCTGAAACATCTACATATAAAAAATAGACAGGTTACTAATTATAATAAAATTTACCCTTAGAATTATACTTCTTTAACAAATAATTTCCATTGGTATACTTTTCCATGACAAGTAATCAACTTCCTAACATTTTTTAATTGATGTAATACTTCCTCACGATGCGAAAAGAAAATCTTTTCTTTAGCACACAAAGGACAAACGATATGTTGGCTTACTTTCAGATTAGTTACTTTTCCATAGATATCCTCATGTCAATTCAAAGACGATGAACATGAAAATGATCATCACATGAAACATCACAAACTAAAAACCTAATAAACAAGTTTATATCGAATATAGAAATAAATTTAGTGTTCTTACCTATTGTCGTCCAAATCCACGTTAATAGATAATTAATTTTTGGATTTTTATCTTTTATTTTTAAATATATCTTTCGAACTACTGGTTTTAGTAATTATTAAATTAAACGAACTAAAAAGTCAAAAATAATAAACAATTAATTCTCTTGTCAATTGTCAATTTTCTCCAGGTACCGAACATCATCGATAACGCACGATCTACAACGATTACTCCTTTGATCTGATTGGACGGTTCAATGACGGTTGGTTGCGTATTTTAATGTATTCTCGTCAAAATTATCATCGATTGTCATTCTCAGTCTTTGACGCCGTTTTTTTTTAAATCATTTGGTATAAAGGTGGTACAAAGCATATTCTTTTCCATACCGTCTTGGTGATTTTTTGGTATCAAATGCCTTGCAGTCTCGTTAGATTCTATCCATAACTTTTGTCGGAATCACATTTTCAGTACTTATCGATATCATGACTCTATTCTCTATTTCAGCAGCTTTTTTAAAAATAACTAAATTCCTTTAGAGTCAATAGGTAAAGGGAAACAAGGGATACATGAAAACACCTCAAATTATCTATTCAAATATCTAAATACGTTTCATTCACATGTATCCCTTAAGCGAACGAATTATTTTATTAGTTTTTTTTTAGTCACCTCAATTGCTATTCATAGCGAAGACCGAGCATCATTTCATCAATCATTTACCCCAATGTGATGGGTAAATTGAAGCACATTAGAACAATCCTTATCTCTACTTCAACAAAAATTGTCATGTTTTTTATGTATATTTTCACCTAGCAAGCTGAAAAGGAACCGCCATCCATAGGAAAACTTATAATTTTGTTTTATACCTTATCTAGATGATTTTAAAATAAAGTTTGCAAAAAATTGACCCTAATAGTACTGACTTTTGACAAGTAAGTGGATATTGATGTAAATAATACTAGAACAGTTGCGTGGATATCCCAAATTTGAATATTACCCCCATTTGAATTTGGTGAAATTCAAATTTTAAATCAGTACCTGACAATGTTTCCTGATTCAAAATCCTGATAATAAGGGCGATATGTCATAGATTTTGGGACTGTTAAAATCTGTAAAAAAAATCCTTCGCAGTATTTAAATATGAAAGTAGTCGATGATGGCAGCTGAAAGGCGAAATGTCGGTTTTAAAATATGATAGAACCATCAACTGATAGAACCCCATCTTGTAGAACAAAACAAGTAGCAATGAAAATGAAGGCAATTTATTTTGTTATTCAAATAGAGGCACAAAAATATAAAAATGAAATTGCCAATATTCGTTTTTTTTTCGATTTTTGTCATATGAATTAAATATGACTGAACTGAATTGTCCTATCTATATTTAAAATATATCCTATATCTTGTGAAACTTAAGATATCGTGGGGTAAACCGTAATAAAATATAAAAATAAAAATATATAATAATCACAATATTATATTATATAATAAAATGTAATAATATAGTGAACTCAATATTACAAAAAATATTCCAATAAGCGATGATTATTACATATTAATAAACTACTAGCAATATATGAACACAGCAATCGTATGACATGTAATTGAACAAAGCATTAATTAATTGTATTCATTGTCATGGTAGATTTGTATCTGGATTGAGCGGTATAATTATGACAAAAGTTTAATTGAGTTTTCGTGTGAGTGTAACGAACGTTCAAGTTAAAATGTATGCCATTGTAATCAATATTTTTTAACTGCGATTGAGTATTAATTAAAAATGCGTTATTTATATAGAAAATATGGCTCGAAGAGCCTCATCTTTTTATGATATTTTGACGACGTTTCGTGTTTTATGAAAGTCCGTTATCAATGGCGAAAAAATCGTTCGATTTAAATGAAATTTGGTATGTTGATAAATTGAACCCAGGTGTACGACACGTGTCACTATGACAGTTTTGACGTAAGAAACGTTCAAAGTTGATGTCGTCCGATCGCGACCAAATTTGGTGGGTAGGCTATGTGAGCGACGGTGCACACGGTTCTACCTTGCAAAGTTGGATACGACGTTTCGTTTATATCTTTATCAGGGTAGGACTAAGGAACTAATATTGAAAAAAAATGTGGGTCGATTTCGGCATAATTGGGGACGGACTACAGGATGAAGCTCTTGACGTTTCGAATCATAATTACAAGTAAAAACTGTTTTTAAATGCATAATACCCATAACTAAGAAAATACTGTTGATTTTTTTTTAATTATATGGGCTGATTGGAACCAAACTCGGCACGTGGATAGAGGTACCCGAATGGAGTCCGCAGATGGACAGACAGTCTTTGTCGAAACCGTGGTCAAAATGTTGTACACCAAATTAATGTCGTAATAGTAGTGCCAAATAATGATAAGATATTGCCAAATAATGTCAAGTACTGCCAATTAATTTCATTAATAATACTAATGCCAAAAATAACTAACTAGTTCCTATGACAATGCCAAACATTGCCAAACCATACCGTGTAATTTCTGATGTAACAGTTGTCGCCATTTCGTTAGTTTTCTAGGTAATTAGTTGAAATGGGTATATGTGTCGTAGTCCCATAGTGTATTCCGTCTTTTCATGAAGATCCTAGTCGCTTAATAAAAAAAACTAACCTAATAACATAAGTAAACTCCTAACCTATTCGACGCTTCATGAAGTGACCTAGGATCATCATGAAAAGACAGAATACACTATGAGACTGAAAGAATTAAATTTAAAAAATATGCAATCTATTACCTTATTAACATACGCAAATTACAAATACATTATATAATATTTAGATATAAAAAACAACGAAATGGAGAAATCTGCGTGGTCAGCTTGTATATTAAAATTGGAAATTAAAACACCCATCTCTTTATTTTTATGTCGATCTAATAACAAATCAATGAGATCGTCTTTCTACTAAAACTAAATTACCATATTTCTTAAACATAGAGAGTTCACACTACACTATGGATATATATGTTGGTTGGCAAAATCTCGCGAAAAAGATCTCCACGTACAGCTTAACAAGTATAGCTAGAGACGTGAGAAATATAAAATAACACTCGACCGGTGCTAACCCCAAGTCTCTTCCCGAGTCTCTTCCTATATTTGTACAACTGTACAACAAATTATACTGTGCATAAAAAAAATGGTTGGCTACTACTGCGGTACTTTACGTGTCGAGTAATCTATCCATTACACGAAGAAGCCCGAACAAAGTGTCAAATATCAAAACAACTAAACACAAAAAAATCAAATTGAACTGATACATCTATCTCAAATAATAATGTATCCTTCGGTCCTTCGGAGATAAAATATCTCCCTCCAAAATATTCCATTCGCTTAATCCATCATATAATTTAGAAACAATATTTCCAAAGTATTTCGAATAAATTCTTGCAATATATAAAAAAGAGTAGAATTCCAGTGTCAATATTTCACGAGTTTATCTAAATTCTCACGTGTCACTTCACTAATTCTATGGGAACCCATGCATTATTGTGACTCAATAAACTGACCCCTGTCCACTTGTCCATTGAAATCGGCAACATCTTAAGTTCATAAACGAAAAAAATGAAAATCCATGTCCATATTGTTATGCCATTCAATATTTTGGATTGTTCGCGTATTGTACTACCAAGACCCAATTAATCACCCATTCTTTCCTCTCCTTTGACAAGTCGCTAGTCCGCCAAAAACGGCAACTTTCCTGCATTCTCCCTCTGTATCGGCATCGACCGAACTGACCTCCTTTCATCCGCGCTCCCTTTGACAAAGCGAATGCAATTTTTGTTCGAAAAGTGGCTTTATAGAAATACCCTCCGCCCGATAACATAAATCTCTTTAAAGTGTCGACGTGAACGTTTTGTCGTAATACGTTGTGAAAATAGCCTATTATCGTTTGAAGTAGCTTTATCGATGGATTCAATAGAGACGCGACCCATGCCTACCTTGGAGCGGGCATCTACCTGCGCTCCCTTCCGGCGATGGGTAAACAAAGGTAACATGTTGTCACTAATAGAGTTTGTTTAGCGTTGACATGCGACATGCTAGCCAAACACTAGGCTGCGCCTCGGGGTGTATACCTAGCCGGAGAGATCTTACTTAGCGAATATATAAATTATAAGGGACTGTTTACCTTGGATTTTGATGAAGCGCTTCTCGAGTTGAAATGTCTCTGCCATTGAGTCAGTCGGCTTGTTTGTGCGAATATATGTTGAAGCAGATGTTGTTCGAGGTAATTGGAATTGAATGAGGTAGTATTTTTTCTGTCCGCAGAGACACGATTTTGCCCAGGGAAATGTTTTATTTTGACAGCATTACTTTTCTGTGTTTATACAAAATAAAATATAAATATATTGGTTTCTTTATTATTTTATTAATTAGATTTTTTCGCTTTTATTTTTTTTACAAAATAAAAAATATATTTTAATAAAACTGCCAATATTTACCTGAAGGGTGTTGAATTTTATATAAAACTTCCTATCTTTAGACGACTATACAAGATCTAAAAAATATTTTTAGTTTATTTTCGTGTGCCGATTACTAGGTCTAATAAAAATGGTAGTGTAATAATCGAAACATATGACGATCACCGGTGCATGGAAGTAAAAATTACAATTCGGTATAGATTAATTGGTTTTGTTAGTGAGACGAACCGCCTATTTAAAAATAGGCATATTTCTTTAAATTCAAAACCTTCATTTTTAAGACACTCTGTATACATAAATAAAATTATTGATTTTTAAAATATTATTCACAAACTGGAAATCAGACGACGAATAACAGAAATAATAATTGTTAAGTAAGTAGGAGTATAGGGCCCTAATCGTTCCTGAGAGCAATAATTTTTTTTTAAATTGATATACCATATTGTAAACTATTTAATATTTCAGTCACTTAAAAAGTTAATTTGTATTGAATAATTGCCTACCATCAAAGCAAATTTGGGCTATTATCACTGATGGACATATTCTGTGTATGCAAAGATTTTGGGTTCAACCGATTTATTCTCAAAACCTGAAACATCTACATATGAAAAGTCCACTGATAAAAAAGATAGTCATCGTTTTTGAAAAAAAAAATTTAGTGGCAAGAGAATTTATTTTAGCGTAAAAGAAAATATTTTGCCTGAAGAAAAACTCTCTTAACTCAAGAAAACTGGTTCTCTTGAAAAATTCGAAAATTTCTCTTGAATCTATTTTCATTCAACCAAGTGCAAGTTACTTTGTTTTAAGATAATAAGAAAAATACGCTAGGAAGTACTTCATTCAAGAAACATGGTCATTTTTCCAATAGCTAAATACTCTTTTAAACGTAAAATTTCTCTTTAATCAAGAAATGTCCCTTTTCAATCAAGAATTTTTGCATGAATCAAAGAGACTATTGTTCTTGTAGCAAGAACTTCTTTGCATATTCATTTTGGGTCAAGAGTGAAATACTTTGGACAGATAGATTCTTCTATTCTCTAAAGTAATTTTTTAAAGCTTATGAAAAGATAGTTAATGCTTTGGGCAAAGCAACAGAAAAGTGAAACAAAGAAAAAGTGGTTTCAATTACACTTTATACTTTTTAGTTTACGATCATTCACAATGTCTAAAAACATAATTAAAATTAATAAAATATCCTAGCAACAGTGCAAGTTACTTTGTTTTAAGATAATAAGAAAAATACGCTAGGAAGTACTTCATTCAAGAAACATGGCCATTTTTTCAATAGCTAAATACTCTTTTGATGAAAAATAATAACGACACGCAAAGACGATGACGAAGGACGGTATATACAATCAGTCGGCAGTTCGATCAGTCGTATGTCGCATTTCATAGGTCGCACATCATAGTACGCAAGGGTTTTGTTGCTTGGAATTTTCCACTTGGAATTTTGCATAATTTGCTTTTTAAGCGCATATCGTATAACAAATTAGTGATCGTTATTAACATGCATTTGTCATTTTTTATGGACAAATTTTAGGATATATGGATTCTTTAAAGGAGTTTCTGGAAAACATGGAAATTGGAGCATTTATTTGCTATATTTGAAGGTAAGAGACATTTACCTAATGCACCTGTTTAGATAATGCATGCGTGACCATAGATAGAATAAGAATAATAAATAAGGAAATAATTACAAAAATTTTAGAATTTCAAGTCGTCGTATTAAAAAATTCAAAATGTGACCAAAGCTTATAATATTAATAATTTATTTGCTCTACTTTGATTAATCGTGATGTAACATTTTTTTGTAATTTGTAGAGTGATGAACCACCCCAAAGAATACCAAGGAGTGAAGAAGCAGATATAACTACTATCGAGGAAAATAATATCACTTTGCTTACTACAGACCAGGAAAACCTAAATTTATCAGAAAATATTATACCTCGTAATATGCCTGTATATGATGTATAGACTTCTCTTAGAGACTTCTCTTCTTAAATTTTAGTTGAGTCAATAGTATTCGCTATTGGTTTAAGAAAAGTGTCTCTTTAATCAAGAAATGTCCCTCTTCAATCAAGAATTTTTGCATGAATCAAAGAGACTATTGTTCTTGTAGCAAGAACTTCTTTACATATTCATTTTGGGTCAAAAGTGAAATACTTTGGACAGATAGATTTTTCTATTCTCTAAAGTAATTTTTTAAAGCTTATGAAAAGATAGTAAATGCTTTGGGCAAAGAAACGTCGTTCTTGGTCCTATTGAAAAGCGCCAATCTTTTGGGTCAAAGTCATATTCATTTCGACTGAGAGATCCTTTTTTTCAGTGTACTATCACTAATTATGACGTTCTGAATACTTACATTAAAATTAGGTGAACAAACTTCTACGACTAATTGAAACTAATACTAATTTATTTCACTGATTTCGAGGTTCTAAATGAAGCTTTAGAATTACTTCTATTACAATTAATCTCCATTGGCATACTTTTCCATGCCAAATAATCAACTTCCCAACAGTTTTTAAATGATGTAATACTTGCTCATGAATCCTCATGATGCGAATAGAAAATCTTTTCGTTAGCACACAAAGGACAAATGATATGTTTGTTATTTATGTTATTTTCAGATTAGTTACTTGGAATCCAATGATTAGTTATCCAATGGTTTCAGATTAGTTACATGAGCCATTCAAAGCCGTGTGTCGCTGTCTTGAATTTTTACTCCCATCGCGCGTTTCACTTCAAAAATAAGTAACGGATTTAAAAACGTTACAATGTAAATGCAATTAGTTCAAATCCAATCCCGCCCCGCCTCATCATCGACGAACCGTTGATGTTTAAACGCAAAATGAATCATTCTAATTTAAATTATTTTGCGCTAGATTGAAAAGGGCGCAGGAGGGAATATTTTGTAGCGGCGTGCGTGTTAGTGACGTATTCGGTGACGAGGTGTTTTACTTACGGTCGGTCGGGCACGAAGAATGGAGCGGTAATAACATCCATAGGGATGGGATAGGGATAAGCCAGTTACGTCGAGCACGGCCCAACGGATTGCATCTGGCCGCCCTATTGTCCGCGTTCTGGATATTCCCACAACTTTTTCCAAAACTATTTAATTTATTCGCCATCGAGCGCCCGTTTTTCTGCCACATAATCGCGTATTGTGTGGTGCACGGGCGGTTTTGCCGTTCAGGAACCTACGATATTTTTTGGCTAAAGAAATAAATTTAATTTTTCTTTAATTACAATTTTTAAAGTTGAGTTAACGTCTCCTTTTTGCTGCTAGGGCTAATGTAAGTCCTTTTTTGATATTTGAGTAAAAAAGATATGACAAAAACCATATTTTTGGTCAACATATTATCAAAATAAACGACAAGGAAATTAAGGTTAGGACACCGAATATTAACTTCTTCTTCTTTCAGTGCCTATCCTCTATGGATGTTGGCAATCATGTTGGTCCACATAATCCTATTGACAGCCGCCCTGAATAGATGTACGGCCGTCATTCCCGTCCACTGTCTAATATTTTTCAGCCATGATGTTCGTCGGCGTCCCTGACCTCTTTTACTATCTATTTTGCCCTGCAGTATCAGTTGGATAAGTTGGTATTTATCATTACGCATCACATGCCCAAGGTATGCCATTTTTCTCACTTTCACACTATGTACTATTTCTAGTTCCTTTTGCATTCTCTGGATCACGGTGTTGTTTGTGACATGGTAAGTGTATGAGATCCTAAGCATGCGGCGATAGCACCACATTTCAAAGGCTTCCAAGCGTTTAGATGTAGCATCTGTCAAGGTCCAAGCTTCCACTCCATATAGGAGCGTGGAGAATACGTAGCACCTTAGGACCTGTGTTCTCATAGCGATATTCAGGTGCATATTGCATAGGATTTTTCTAAGACGGTTAAAAACGGTTCTGGCTTTTTCTATGCGGCATCTGATCTCTCGTGAGTGATCCCATTTCTTGTTCAAGCTGCAGCCCAAATACGTGATTGTATCTGCTGTTTCCAAGGTTTCGTTATTCGCCCTAAACTGGTGGTACTGCGCCTCATAATTTTTACTAGCTACTAGAACTTTGGTCTTCTTGCAGTTAAGCCTCATACCATACATATCACATGCCTCTACTACTCGGTCTATTAATTTCTGCAATCCCTCAGCACTATCTGCTATGAGAACTGTATCGTCCGCGTACCTTAAATTATTGAATATTAACTAAAGACTGTATTTTTTCAACTATGGTTAGGAGGTTGGTTTCATCGCTTTGGTTTCATTCATATTAGTACAAGAAAATAGGCCTCTAAATTTTTGATATAAGTTACCTTGAAAGATCTAAAATCGAATTGTGAAAGATTTTTTTTAAATCACTCCCGAGAAGGGACGTGTCAAGAGAAAGTAAAGTTCGCATATATACAAAACTTGTGTTAGGCCAGTTCTTACCTATGCTAGAGAGACTTCTGCCGTAACATCAAAAACAAAGACAATACTTAGAACAACAGAAATGAAAGTTTAATAAAAATACGCGGAGTCGCTCTAAGAGATAGAATACGAAACCACGACATCAGAGAGGAACAGGTAGTGCAAGACATAGTGAGGTGGGGAAGATCAAGAAGGTGTCATTGGGAATACCATGTTGAAAAAATGGACCACGAGAGAATAGCAAAGTGGGCGCGAACACAAATTCCAACACACCCAGACCACCTGGCAGGCACCAAAAAGATAGTACGAAAGTTGGACATCCGGTTCACAAGAGGCTTAAATACTTGTTTTATACAGGGACAGCCCTATTGCTAGAAGTAGAAGAAGAAGAAGAAGAAGACTCCCGAGAAACGAAAGGGGTGAAATCAATAAATGAAATTAATTTTTTCGAAATTTCCGAGAAACGGTAAGCACTAGAAAAAAAAATAAAAAAATGTAATTAAAAAAAATAGCGTAAAATTTTACATTGAAATGATCTCTATACTTTTTTCGCTCCGATCAAAATTAACCGAGATAAGGTGGATAGAAGCTAGGGGATGATAGTAGAAATTTAAAAAAAAATGTTGAAAAATATATTTATTTAACATTTTTATTTAATTTGTTTGGAAAATTATAAATTTCAATTAAGAATATTTTAAATTCACCGCGAGAAGGGGTGAAAAATATAAATAAAGTGTTTTTTTTTAAATTTCAGAGAAACGGTAATGACTTATTACCTTAATTACTTAAAAAATCGCATCTTTGAAAAATTGCATCGTATTTTTTCCATAGGTTATTATACACGTTTATATTTTTTGGGACATTCTCGAGCCTGCTCTTTATTCTAAAGACCAGTTTATCGAAAAATGTCAAAGAGGTGGAAACATACAAGATCCCTAACACAAACAGAATTAGAAACAGTGCCACTGGTAACTGCATGGTACCGTTCCCAATTGATAGCGATGACGAAAGGCAGTCATCAGATGGTTGGCTGTATACCGGCTCAGAAGAGGTGTCCCAACATTAGAACGCTCATTTAAATTTCTGATTAGTTATATTTTAGAAATTTTTCTGCAGACAAATTAGTAACTGAATTTACTTTAATTTTTACTAACTGAAACAGAAACCTCCTACACTAAAACACATATAATATACAGGGTGTCCCAGGCTGAGCGTGCATTAGAAGTTTCTAGGGAACCATAATATCTAGATCGGAGATTTTTAGTACATCATTGTTTTAGAACGAGATCTATCGATTAAAAATATTTTCAATATGGCAGCACTTCCGGAAATACCGGATGTTGACAGCAACCTTCATATTTTAAATGGGTGCCCCCATTTTTTATTACATACTTGAATTGTCTGTAAAATTTTATGAATACTGATGTTAACACTCTATACCTACCATTAACCGTTTTTGAGGAAAAAAAATATTTAAAATTTTTGGATGAAAAAAATTACCTGTCAAAAAAAATTGTATATCCTAAAAGTCAAACTTAGTGATTACCAAAGCCACTATGACATCTATCTATTTCAAAAATTAAATTGTTCAAATGTCATAAAATAATGGCGGCAGCTCTCATGGAATTGAGCGATTAAAAGTGAGCAATTCTGTGTGACTTGCAATACTGAGAAATAATTATTGACTTCTTTGCCATTATATCGTTTCCTGAACTTCAACATATAAGTTACAAATGAATGTTTTTAATATAAAAGAATGTTTAACATGATATTTTGTATGTTAAGAAAATATGGCAAAATACGAATGGTTAGTATTCTAGGGTTAATCTAGGTCAAATGATTCTGTGCATATCTAGACTGTGTGTCAAAAGACTTTGTTTGCATTCGTTTGAATAAGTTCAATCCTATTTGGATTCGCATTGAGATATTAATGATAAATACGGAAGCTTCAACAATGAAACATTTTCAAACAAATCAATTCATTGTTAAATTGTTCTCTAATCAATTACCTACTAGCATTTATAGTAACCAAAATAAAATTAGACATCTTTATTTCTATAGTATAGTAATCAAAATGACTGTGCAATTGCACAGCAACTTGTTCCACTAATTAAAATACTTTTTTCCATAGCAATTGTTAAAATTGCCTTACATTTATCAAAAATAGTAGATAAAATAGTACTTTAACCGCAAGTGTAGATTAAATGATACTTTAACAGCGAGGATAGATTAAGAACTTTATTTCTTCTCGCACGTTTTTTAATTGCTTCCATTTTTGAAAATTTTTGTATTCCTTTTCATAAGTTATTCAGGATTTAAGTGGAAGTAGTATGGATATGGCGTTTGTCACCTCAGCCTGAATATCTGTTGGTAATTTACTTCTTTCGTTTTGAGCCATTTCTGGCTCCAATTCACTCAGCAATCGACACGAAAGGGAATTAAAAAATATTGACTCAAAACTGACAACTAAAAGGACAGCTTTATTTATTTGTCAAATTACATAGAAACCAACGCCAACCCAGCACAATATTTTTTCTACTCCTAATAAATTTGAAATAATAATTTCTGAATATTTTGTAAAACGTAACTCACTATGGAAAAAAAAATATTGTTTTATACACGACGATAAATTTGCATTATCGCCTCCCGAAATTAATTAATTAATCTTTTCGGTCGGCGATAAAATACCATTTTATCGTCTTGTATAAAAAATAACTATTATTCTCAAGTGCACTGTTTAGATTTACTTAGTAATCGATATATTATTATTTATTTTTCTAATTATCTATTATACGGAGGAGTTGTCAGCGACATTTGAGCAAATGGACTTTAGATCCTCTTATGTAATAATACTTCCTTTGAAAATCATTTATAAAATTCCAAAAAAAAACATTAAAACTTTGCTCGCGAACGATTTTTATTGCCAAAACCTACTTGATGTATATTATTCTTTTTCAGGTTTCTTCGATCAACCGGGTGCTGCGCAACCTAGCCAGCCAAAAGGAGCAGCAGGCGAGCGCCCAAAACGAGTCCGTTTACGACAAATTGCGGATGTTCAACGGACAGGCTCCCGGCTGGGCCTGGTATCCTGGGGGACCCGCCGCGCCCCATCTTGGCCTGCCTCCAACGCCCTCCCTGGCCACGCAAATCACCAGAGACGATCTTCAGAAGAGAGGTATGATTATATATTATGTTACATGCAGGCGGCGAATCTTCCATTGATGCGGGTGATGCGTCGCATCCCTTCAAAATATCGTAATATGTTTTTATTACGATTAACTCACTGAGATCTCTTATAATGAAATAAAATTCTCAGTAAATTTATTAAAATAATTAAATTCAATTTCATTTATTTAATATGTGTATTGGTCGAGAATGCTAAAAATAAAAATATCACTACAAGGTGTAGATGCGATTGCCCTCGCGTTACATATTGAATGCTGCCGAACGCGAGCCAAGGTCAGCGAACTTTCCGGCTGCGATTACGTCTCCCTTTCGCTGTTTTAATTAGATGGATGATGCGGTTTTTTAAACACATCTAGTTCGCGGTATAAAATAAAAAATATCGTCGCGCCTCGCGATGACGGCTGTAAATAGAAATAATTTTGCAATCATCCTTCAGTTCTATGGTGCATCCAGAAAAATTAAAATCTATTGAAGAAGGACTTCCAAAGCATATTTTGATTATTAATACTAAATTAAAGTCGTGTATTCGTCATTTATTTAGCAAAAAGTGAAGACTGGTTATGTTGTTGTAAGGGAGCCAATAAACTTTTTTTATTTTAAATACCATAATTTTTTTATTTGGAATTGTTGTAGGTTGGACTAATAGTAATCATAACTAGTAGTAATAGTAAATATAAAATATAAATTTATTAATTTTATTTTTATTTTAATTTTATTAAATGTGATTAATAAAATTGCGTTTGTCTCACCAAGGAGATCGAAATGGACAACATATCAAGAGATAACTTTTAATTGGCATTTAACGTTCTATACAATTTTGATATCAAAAGAGACAAAGTCAGTGGCGCACATGTTTTTTTTGAAAAATATTCCAGTGATAACCCATATGCACGTCCCTGATGAATTTATCGACACTTTTTTAGCACTAAAACTTATAAGTTTAAAACTTATGGTAACTTTTACCCTCAAAATTTCATTCGAATCAATAAAAGTAGGTACTTAGAAAAAAATTACAATAAATAGAAAAATTATTAAGACTTTAACACCCTGTAGCTACGAAACAAAGCAGAATCGGACCTATATTGATATGAAAAATAACTCTTCTTTTTATGCCCTACGACAGATGGCACCTGTTTTTGAAACACCCTGTGTATGTAACTTCAAAATTAAAGACTTTATTGTGTTGGCAAAATGTTAATTGCAGTTACTTTTTACATCCCCTTATATGTATTATGTTTTTTAACTAAAAACTTCATTCAGACGTGTTTATGGGATCGAAATATACCACCCCTAAATATACACACATTGCCAAAATTACTGCATATATATATATTTTTGTTTTATTTTGGACCTAATATGATTTTTTTAATATTTTTGGACATATTGGCTTACTACACGACTAACCAATATAAAATTAAAAATCTAAGTGCAACTAGGCTGTTATTATAATTTTATTAAATATACTGTTATTTAATCTTATGAGTGAAAATCAACAAAAACAAATTTCATTTTAAACTGAAAATATCGAAAACAATTCTAATTATTTCTCACAACTATTAGTCTGTATTGCCTCCTCGAGCCTCAATGTGAGCTGTGAGACGACGTGGCATGCTCTCAATTAAGTTGTCCAGAAGATGTTGAGGAATGGCTTCCCATGTTTCGCGCGCAGCAATTTTCAATTCATTTAAGGTACGGGGGGGGGATCATTCCTTTTGGCAATATGGCGTTTTAGCATATCTCAAGCATGCTCGATCACATTCATATCTGGAGACATCGGTGGCCACCATAGTTTTCTTATACCCTCTTCCTCACAAAATTCGCGAACCGCTAAAGTGCGATGGGGAGGATCCATCCATCCATGTCGTCAATGTAAACAAATTCATCCCCCTCTGCCCCTCGAAATGGACGTACAATAGGCTCTAAAACGTCTCTAAGATATGAGGCACTTGTCATTGTGCCATCAATAGAAACAAGAGGAGTTCGAGCTCCGTGCATTATACCTGCCCATACCATAATACTTTCCCCTTTAAACGGGACACGAGGTTGAGCTACATTCAAGCTTGCTCGTTTTCTAGATGGTCTCCAGACCAAAGTTCGTCGCGAGTCTGACACTAGGCCTATTTTTGTTTCATCATTAAACATGACGAAATTCCAATTAGGTCCATTTGCTCTCATCTCCTCAGCTCATTGTAGTCGCGTAATTTTGTGCTGTAAATTAAGCTTTGGAACACGTAGAGGCCTCCTTAAATGTAATCCTCTGTCATGGAGCCTTCTTGCTATGGTCTTTCTTGAAATATTTACTCCTTCAAGGCGAGCTAACTCATTTTTAATAGCAGTACTAGAAAGCAGGGATTGCGTCGTGCAATTATTGATATTTGACGGTCTTGCACAGCAGTAGTTTTCTATCTCTTTCTACCTCTTCCAGGCCGGTCTGTAACCTCGTTTGTCTCCCTGAATGATTTTTTTTAATATTCGCGAAACATCGCTTTAGTTAACTCCTACAATTTCAGCTATTGCAACTTACCAGTAGGCCTGTTGAGACAGTGTTACTATTCTGACTCTATTAAACTGTAAAATAATGTTTCTAGGCATTTTAAGGCCAAAACAATGGTTAAATTTCTTCTGAAATCCAAGAGACCACAAATCGAAATGTGCAAGAATTTGTAATAATATTGGGTCTGAACGATAAGCATTGTTTACCATATCCATTTTAACAAAAAAATGTTTATTACAGATTATCAAAGCTATGTATAAAAAAAGATTCTTTAAATTCCTTTCCGTATATTTTTACGATATATGCAATCATTTTGGCCATGTGTGTATTTGCACTTAATTAAGACTCACTTTGTATAGCTTATATAACAAAAAGTTTCTTTCAATAGGCGTTTTCGATTTACGCTGTATTTTCAAGCATCTTATTCCCAGCGTAAGATAAGGCTTTGTAAGTATTCCAAGTACGTATAATTGTTCGTTCAAAGCAAATTTAAAACAAACTTAGACTCCAAACAACATATCAATTCATATTAACGATGTTCATTCCGTTTTTTTTCCGTAAAAAATCGACAAATTGCGCCAGTTCGAAAACAAAAACGTAACAAATAGAGAAAAAAGCAGAAACAGCGGAACAACGCGAAGTTGAACAAACATGGCCATGATTAAACTGCATTAAAATTAAAACGTAATATCCTGCGATAATAATTTAGTACATTAATGAGCTTTCATCCTCGTAATTTGGTTTTACAGCGCGAATGCAGCCGAAAATGTTATTACGAGGCGAACAGTTTGTGTGTGCGTATGTGTAGCCATTTTATTTGAACTTTAAAATAATATATGAATGGAAAGGAAAGTATGCTCAGCAGTTAATTGAAATGTGTTTGTTGTTTGGTACTTACTATTTGTTTATTCAAGTTGGTTACGGGCTCGCATTTTAATTAGTGTTATGATTTCGCGAAAAGGGGAAACTTTTGCGATTTGGACTTTGCAGTTTTTGTGTTTGGAATGAAACGGCGACGGTTCTGAATAAGGTTGTTTTAGTAATGAATGCCTATTTGTTTTTACCCTCTTGCGTCTTTCATAAAAATACTTTATACTTAATAACAATTCAGTATAATAAAAGACATAGAAATATATATACTATATACGTATACACGCATGCTGTACTGATTGATATACAGGGTGTCTCAGTATTCCGTGGACATAGAACCACTACGTATTTTTGAAATCAAAATAAGTTCATTCTATACAATTTACCTCTATACAAAAGTGCTTCGTTTGTCTGTTAGAGGGCATCAAAGTTTCAAAAAATTAACACACTTTTCCAGATATTTTAAGAACCGTTATTCCGATTTGAATAAGATTTTGGGTGTCTATGTTTTGCTATGTTTACAGTATATATACGAGGGTGGTGTGAAAAGTTTCCGACCTAACTAAGATACAAGACATTTTTTCTGAATATTTTATTTTATTTTTCGACATAGTCCCCTTGTAACTCTACACACTTTTCCCAGCGATGCTCCCATTTCTATAACCCGTCCAAATAGTACTCGGCGTTTTTCTCTGCAAAATAGTGGTTCACGAAGGAGATTGCCTCTTCATTTGACGAAAATCTCTGTCCTCCGAGCGCAACTTTTAAATGAGGGAACAAAAAGAAGTCGCTAGGGGCTAGATCTGGTGAGTAAGGCGGGATGGTCAAGCAGTTCAAACCGTAATTCGTGGATTTTCGCCATGGCAACTTCTGTAAATGAGGCCGTTTTCCGTAAGTTCTACTTTTAGCTTGTCAAGTAATGATGCGTAGTATGCTCCTGTGATGGTTTTTCCTTTTTGAAGATAAACAATTAAAATAACTCCATGACTATCCCAAAAAACAGTCGCCATCACTTTCCCAGCCGAAATAACAGTTTTTGCTTTTTTTGGAGCCGGTTCTCCCTTTGTCGTCCACTGTTTGGACTGTATTTTTGTTTCTGGTGTATCGAAGTTTCATCTACAGTAATTAATCGACGCCAAAACTCGGATTTATTGCGCCTAAACTGCGCTAACATAGCGTTGGAAATGTTCATACGAACACGCTTTTGGTCTAACGTGAGCAAACGCGGCACCCAAGGCGCGGACAGCTTTCTCATGCCTAAATCTTGATTTAATGTGGGACAAACACGTTCTTTTAATATGTTCATAACCTCTGCTATCTCTCTCACTTTAATTCGGCGGTCGTCTAGCACCATTTGGTGAACTTTGGCGATGTTATCGTCGGTAATTGCAGTTTTTGGACGTCCCGGACGTTCATCGTCTCCCAAGCTCTTACGGCCACGTTTAAATTCAGCTGCCCAAAATTTCACTGTGGTAAATGATGGTGCAGAGTCCCCATACACAGAATCCAACTCATGTTTAATTTATGTAGACTATTGCCTTTCAAAACCAGATATTTAATGACAGCTCGATACTCGATTTTCTCCATTTTCACAAAAACACTGACATCAACTCACTGAAACGACTGTTACATAACAACTGCGCATCCAAAATGGCTGAAACTTTGGTGAATAACTGTCAACAGATGAACAATGAAAATTCACTAGCTTTTATCTACGAGTGCTGCCATCTTCACGTTGAGGTCGGAAACTTTTCAGACCATCCTCGTATATATAACATCTACGACACCAAAACGACACTAACATAAAATTCCATATTTTCGCCAACTAGATTAGTACAGCATAATAGATTTTATAGGCCTCCATAGCTTGATGTGACCAAAAAGATTTTTTGGAAGTCAGCTTTGAAAAAATATTTTTTTCCACAAAAAGTATGCATGGTGGCGTTTTTTACAAGAGGCAAAAATGTAGTATCTATGTAAATACTAAAAGTACCATTTTACGAAAAAAGAAATTGGTCATTGGTTGGAAAATGGATGACCAATTTCTTTGTTGAGATGGAAAATGTTTATACTAAAATTTATGTAGAAGTGGGGGTAGTTTTCACCCTTCCCGTACTTTTTCTTGATTTTTGTAAAGGTCAAACTTTAAAGCACTTATCAACATATAGACACCCAAAATCTCATTCAATGGACGGGTGACCGGTTCGAAACTCTGTATCGTGCTATTGTCCAAGGGAAAAGTGTAAAATCTATTGATACACACTGCTCATTCACGTCGGTTCGAGGCCGGATGAGATCGGATATCTCGTGAGTATATAAGAGTTGATTTAGACACTTCCTAAGTCGGTAGGCCATTGACCATGATATGGCCGAGGACCGCGGTTCGGATTCCGCGTAAACAAAGTAGGCCCCGTCCAGATTAGCCCTGGCAGCAAAAAGGAGACGTTAACTGAAATCTTTACTTTAAAATATCTGAAAAAATGTGTTTATTTTTTGAAAGTTTGATGCCCTAATGGACAAACGAAGCACTTTTGTGTAGAGGTATTTTTAGAACGGAATTTTGGAAATATTTTGTAGGTCTGCTTTGGACAAATAAATTCTCCAAAAAAATGTTCTCAAAAAAAACTATGCGATGTGGCCTTTTTTACAAGAGTCAATAAATGTAGTAAATACTAGAGAGACCATTTTATGAAAAGAAAATCTGTGGTCCAGTGGAGTGGAAAATATTTATATTAAAATTTATCTAGAAAAAATAAAAAAGTAAAAATCGCTAAAATTAAAATGAAAAATTATAATAAATGGCGATTGTGTTTTTTAAGAGAGCTGTCTGTATTTTGGTTAGATTTCAAGAAACTACAATATAAACATAATTCGTATAATATACGTACCCTTAAATTATAAAAACACTAATCATCCATGTACTGAGACTCCCGCCTGTTCAAAAAAACGACTTAGATTAAAATGTCGTTCGTTGTTTCCTCTAATTAGGTACGTCGATTACCAGCTCCACAAGAAGCGCACGTGAGGTGGCGTCACTTTTTACTAAATATATTATGGTAAATTCACAAAGTTTTGTGAATATGTCTAATGAGATGTAATTTTACTACAAGATTGTATTTCTGATTTAATTGTAATTTTTAAACTCACAAAACTCATTGTGAAAATAATATCGTTTACTAGTGATCATTTAATATTAATCATTTTTTTTTTGTAAAATTACTTATATTTTTTTCAGTATAGTGTAACAATGAATGACGTTCCAAGGGCGCGTTAATACTCGATCTCAAGGGTGAATTAAAGTCCTCGAGAAGGAAATCGGAAATATCTTTGCGAATTCGCGGCAACAATACGTCGCCTCCCGCTCCGGCAATCTTCCCCCGCTGAACGAATCGTTCCCCTTTCCTCCAGCCAAACAACATGTGCGTCCACCGGCAAAGCAGGCAGTCAGCACCAGAGAAGTTGGAATCTCTATATATTTCCCACCCTGTTTTACGCGTCCCTATTTACTTCCGCTCCCGTAAACTCCACCCTATTTCGTATCCACCCTCGCTATTTCATTTTCCTTGTTTTATTTTATCTTCTGATCCTTTTCCCCCGTTTTCTCCCCTTTTTGCCGCTCTTTACCCGCCCACCCCTTCGCGGGGTTCCATTCTCTGTCTCTTTTCTCGCTTCCCTTCGTCTTCATATTAGGGAGGCCCACCATAAAAATACATCGATATTATGTTGTTATATTATGATACCATCGAATAATAATATTATCTTACTTTATATATTCTTATTCTATCTATAGTCACACATGCATTATCTAAACAGGTGCATTAGGTAAATATCTCTTACCTTCAATCTGACTGCCGGCCGACTGATTGTATATACCGTCCTTCGTCATCGTCTTTGCGTGTTGTTATTATTTTTCATCAAAAGGGTATTTAGCTATTGGAAAAATGACCATGTCTCTTGAATGAAGTACTTCCTAGCGTATTTTTCTTAATATCTTAAAATAAAGTAACTTGCACTTGGTTGAATGAAAATAGATTCAAGAGAAATTTTCGAATTTTTCAAGAGAACCAGTTTTCTTGAGTTAAGAGAGTTTTTCTTCAGGCAAAATATTTTTAACTGTTTCTATCTTATTTTTTTAATCTAGAGGGCTACTGATACCGAGTTATAAAAATAAGATTATATATTATATTTTATTATATTTTTGCTAATATCTTCGGATTGAAAAAAGATATCAAGATGCGGTTTTCACTGACTTCTTGAACTTTTATTCCTGTTTACAATCAGCTGAAATTACATATACCATTGTATTTAATTTTTTTGGGAAATCCCGCATTGTTTGTTAAATTGCACGACAGCGCCCTCTAGCGTCTACTGTTAAAGGCATATCAGTATTGTTTGTATGGTTTTATATAGAGTATGAAACGCTTTTTTTAAACGAGCCCTCACTTGTTATAGATTCCGGTCATCCAGTCCGGAGTTACTAACATTTAAATAAAAACAGATCTAACCTTTTCCCACCACTTTATTTTAGCAGATTATATTATAAATATTTTTTTTCTCAGGTTCTACGGCTAATACTTTCCGAGATACAGCCGAGAGCTATTCTTAGTTGGACACCCGGTACAGCCAAAATTGCTTCAGCGACAAAACATTTAAAAAACAAACTAAAGCACAAAAATATGCAAATAATAAAAAAAATATCATACAATTCAAGAAAAATTACGTCATTAAAATTACAAATAGAACATACATGGACATTTCAGAACACAAAAAAGACGTATCAATAAAATTTTACAATAGGAAAATTGTAAATGGATATAATCATTTAAGAGCTTTAAAATATTAAATGTTAGATTTTTAACCAGTGTGTGAGATGATCAAAATTTTAAAATTCAAAATTGTTCAAAATTGAACATCAACAAAAAAGTCGTTTACCGCATATCGAGCTCTCTCCAGTAAGTATGATTTCAGAGCTTTGCGAAACGCGGGAAAGAATGAAAGCGACTTGATATCCAAAGGCAGATTATTGTACATTTTTTGGCATTGTACAGGGTGGGTCAAATTCGACGCGTTTAAATGGAAACACCCTTTTCTATCGGAGATAGACGAAAACTAATATCGGTGTCTGGAACTCAATTTTCATCAAAAACATGATGATGAAAACCGCATATCAATATCTGTTACCATTTCGGAGTTACGGGGCGTTTTTCAAAAATGTGCATTTTTAACAAATCTCTGTAACTTTTTTGCTATGGAAAATTTTGTATTTCTATGAAAACATTTCCAAAGCACCTTTTTACGTAGAATTTAATGGTTTAAGTATAATTTTTTTAAAATTAATAATTTAAGAGTTATCAACAGGAAAATTGATTATTTATTTGGGACACCCTCTATATTTTTAATTAACTAAAATGAATTTAAAATTACCTTTCCAAAAATATAGCAAACTTGATATTTTGTTATAATCCCCTTCGAAATACAGGATTTTTAAAAGTCCGTCACTTTTAACTAGTAGGCTTTGGACCCCTTATTGATGATATGCCCTTAATGGAACTCGAAAACATATTTTTCCAGCAAGACGACGCACCGCCTCTGAACGCTGAAGTTATCAGCAAATTTTTGCAGCCAATTTCAAGAATAATTGGATATCTAACCAAGATCCCAGCCGTTGGCCGTCGAGGCCGCCTGACTTAGTGCCCATAGATCTAATCCTATGGATATATTTGCGGAAGAATAAAGGTTCCTTATTCTTCCCTATAATTTAGACAAGAATTAAAAATACTTAGCAGTTATGAGAGGATATCTTTCACACCCACTGAGTTAAAAATTGCCCCGTCTGTCCATAACAGAAGACGGTTGATATGTCCAACACCTGTAGCAAAATTTCATGCCTTGGTTTGCTATTTATTTTTATTGCTATTAGATATAGTTTAAATGTGTTGATGTTGGTTAAATATATTTTATATTATTATAAAATTCTGCATCTCTCATAGCAAATATTATTTTCGTTTTAATTGATGCTCACAGCTAGATTTTTTTGCATTACAGCCGGTGCCGTTCAAAGCCTACTTATTTAAAGTGGGCGAATTTTTATATACTCTAAATCTCGAAGAGGAATCGAGCAAAATATCAAGTGTGTTATATTTTTGGAAAGGTAATTTTAAATTATTTTCAATAAATTAAAAATATACAGGGTGTCCCATATAAAAAATCAAATTTTCTGTTGATAATTCATAAATTATTAATTTCAAAAAAAGTATACTTAAACCATTAAATTCTACGTAAAAAGGTGCTTTGGAAATGTTTTCATAAAAATACAAAATTTTCCATAGCAAAAAAGTTACAGCGATTTGTTAAAAATGCATATTTTTGAAAAACACCCCGTAACTCCGAAACGGTTACAGATATCGATATGAAGTTTTCACCATCATGTTTTTGATAAAAATTGAGCTCCAGACACCGATATTAGTTTTTGTCTATCTCCTATAAAAAAAGGTGTTTCCATTTAAAAGCGTCGAATTTGACCCACCCTGTACATTATTGAGCCTTTAACTAGTTCTGAGCTCGGGGTTGGCAGATAAAAATCGTGCTTCCCATTCCTAAGTGGATAGTGGTGAGGTGGCCTTTCGGGAATGGCAGATATGTGCTTGAGGATTAAGAAAACGGATTCAAAAATAAATAAAGAAGGAAGAGTCAGTATTTTGAAATTAATATTAATATTAATTTAATTAATCGACATTAAATGGCCTCCTATATTTGCTACTGAAAGGAAAAAAAGTTAGTGGTGCACATTTTTTTTTATCATCTCGACGCATTGGGACATCAAATCGACGCATTGACAAACCACATCAGCGCATAGTGAGTATGGGATTTAATGGTCGTCTTTAAATCCCCGTCTAATAATAATTAAAATATTTCTAAACGATTGTGTAAAATTACATTACTTTGTGAATCTATAAAAAATATTAGATTTTTTAAAAGTTCCATATTAGAGATGTAATATATAGTGAGTTTTAAATTGTTCTGTTTAATATTGCAAATTAAGTGCAAATATTTTCAGGACTGGTAAATCTCGATAAAAGAAACATATTTTCTCTTTACCGTTTTAAAAATAAATCCAAAATAATCGGTGTATTTTACTTTGAAATTTTCCAAAAAATATATTTTTTTCTAAAATTTTGAGAACCACTAGATCTTTTCTGGATTTTCTTTCTTGTAAATTTAATTTACTACCTATGTTGCCATATTATCAACTATATTATATTTTTTAACTAAAAACTAAAAAAAATTTTTAAAAAAATTCACAAAAATTACAAATTTTCAAAATTTTTCTTCTGGGGTCGAAATATACCCTAAACATATTTCCACTTCTTTAAGACTCACCCTGTATACATATGATATTTTGTAAATTTACTTATGCTTTCAATGTAGACAAAACTATAGTTTTGTTGTAAAAGTGAATGATCCCGTCGTCACACAATTCACTCGATACGTTTTGACTAGTGATGAAAAAAAACGATTAATTTCAATAATCGAGTACTCGAGTATCAAGCGATTGCAATAATCGAGTGATCATTCGAGCGATATATCACTCGTATTTAAAAATACGGTTTTCACCCGTCGCATGTTGTAAGTACTCGTTAACGCCAAGCGCCAAGCAGTAAGTTGCGTGCGCAGGGCACATATTCTTTCGGTAATGACCGGCAAGTAGTAAGCAGCGAGCGATTCGCTTAATTTAGTTTATTTCGAAGCATTGTCGATGTAGGTCGTAAAATTTTGTCCCTCAGATACGCAACGGATTAATATACCGGGTGCGTCTCAAAAGTGGCTCACCCCTATAACTTTTCTATTTTTTCATATGAAACAACGAGATTTGGTATGTTAGTATATGACATAAATTAGGATTGATTGACATATTCAATTGTTTTTGGTTACTTCCGCTGTCACCGGAAATGATTACAACTTATGATTTTTAAATGGCACCCTCGGTATTTTTTTACTTAATTTGGTAGAAAATGACACTCTGAATAGAATGACATATCACATGTCAACATTTGACATTTTCGCATATGGTTTATTTGAAATTGTAACATGCGGTTCATAACGACAATTTGACTCGAAATACCAAAAGTGTGTGGTATCAAATTATTCTCTCGATCCATTTGAAAAAAAATGAGATATGATCAAAAATACGATTTGGGCATCTTTTAACCGGCCAGGACAAGACACTAAAATATTAGACGATCAAATCTATTTTTCCAAGACTTCTTAATTAAAAATTAGTGTTTTTAACACAGACATGGCACTCTAGATTGAGATTTAAAATACAATTTGTTTTTGAGCGAATATGTCAAAAGTTGACATATGATACGTCATTCTATTTAGAATGTCATTTTTTATCGAATAAAGTAAGAAAATACCGAGGGTGCCATTTAAAAATTATAAATTGTAGTAATTTCCGGTGAAACAGGAAGTGACAGAAAACAATTGAATACGTCAATCAACCCTAATTTTTGTCAAATATTAACATACCAAATCTCATTTTTTATCTAAAAAAAATAAAGCAGTTATAGGGGTGAGCCACTTTTGAGACGCACCTGGTATATACGGCGTCGTATAAATTTGCTACCTGCAATGTATGTAGAAAATTCGCTCGAGTACTCCCATCACTAGTTTTGAGTGTTTTGACTGAACAGTTAAGACTGACAAGTAAAACGTTATATGTGGAGACTATATCGAGACTTCAGAAATCAGGGAAATAGTAAGTACATCGAATAAATTACCTACATCAATGCATCGATAAATAATATGAAATTTTCTTGATACGTTCATTAAAAAAAATATTGATATTCCATAATAAAAATATCGATATTTTGGGCAGATCGATGTATATAGAACATCACTAGTTTATAGTCCCCCCTCATTTCTCTCCAGTTGGCTTTCGCCGTCGCCGAATAAAGTTGGGACTATGGTGGGTTATATAGGGGATGAGGGGGGAGCCAGGGGGGACGCTTCGCCGTTGCTCGGCTGTTTTTATTTTCTGTCGGCTAAATCTCTATTCGGGGACTTTGCATAATTTTAGGTTCTTCAAATTTTTAGCTTATATTGTTCCGGAAAGAAAATGGAAAACGTTTGTTTCGACGACGCATTTTTTTCCCAAGTTTAAGCGTAACTTTTTGGAAATTTTAAATTCCAATGACCTCCTATAGCTTTCAAGATTTTCCTCTTTTTTATGTGATCTAATATTTTCGTGGTAAATTATTAAAGAAGAAATACATAGAAAAATGGCTTAAAATAGGAGTCTCGTTCACTGAAAAACAACTTAAAATTGTCATTGAATTGTATTTAAAACGATACTTTTTAGACTCTTTATAAAATAAAAATGCAAATACTCATCTGCCTATTATACAAGGAAAAGCAAAATGTTGTTTTTGAAAGTTTGCAACACCCTGTGGAATGGTTTAACAAAGTAAGGAATTTAAAAACAGCTTTAACACCAAGGGGAATTTTTTCTCGTTAGTTTTTTTTATTCATCTCATTAGCTTTATTTTTGTTGGAGATATTCGTTCTTGCAGAAAAGAGTAACGATATATAAAAAAATTAGAATTAAAAGCATGCCTTGGCTTTTGGTCGTAATCGATATACGTACAAACTACTGAGAAAAGATGCATTTTGATGATAAAAAAGCTTTTAAATTCCTTATTTTGTTATAGAGACCCCACAGGGTGATTAACATTCATAAAACATTTAACCAATTAACAACATTTTTTCTCTTCGTATAATTCTATAGTTCGACTTCTTTAAAAATATTACATGTATAATTTTATTTCCAACAATGTTTTTTTGTAATAATCTAACTAAAACTTAACTTAGGTACACTACTGTTAAAGCCCAAAAAAAAATATGTAGCGTCACTTACCGCTGAAATATCAATTTGGTATTGGAATACTCCGCTTTTTGCAAACTAAGCACTGACAAACCCATCCAAGATATTAAAAAATACTTTAAACAGTTTTTTGCAAAGAAAAATAATAAAAATTACTTAAAAACACAGAAGTTCACATACATCGCGCAGCAACACTGTTAAACATAAGTTGAATGAATCCATCAAAAGTCGGCGCAAGGGCTAAAGAATACAAGGACACGTAACGCCCATATACAGGCTGCAGTAGAAGTGTGTGAATGTTAAGACGCCATTCTTTTGGATGTAACGAATGAGTCATCAGCTGATCATCAATTTTACGACAACTTTAACGATTTTTCATGGTTTTAGTGTAGTGAACTTTGTATAAACTTTATTACAATGGTGATTAGTTGTTCACCTTTCAAGGGTAAAAGTCGCAGCGATAAGAGCCAGGAGGTACGTTTCATAGGTAAATAACCAAGAGCCCACTCCATTTTTTTTAGCGTTTTCTTATGTGACGTCGATACTAGTTTTGTGTCTTTTGTTAACATTTTAATACGTTTTATTCTCGTAATTAATTAGTATACACCATCAGGCGTGGCCAAAACATTTATCAAAAAATTAATATCTCTTCAAGCAGCTAAGTTATGGAGTGTAGAGGTAAGGAGAAATATCTTCATGCATTAAAAATGGTCATAAAAAAGGAAAGGCTTAAGATGGCGCTGCTATAGCAAAAACCTGACATTTAAAATATGCGCCGAAAATTTTTATATAGGGAAATTAAAATAACTTTGGTTTTACATCATAATACGACCACCAGTAAACTCCAAAAGACGACGCATGGTGTCATTGATGACGTGCAACCAAAGTTGTTTTAATTTCCCTTTATATGCCGAGGACGCTGTGCTATTCGCTGAAAATGAGGACGACCTCCAAAGATTATTATATCGCTTCAATCTAGTAGCAAAATCTTATAACATGATAATATCTGCATCCAAAACAAAGAGCCTGACAACATTAAAAATACCTATGATATGCAAGATTGTCGTGGATAACACAACGATACAGCCATTAATGAAATTTAAATATCTCGGTATAGAGTTATCCGGTTATGGCGATATCGAAACAGAGGTAAGACAACAAATAACAAAAGCAATGGGAGTAGCTGGATATCTGAACGACGCCATATGGAAAATTCAATACATAGGTGTCGAGGTCAAGTCAAGAATATACAAGGCTGTTGTCAAACCCATAATAACCTACACAGCAGAAACCAGACCGGATACAGCAAAAACAAAAAGATTCTTGGAAATAAGCGAGATGAAAATCCTCCGCAAAATCACAGATAAAACGATATTAGATACAGAACGAAGCGACAACATAAGGCAAACATGCAAGGTGGATAGCATTAGTGAATGGGTATTGAGCAGAAGACGTGAATGGAATGAACATATAAGCCGAATGGACGAGGGAAGAATAGTAAGGTCAGCTCGAGACAAATCACCACTGGGAAGAAGAAGTACGGGAAGGCCAAGAAAAAGATGGTGTGATAATCTTACCATCGATTGAAACTGTAGGCATGATGTGAAGAATGAACAGGCAATCTGCCTATGATAGAGTAGGAAGAAGAAGAAAATTTTTAGAGCAGGAAATGATTCAAAAGAGATAAATGTTTGACGTGAAGGCGCGGATAAAAAAAATAATTTTATTTTCATGCCTCATAAAATAAATTATCGATTATTATTCAGCAGCAATAGACTGGGCCTCTGATATAAAAAAATAATTGTTTTATATTTAAAAAATAAAAACGCAGTTTTTTGAGGTAATGTTTGGTTATGTTAGTTTTCTTCTCTTATCTATGGTTACTTTTCATTTTTTAGAGTTATGCTTTATTAGGGCCACTGTAATCATTTGGTGAACCCTTATTATTGTAACCACTTTTTCAAATAAAGTCCCATAAGAGATATTTCCCCTCATCTCTACACTCCATAAGCTAAGTTAAGAAAAATATGTCCCACGGTACTGTTTGGAGGTATATGGTAACAATTTGGTCTCGGGTGTTAATAGTCCTTGTATTCTTTGGTCATTAAGTTGGCGTCATTTTTACTATTAATAGTAAAAACATCGTCGCAAACAGTCTTCCTGAAGCAGCGTTGTCACAGTTACTGATAAATTTTAATTTAATTTAATTAGAAAACTAAAAATAATTTGAAAGGTATAATCTATGTATTTTAACTAAAAAACATATTTAGTACGCCGTTTCTGTAGGTACACTGAAGAAAAGGATCTCTCAGTTGAAATGAATATGACTTTGACCCAAAAGATTGGTGCTCTTCAATAGGGCCAAGAACGACGTTTCTTTGCCCAAAGCATTAACTATATTTTCATAAGCTTTAAAAAAATACTTTAGAGAATAGAAGAATCTATCTGTTTAAAGTATTTCACTCTTGACACAAAATTAATATGCAAAGAAGTTCTTGCTACAAGAACAATAGTCTCTTTAATTCATGCAAAAATTCTTGATTGAAAAGGGACATTTCTTGATTAAAGAGACACTTTTCTTAAACCAATAGCGAATACCATTGACTCAACTAAAATTTATTTTGATCCAAGAGAAGTCTATACATCGTATATACAGGCATATTACGAGGTATATTATTTTCTGATAAATTTAGGTTTTCCTAGTCTGTAGTAAGTAAAGTGATATTATTTTCCGCGATAGTAGGTAGATATTTCTGCTTCTTCACTCCTTGGTATTTTTTGGGGTGGTTCATCACTCTACAAATTACAAAAAAATGTTACATCACGATTAATCAAAGTAAAGCAAACAAATTATTAAAATTATAAGCTTTGGTCACATTTTGATTTTTTTAATACGACTTGAAATTCTAAAATTTTTGTAATTATTAGCATAAAAAAATCGATACCTATATTCTTATTCTATCTATAGTCACGCATGCATTATCTATACAGGTGCATTAGGTAATTGTTTCTTACCTTCAAATAATATAGCAAATAAATCTAATTTCCATTTTTTCAGAAACTCCTTTAAAGAATCCATATATCCTAAAATTTGTCCATAAAAAATGACAAATGCATGTTAATAACGATCACTAATTTGTTATACGATATGCGTTTAAAAAGCAAATTACGCAAAATTCCAAGTGGAAAATTCCAAGCAACAAAACCCGTGCGTACTATGATGTGCGACATATGAAATGCGACGTGAGACTGATCGGACTGCCGTCTGATTGTATATACCGTCCTTCGTCATCGTCTTTGCGTGTCGTTATTATTTTTGATCAAAAGAGTATTTAGCTATTGGAAAAATGGCCATGTTTCTTGAATAAAGTACTTCCTAGCGTATTTTTGTTATTATCTTAAAGCAAAGTAACTTGCACTTGTTGAATGAAAATAGACTCAAGAGAAATTTGCGAATTTTTCAAGAGAACAAGTTTTCTTGAGTTAAGAGAGTTTTTCTTCAGGCAAAATATTTTCTTTTACGCTAAAATAAATTCTCTTGCCACTATTTTTTTTTCAAGAACGATGACGACTTTAGTTCAAGTCTATCTTTTTTATCAGTGTACCCAAAAAACCATTAGTGACAATAATAACATACCTACTTCGTTTTCAAACACAAGCCGGAGATCTAACACAATCCGCAGAAATTTGTCAACAGCGCTTTTTGTTGAAAACGATGTTTGATCGGGATAAAATCTGAATAGTTTTGTCTCCTTTAAGATTTTTAGATGTCTTGGATTTTTGTAAATAATTCGAAAATCATGACAAGCAAATGATATTGTTTTATTGTTCAGTGCGTTAATGGAATCTTCGTTGTCCCCCCATTGAATTGTGACGTGGCGACTGTTTCGATGAAATTTACCGCTAACACAATTACTAGTTTAAATTGGACAGCGCAAGTTCATTCTTGTGGAAGTTATGTTCATTTTGAAACAACGGTCCCCCTATAAACCAAATTATTTTATCTCCCTTTACGTATGCTTTATCTGCTCAGTTTTGTGCCGATCCAGTTTTTTTCTCTGTTGCTATTTTTCTTTTTTTTTTATTATGTCTATAACCGTATAACATTCCATGTGCAGCCATGCAAATGAAATTTGAATGAACCAATATCCATTTTTTTAGTTGGCACTAAATTACCGCAGAAATTTGTACTGTTAATGATATTTTAAAGCATTCTAATCACAAAAATAATATTTTGATACGTACACTCTGAATATTATTCTTTTTCGGTCAATTGTTTTCTGGCAATTTTCCTAGATCCATATCTATTGGTTACATTCTAACAAAAAGTTCTATAAGAATTGTTTCTCTGTCGACAACATGGAAACAGGTTTGAGTATTAATATACATATATATAATACTATGGAGTGGAGAGGTAAGGAGAAATATCTTCGTGCATTAAAAAATGGTCATAAAAAAGGAAAGACTTACAGTACAAATATAGGAAGAGACTTGGGGATAGCACCGGTCGCGTGTTATTTTATATTTCTCACGTCTCTAGCTATACTTGTTAAGTTGTAAGTTGGCGCTTCTGTAGCCAAAAACCTAAAATTTAAAATATGCGCCAAATATTTTAGAACAGGCAATGATTCAAAAGAGATAAACATTTGACGTGAAGGCGCGGGTTTCAGAAAAATACAAATTTTATTTTCATATCACATGAAATACATTATCGATTTTTATTCAGCAGCAATAGACTGGGCTTCTAATAATAATTGTTTTACACTTTGAATAAGAAGTCTAAGGAAGGAGCATATCAAAAATCTTAGGTACACCGCGATGGACCTCAAATATGGCCGACTTAAATTCCGGTTTATCAGTGTCGTTCTAATTTTATTTAAAAAATATAAAACTATGATGTAGGGTAGACGTGGGGTAGACTATAATATATAATTTAGTTAATTTAAGTGAATTTCATAAATGATCGGTTTACTACACGTATGTATATTATATAGTCACTTACTAGCGAATAGTTGTTCCATTATTTCACTCAATTTTTGCCGAGATCTACCGCACGCTACACAACCAACTATTTTAGAGTCTTTTTCGATAAATCGCGATAGTGTCACTGTTAATTTAAGTTCTGACACAATTTCCATCTAGATTTATTACCTTTATACAACTATCAGTCGTAGAATAAATAATAAATAACATAAAATAAGCTCTGTAAAAACTGACAAATCCACAAAGTTTCAAATCAAATTCAAATGTGTCAAATGAATCGTCAAACAGAACTGTCAAGGATCCCCACCCTAGAGTGCTTTTTCCGCCCACCATGCATGAATACATGGATAGCATTATGCTCCATCCTTAGTCTTCTTATTCAAAGGTTTTACATTATAAAAAATAAAACAAAGCTTTTTTGGGTTATATTACTTTTATTCTCTTATCTATGGTTACTTTTCATTTTTTAGATTTATGCGTCATTAGCGCCATTGTGGTTATTTGGTGAACCCTTATTCTTTCCACTTTTTTGACGACTTTTTCAAATAAAGTCCCATAAGAGATTATTTCTCCTCATCTCTACACTCCATATATTAAACTTTGTGATCACATTTTACTTATAGATTTTATAAAGTACTAACAGTAAGGTTTCTTTTGTTTCAGCTGAGGCAATGCACGAAAATAATTCGGACGGAAACTCAGAACACAACTCATCAGGTGATGAAGATTCTCAACTTAGATTAAGACTTAAAAGAAAACTCCAAAGAAATCGAACTTCTTTTACAAATGAACAAATCGATAGCCTAGAAAAAGGTAAAACATATCGTTCATATTCTCAGAAACAGTGTCATTTTCTTGACAATTCAATAGATTAACAACACACCTATATATCGCATACTAACACCTACTATATTTTCATTATAGTATTCGTTTAAAAAAAATATTTTTACAAACAGCTAGATTCTGGTAAATTTGATATACAGGGTGGTCTGAATTGTAATCGGAAAACTTCGGCAATATATTCTGCAAATAATAAAAAGTAAAAAATTTCTTATTTATATCTTAAAATGCTTCGGTTTGGATATACAGGGTGCGGAAGTTTCATTTTCATTTATTTATTTTCCAAATAATTTCTGAACTAATAGCCGATATTTGGATGAAAATTTGTGTGTGGGAAATTTTTTACATGTGTAATTCAATTTCGATATTAGTATGCCTCCTACTCGTAAGGGGTGCTACCTACATGTGTTTTTTTTTAAACTATTTTGAAGAGTAATAACTTTGTCTTCGTACATGTATTACATTACTGAGAAAAAAGTAGGTATACATTTTCTCCATTTTTTATCCAAAAATGTCTCTTTGAATCGAAATTTTGGCTCTTTAACGGCGTAGAAGTTACAAGTGTGAACTGTGTCGAAAATCCCTATCGTATGGCCTAACTATATGTAGATAAAGCACCTGACCGAATCATAATCTACCTTTTGATATGGTTTCACTGTCAGTGCCGTCATCATCACTTTCAGCTTCAAAACCGCTTGAAGAGAGTGACTTTCATGCATACATACATACTGCCATTACTCGCTGACGAGTATTTGACACGCATCAGAAGATGGTCACACAAGTCGTTTTCTTTCATGAGCTTTTCTGTGACTGAAAAGCCCAATACGTGATGTTATTTGTCTACCGCACTCCGGACATTCAAAAATCTCATTGCTTTGTTGCCTCTTATTTTTTGTTGCCGCTGTTAACTGAGTTTACAATTCTTCTCCATTGAGTTCTATTGTAAGCTGCTACTTCCCACACATTCTGCACATTAATCCCCTTTAAGTTTTCGTGGAAAATGTCCTTGTACCTTTTGAGTTGTCCACCTGGCCTCCTCTTACCGTCTACAAGCTCACCGTAAAGCAGTGATTTTGGTATGCGGTTTCCTTGCATTCTGCATACGTGACCAGCCCATCTTAGTCGGGATTTTGTAACCATGACTTCAATACTCTCGCAGTTAGCTTTTTCAAGAACTGATACGTTTGAGACGTGATGGAACCATTTGATTCTTAAGAGTTGTCTAAGGTGTCTCTGTTGCAACTTGTTTAATGCGTTCATGTGTCGGCGGTACGGCACCCAGGTTTCGCTCCCATATAACATGGTGGGGATTATTATTGCTCGGTACACTGCAAGTTTCGTTTTTGTGCTCAGGTCATGGTTGTAAAAAACCCTGTCTTTTAATTTCCAGAATGCTCTTGAAGCGCTGCTAATCCTGTGCTGAATTTCAGAGTCGATATTGGCCTTTTCCGAAATCAAACTGCCGAGATAATTGAGTTCCGCTACATATTCCAGTAGTTTTTCTCCGATTTTTATAGCATTGTTGTGATCTTCCGGGGAAGTGCACATGATTTTAGTTTTGTCGATGTTTAGCTTAAGGCCCAAAGCCTCGTATGCCCAGGTATATGTGTTCAACATTTCTTGTAATTGCTGTAAATGAATCATAATCTACCTTTTGATATGGTTTCACTGTCAGTGCCGTCATCATCACTTTCAGCTTCAAAACCGCTTTAAGAGAGTGACTTTCATATAGACTTACTAAGTTTATTTAAAAAACCTAAATTGTCCATCACTCCCACTCAGAAGGATGAAATGGCTTGGCGTTATGAAATTGACAAATACTTATCCGATTCAAGAGCTGAGAGTTCTGAGGATATTTTAGAGTGGAAAATGTTTTTCCAAATTTAGCCAACATGACCAGGGATTTTTTAGCCATACCAGCCTGGTCAGCTCCTCTTGAAAGACAGTTTTCTAGAGCCGCCCTTACTGTCACAAAAACCCGAAACCGATTAGGCGACAATGCTGTTAGAAGCCTTATGTGACTTAGATCTTGGATTATCTATTTACGTTAATAAATAGTTTCTTACTTTATTTGTTTTTTATTGTTGTTTTATTCCGCGATTCTTGTTAAGATTAAAATTTAGTTTTTTTGATAAAGTTTATTATTGCAGGATTTTGTGGTTGATTAAAAATATCAAATGAAGCTTAATACAAAGTGAAGTAATCAAGTAGCTTGACAAAAATCAAGTAGTTGTGAGCAATTGCTTGACTTTTCAAGTACTTGAAATTGTAACTACTTGACTTGAATTTGACTTGATTTCAAGTCAAGTCAAGTCAAGTAACTTGAAAGTCAAGTCAAGTAGTGAAAACCTATGACTAATCAACAATCAATCTCTTGACTACAGTTGGAAATGTATACAAGGAGTGTATGCAGACGAAAAGTTATTACAATTCGGGTGCACCAACTTTCATCGAGATCTGGACGGTAATTCTGTAATTGTTTAAAAAAACGAAATAAAAATGAAACTTCTACACCATGTATCTCCAAAACGAAGCATTTCAGTACATATATTTATACGAACTTTTTTACATATTATCCGCAGAATATATTTCCGAAGTTTTCCGATTACAAATCAAACCACCCTGTATAGCTGGAAGCAAAATAACATTAAAACATATGACCCAAATATTATTTGCCGACAGCAATTCTCATATGTTGCAAAGAACATTTCAAAAAGTAAATAATTACAAATCAAACCACCCTGTATAGCTAGAAGCAAATAAAATTAAAACATGTGACCTAAATATTATTTGCTGACAGCAATTCTCATATGTTGCAAAGAATATTTCAAAATGTAAATAATTTTTGAGCATGTTTTTAATAAAACGTTCTTTACATACTTGCAGAATTTGAACGCACACATTACCCAGACGTCTTCGCCAGAGAAAGGCTCGCCGAGAAAATTGGATTGCCTGAGGCACGTATCCAGGTAACAATTTTTTTACAAATAAGTAGGAAAATTCAATTCTTAACTCGACGAATGTTGAAGAAATCTGAGGAAAAATCGTTTCATGCGGTTTTCGCATCGGAAATTGATTCAATAAGCGCATATATTATTATAGATCACAGCACAGAATATATTATATAGCGATGGGAACTATCGAATGAATTAGACTATCGAATGTTTACTGAATGAATGATTTCAACTATCGAATGGTTTCATTCGAATAAAATCATTCATTCATTTGTATACTAAAGCATATGTGACAACCTCGCCGTGCGACTAAATGGTTATCGTTAAGCCACGACTATCGAATGCTTTTGATAAATGAAATTTAGTATTCGTTTGATTTTTGTCTGCGTCAGTGCATTATTAGTTCTTGCAAATTTTTATAACTTGCCTTTTAAATACTGTGCTATTTTTGCGTTTATTAAAATATTTAAAATACTAAAGTAGTAGTGTTTTTTTTAATTGACGATTGTGTACGTGTGCAGGTGGTCAAAATGTTTCCGAAAATTTGTGTGATTTTCCGATCTTCCAATTATTTAATTTTATACGGTATATGGTCTATTTTTTTAATGGAAAATTTTAAATTACAATTAATTTTAAAAATACATATGTATTTGTATTTTAGATAATATGAATTAGTTGGAACTTAATAATCATATTTAAGTAATGTGGTAATGTGGTTAAGTAAATGGTTATCGAACTCAAATTTTGGGATGAGAAAATTAATTGATTGATTAAAGTTTTACACGTGCCAATTTAAAAAAAAAGTTAACGATATTTGTATTTTGTTTATGCTAATTCTCTTAATGTAGATTTTTGCGGAGAAATATTTCATTTATTTTTTAAAGTAAATGCCAGTAAAAGCATATATTATTTTTAAATACTAATACAAAGTAATAAAAAGTAATACACATATATAATTTTGATTTCTAATTTTTTATTTATATTTTTCTTCTATTACACTGCATGCTTAGGAAATTAATAAATGTTTATATTTCATGATTTTAAAATTTGTTGTTAATATAACGAATTAGTTCTGTAATTATTATTATTTAATAAACCAACGTTGCCAAAAAATTTAGAGACTATATTACTTTTAAATAGGATCTAATATAAATAATTTTGACTTCTAATTTGTTGTTTATATTTTGCTACTACTTAAAAAAATGTTTATATTAAATGATTTTAAACTTTGGTGTTAATAGGTATAACAAATTATTACTGTTATTATTATTTATTAAACCAGTTTTGCTTAAAAACATTAAAAATCATTGTCCTATATCCAAAATAAAAAGTATTATTGCAGTATAACAACAGAATATTAATAAAAAACATGCAAAATATATAGTTATACTATCCCTAACTAATTATAATACCAAAGAATAATATTCTTTGCTAATACCAACTAATACGAATATACGGCAACAGCGCCGTTCATAATGTATTTTTGTGTAAATACTAGCACCTTAATAGTAAAAAAAAATAATGTGTCCTTATCTTTATCTGACTCAAAATCAAAGATGCCGGCTTTTTCATACCATTGCCACCGACCGCCGATCGCTGTCGGGTTTCTAGAAAGAAACCTACGTCGCCGGGCGACAACTAAAATCCAGTTTATATTTTATTATAATCGATCCTGACGAATAAATGAATTTTACAAATGAATGAATTTTATAAATGAATGGTTTTTGCTGCCGAATTAATATATTTCAAGGCAGATGACGCATCTATTCGATATTTTTATTCGAATAGTTTTCGACGAATGTTTTCTTACCAGCTATCGAATTATTCGAATGAATTGCAACTATCGAATGTTTCGATAGTATTCATTCGATAGTTCCCACTACTAAATTATTATATGCAAGAGCGTAGGCTAGATATTTTGTGATCTTAGGTTAGATTCCTTAGGTTGAGATTTGTTATTACTTGGCTTGGGATCGGCTCGGGATCTCGATAAAAGAAAAACATTTTCTCTTTACCGTTTTTTAAATAAGTCAAAAATAACCAAGTTATTTTACTTTGAAAATTAAAAAAAAATGATCTTTTGCTTAAATTTTCAGAACCACTGGATCTTTCCTGTTGTTTTTTCTTGTAAATTTAATATACCTACTACATATGTTTTCATATTATCGAGATATTATGTTTTTTAACTTAAAATTAAAACATTTTCCAAAATTTTTATCAAAAAAATGCACAATTGTCTCTCTCATAGACGTGTTTTTGGGGTCGAAATATACTACTTCTAAAAAATATTTGATATTATTTAAAACTCTTCCTGTATATTCCTTGCTTGCCAACAAATCAGAGAACATAAAAATCGGTTTGACGTTTTTGCGTTATAAATAGTGTAACTAACACGACTTTAGTTTTATTTGGTTAGCTTATGACTAGTTTATTAACAAGAAATTATAATTTTCCTGCTTCTGCAGTACAGCAAAAACACGATTGAGTCAGACTTTTGATGTATGTGTTTTCTTTATAATTAATCCACTATTTAACACTTTAATCTTCACTTAAAAGTTATTAATTTCAGTTCATTAATGAGTGAGAACTTGGTAATTAGTAAAGAGAGAAGTCGTTTATAAGCATAAATAGACATAATATTTTAAGAACGAATGCACATTTTTGAAATACCTACATCAAAAATATTGCATATCTAATATTTTCCCATTCTTATATGGAGAATTACAATTCATCCTAAACTTCTTAAATTGATGACATGATGACATTTTTATATTAATTTGAGGTAAACAACATGAAGCCAAAAGTTCAAAAGTGACTCTGAAATATTACAAACACAAAATATGCGAACTTTTTCAGTGGATGTCGGCCTTTATGATATTCATTATCAAATGTTGCTTTATACAGGGTCCGGCAATAGTGCGTCGGGCATCTGTAGCTCCTAGAACAAAAAACTTGAGAATTTTGTTTAAGTGCAAACCTAAAGTATATACCAGGATGTATTTCAGGAAAATATTTTAACTTCTATAGGGTGGCTCAAAAAAGTGTGAGTGGACCTGGAAGATTTTTTTTTAAATGGAACACCCTGTATATTATTGCATTTTTGACTTCCTTTCAGATCACTTTACAAAACCCTAAGATATGAATAAATATATTTCGATAGTTACAGAAATATTAAAAAATAAATCAAAAATATATATTTTTCAGCCCTTCTTAAAAAAGTTATTAAAAGTACTAAGAACTGTTCTGAAATCAAAACCACATTAGGTATTTACTTTAGATGGTCTGTACTTACTATGCTATAAATATGAAAATCGTAAATTATACAGGATGTTCAAAATTCTACGCCAAACTTTCTAAAATATAAAATAATTTTTCTTCGTTATTTTAAATGGAACGTATATTATTTTATCATTATACGGGGAATTTAAAAATGAACATTTTTTGTATTAGATTATTTCAAAATTTTTAACGGTTTCGCAGATATTTGCAGTTTTATATTTCATATGGCATTTTCTACAGTAAATTTTTATCAAAGCCACCCAATGATTTTTCTTTCGTATTTTATCATTGAAAGGGTGTTCCATTTAAAAAAACAAAGAAAAAATATTTTATATTTTAGAAAGTTTGGCGTAGAATATTGAACATCCTGTATGATTTACGATTACCATATTTATAGCAAAGTAAGTACAGACCATCTAAAGTAAATACCTAATATAGTTTTGATTTCAAAACAGTTCTTGTATTTTTAATATTTTTTTAAGAAGGGTTGACAAATATATATTTTTGATTTATTTTTTAATATCTCTGAAACTATCGAAATATATTTATTCATATCTTAGGGTTATGTAAAGTGATCCGAAAGGAAGTCAAAAATGCAATAATATACAGGGTGTTGCATTTAAAAAAAAAATCATCCAGGTCCAATCACACTTTTTTGAGCCACCCTATAGAAGTTAAAATATTTTCCTGAAATACATCCTGGTACATACTTTAGGTTTGCACTTAAACAAAATTCTCAAGTTTTTTTATTCTAAGAGCTACAGATACCCGACGCACCATTGCCGGACCCTGTATAATATATTAATATAAAGCAACATCTGATAATAAACTAAATTATATATTTTCAATTTAAGCTAATTTTGCGTTCTACTAATGGGAAATAGAATATTTAGATTTAGAAAGGTAGGAAATAATACTATACTAATAATCAAAATGTAATAAAAATATAGAGAACCAATGAAAACAACTGTCAAACCGATTGTTAAAACCAATTGATCATTCCAGATCATTCAGTCAATTAGCCATCCGTGCCACAAGATTGACAAACAAACTCTGACTTTACTATTAGGTTGTACTAAGTAAGCCAGGTTAGCTAGTATTAAAATAGAACCTTCTGATTATAGTAATAAAAGCTCTGCTTCCAGTAGACATTAAATGATAGTATGTAAAACCAAAACAGTCAAATTTGTTTGGAGAAATAAACATTTTCCAAGATATTTTAAAAGTGCGCTTCTGCTTCTTAGTTTAAAATAGAAAAACAAGGCTCATATCAATGTCTTTTTGTTGCCAATGTTGTCAATGTTGCCCAATGCGCCTAGTAGCGGTAAGCGAAAGTATTCGATTAGCGGAACCCCAAGCAATCGATTTTGGTATTCTCGTTGCCTATGAATTGTTTTCTGGATATGCGTTGAGCACATAATGACAGCATCGCAATTTCTCATGTATCTAATAGTCAAATGTGGATAAAACAATGAAAAATGTCAATGTTACGTGAATTTCATAACCTATTGTTGAGTTATGTCAACCTATTTTGCTACGGATATGTCATTATTCTTATTATACGAGGGAAATATTGAAGACCCTTCTCAGCTTTTTCGACGTCTTGAACAATATTTATAGCTGCCAAGTCGTAAATTATCAACTACATATTAAGGAATTTATAGAAGAAGATTTAGTTTTCACTACAGAGCAAGACAACACACAAAATCATAGTTTTTTTTCTGTTTTTACTGACAGTTTGGCAAGCAAAACGATCCTTTATTAAGGTGACCGTTTTCGAGTCGCTAAGCGCGTCAGATGAGAATACCCAAATCGGTAGTTAAGTGCGCGTTAAGCGAAAATTAACATCACATACGCTGAGCATCTAAAAGCGCTTAGCGTTTTCTAAGTTACCGAATTCGGGCCCAGAACCAAACCAGAACCCTTCTACGGCGTTGCAAAAGCAGTCAAGAGCGTGGTTACAAAACGATGGGTGGCTAACAAATCTCTAGAAGGGTGGAGAAATTTACCAGGGCAGAGACTGGTGAAAAAAAAAAGTTCATAGTAGAACATACTCCAAAATTCACGGTAGATCTGATAAGCAAGGACAGAAAGACACTGAAGGCTGTAGTGAATCTACTAACAGGTCATTCTAATCTGAATAAGCATCTAAAGCTAATGGGATTGGCGGACGAAGCAATTTGCAGGTTCTGTTAATCTGAAGAAGAAACGACAGAACACATTTTATGGTAGTGCGACAAGGGTTTAGTCTACAAGTTGCTAGATTTTTAAAAAAATATAGAACTGGAGAACATAGCCTAAGGATCAGAAGAAGACCTTAATAGATCTAAAAAGGGCCCAGTGGATCAGGCTGATAGCCACCCCAAAGAATCTAATCTAATATTAATTTAAACTCTTCCAAGTATTTATTTGCCTCTGGTTAAAATTCTCAAGCTACCTCGGACATATAGCTAGAACATAACTGAACACATCCCCATTTAAAAATCCCAATGATGTTTATTTTTCGAGTAAAAATAAAAAAAGGAAAGAAAATCTCTTTACGGCAGCTTTCAGCAAATGAAAAGCGGGGTTCGCAATTTTTAGGAAAGCCGTACAGGTTTTCAGATTTCAACTTTCGTTCGTTCATTCAACATTACTTATCTAAATTGCAACGTTTTCTATGGGGCTCGGTTTTTCACCGCGGAAATGATAAAAATCGTTCCTTTTCATTGAGGAACGCCGACGTATTTACTTAGAAACGTTGGTTCTCTGGGTATTTAAGATAATACGTGCTGAATATTTGATGTGGAAGAGGTTCTAAAGACGATACTACTGGAGCGTAGGAGAAATCTTTTTCAATAAAGACCTAATTTTCGAAGTTTGTAAATGAAATGGAGGTTTTTGTGTACTCTGAGTTTTAAAAGTCACTTTGGTAATATTTACGTTTATAATTAGAGTACTTTTGGGTAAAAGAAAAAGACTGAAAATATTTAGTCGTTAAGATTTAGGCAGCAAAATATTATTTGACGAAAAGTTAATTTAAACAAGTTTGCTTGTTCTTTAAAAATAAAGAATTACCTTTAAACAGGTCACTCATCAATTAATATGTTGGTGTATGGTGTTTTCATCAACAAACCTTTTTGTGTGTATTGGATTGTCAACTTATTGATAAACATGTCGAATACCATGTTGCCCAACATGCCCAGAGCGTAGTAGTTTTTTGGTCTGGCTTGTTTGGTTTGGTCTTACATGATAGAACAATGACATTTTAGATTAGATTTTTGAGGTGGCGATCTACCTGATCACCTGTGACTTTTTAAATTATGTTATCCTTTAAATTATGCTAGCCTAAGGATCAGAAGAAGACCTTTATAGATCTAAAAAGGGCCCAGTGGATCAGGCTGATAGCCACCCCAAAGAATATAATCTAATATTAATTTAAACACTTCCAAGTATTTATTTGCCTTTGGTTAAAATTTCTAAGCTACTTTGGACATATAGCTAGAACATAACTGAACACATCCCCATTTAAAAATCCCAACGATGTTTATTTTTCGAGTAAAAATATAAAAGGCAAGAAAATCTCTTTACGGCAGCTTTCAGCAAATGAAAAGCGGCATTCGCAATTTTTAGGAAAGCCGTACAGGTTTTCAGATTTCAACTTTCGTTCGTTCATTCAACATTACTTATCTAAATTGCAACGTTTTCTATGGGGCCCGGTTTTTCACCGCGGAAATGATAAAAATCGTCCCTTTTCATTGAGGAACGCCGACGTATTTACTTAGAAACGTTGGTTCTCCGGGTATTTAAGATAATACGTGCTGAATATTTGATGTGGAAGAGGTTCTAAAGACGATACTACTGGAGCGTAGGAGAAATCTTTTTCAATAAAGACCTAATTTTCGAAGTTTGTAAATGAAATGGAGGTTTTTGTGTACTCTGAGTTTTAAAAGTCACTTTGGTAATATTTACGTTTAATTAGAGTACTTTTGGGTAAAAGAAAAAGACTGAAAATATTTAGTCGTTAAGATTTAGGCAGCAAAATATTATTTGACGAAAAGTTAATTTAAACAAGTTTGCTTGTTCTTTAAAAATAAAGAATGACCTTTAAACAGGTCACTCATCAATTAATATGTTGGTGTATGGTGTTTTCATCAACAAACCTTTTTGTGTGTATTGGATTGTCAACTTATTGATAAACATGTCGAATACCATGTTGCCCAACATGCCCAGAGCGTAGTAGTTTTTTGGTCTGGCTTGTTTGGTTTGGTCTTACATGATAGAACAATGACATTTTAGATTAGATTTTTGAGGTGGCGATCTACCTGATCACCTGTGACTTTTTAAATTATGTTATCCTTTAAATTATGCTAGCCTAAGGATCAGAAGAAGACCTTTATAGATCTAAAAAGGGCCCAGTGGATCAGGCTGATAGCCACCCCAAAGAATATAATCTAATATTAATTTAAACACTTCCAAGTATTTATTTGCCTTTGGTTAAAATTTCTAAGCTACTTTGGACATATAGCTAGAACATAACTGAACACATCCCCATTTAAAAATCCCAACGATGTTTATTTTTCGAGTAAAAATATAAAAGGCAAGAAAATCTCTTTACGGCAGCTTTCAGCAAATGAAAAGCGGCATTCGCAATTTTTAGGAAAGCCGTACAGGTTTTCAGATTTCAACTTTCGTTCGTTCATTCAACATTACTTATCTAAATTGCAACGTTTTCTATGGGGCCCGGTTTTTCACCGCGGAAATGATAAAAATCGTCCCTTTTCATTGAGGAACGCCGACGTATTTACTTAGAAACGTTGGTTCTCCGGGTATTTAAGATAATACGTGCTGAATATTTGATGTGGAAGAGGTTCTAAAGACGATACTACTAGAGCGGCGGAGAAATCTTTTTCAATAAAGACCTAATTTTCGAAGTTTGCAAACGAAATGGAGGTCTTTGTGTCCTCTCAGTGTTAAAAGTCACTTTGGTAATATTTGCGTTTGTAATTAGAGTACTTTTGGGTAAAAGAAAAAGACTGAAAATATTTAGTCATTAAGATTTAGGCAGCAAACTATTATTTGACGAAAAGTTAATTTAAAAAAGGTTGCTTGTTCTTTAATAAATAAAAAATGGATCTTTAAACAGGTCATTCGTCAGTGAATATAGTTGGAGTATTAACTCCCTTAACATTTTCTGTTCTCCAAAAATATAGAGAGAGTTGTATATTTTTTCTTTGAATAATGAGGGTCAGAGCGAACTGCGTTCGCCACCCCGAAAACACGGCATATTTGCATCTATCATTTTGTCTCCGCAATGTTGCGGGTGTCATCGCACCCCATCCAATAAATAAATGACGGCGATTTACATGGGCCAACGAAGGGCAGAGGCCAAAAACGCTCTCGCCATAAATAACGTTGATTAAGAGCGAGAGATATATAAAAACGGTGATGGGATTAAATGATTTGTACTTATTTATTTAGGGAGACCGTTTATCCTCCTTGCTGAGCAGAATAAGTTTGTCGAATTGAAATGGTTTTTGTCCTTTGTGTAATCATTTTTTATTAAATTAACGTAATTAGATGAATCCGTTGCCTTTGAACACAATAAATAAATATTTTTTTTTTCAAACGTCACAAAAATACCTAAAATCTAAGGATTTTGCGAGGGGGATTTTGACATATTTCACATATTTCATTATTTGATTTTGGGATTTTAAGAAAAAAATAAAGGTGATTTTTATAAAAGAAGCATATACCTAAAATCTAAGGATTTTGACATACTTCACATTTTGTGAAAATGAAGAGTAAATTTTAAATTTCGATAATAGCTACCTAAATTTTAGTTGACCTTGTATAGCCTGATATTTAATTACAGTAACCATTGTATGTTAAATCAAATTGAAATTTGACCCGAAAAGTTATACAGGGTGAGACAAAATTAATATGGAACATTAGTCACTTTTAAAAGCAAGTTACTCCTTTATTTTAAATGGAACACCCGGTATATTTTTCCGGTGTTCAATGGGAATTTATATATCTTCATAATATTATTAAGGTTGCCTACCCCTCAGACAAAGATTTTCCTAGATATTTTAATTATTATGATTTTGCGTCAGTAGATCTTTATTATTTGGCAAAATCTAGGGTGGTTGTGTATAATATACCTTTTGTTAATATAACAAAAATTAAATGTTGTAGAGTAAAATACTCAACGGTAATAAAAAGATACACAATCAAAACATATTTTTATTATTACAGAGTTAAAACTAGATATAAACCTATAATTATCTGACAAAAATTAGCTAGATGAAATCAAATGCTCAAAATGCTTGCTTTCCTGTTAACTGCACAAAATGATTTGTCTTTTCAAAAGGATCTTTTCATTTTAGAATGCATATGTGGAGTTCTACCTCGAAAAGCAGCTACAATACTTTCTCTCATGTTGTCGACAATAGTTGGTGAGTTTTGTAAACACTGTTTTTAATATACCCCCATAAAAAAAACCCAGACTAGATAAAATCAGAAGCATTTAAGTAGTCTATTAATTGGTGAACTGCATTAATCAACTAATAGAATCATATCAATTCTTTCTAATGTAGGATAAGTTTGCACTTTCGGCAAATTTCTGAGCTTTTTTTTGTTTTAACTGACACAAAATGATAACTAGTTGTTAAAATTGGACTAATTAGACAGATATGTTGAAGTAACGTCAGACATATCACAGCCACCTAGATTTTATCAAATAATAAAGATCTACTCAGATCATCATGTAAATGGAAATATCTAGGAAAATCTTTGTTTGAGGGGTAGGCAACCTTAATAGTATTTTGAAGAGACATGAATTCTCCATTGAATATCGGAATAATATACTGGGTGTTCCATTTAAATTAAAAGAGTAACATGCTTTTAAAGGTGTCCAATGTTCAATATTAATTTTGTCTCACCCTGTATAACTTTTCGGATCAAGTTTTAATTTGATTTAAAGTACAATAGTTAATTTAATTACATATTAGTCTATACCGGGTAAATTCCAATTTATGTAGCTTTTATTGTAATTTAAAAATTGTTCTTTAATTTTAGAAAATGTTAATTATGTAAAAAACCTTACATTTTAGTCATATACTTCTCTTATAAAACTCACCTTTATTTTTCTCCCAGAATCCGGAAATCAATTAATACATAGGGTGTTCCATTACAAAAAACCCAACTTTGATATGTAACTTTTTTTGGGGACACTCCGCGGCGTATGAGAGGGCCACCCTGTATAAGCCAGATTAAATAAATCGCAATGTATTTGGAGTAGGAACATTTTCATTTAATTAGTTCGTACATAACTTTATAAAATTATAATATTATCTTTCACAATAATATTCTAGAACCGAAATTTAAATTATACCTACCGGTTTACACGTGTCCTCTCCATATTTAACCTTCCCACCAACAATAAATTCCCCCTTTTAATAAACCTATTTGCTCAACGAACAAATATTTTCTTATGAAAGGTCAGCATCCATCCTCCGTTCTGGCAAACAATCTCGAAACTGGAGTGTTTAACAGGCTTTCTGAATTCGCAATGAATTAATGCGTGTGTATGTTTACTTTTTATAATTTTTGGGCTGGGTCGATCCCCCTCCTGATGCTTAGGGAGCCATGCTCGAGGTTAGTTTTATTTATTTATGCCTTTGTCTCTTATACGTATATCATAGGATTAAGCTGTGGTGTATTTCTGCATATTATTATTATTATGAATATTGAATAGCAGTAACACTAAACCTGTTTTCGGCTGTTACAAAAACAGAACACTAAGTCTGTTTTCTGCTGTTATTGCGGCTCAGTTTTAGCATAATGCCTTTATATTTTATATATACATTCGGGTCAGAACGTCCTACGACGTTGTCCGATGCCTAACTTCCATCTTGTTTGATTTTTCCACTGATCTTCAGACAGAGTTTTCTCGCTCATTGATCTTCTGATTCCTACCATCTATGTTTTCTTGGGACGTCCTCTCTTTCGTTTACCAGGTGGTATCCAATGATATACTTGTTTTGGAATTCTTTCATTGTGCATTCTCTGAACGTGGCCGTACCATATTAATTGTTTTTGTTCTATATCACTCATTATTGTTCCTTCTATTCCCATCTGTCGTCTAATGTCTTCAGTTCTGATTTTATCCTTTCGTGAAATTCTCATTGCTCTTCTAGTCGCGTCCATTTCTGTTGTCTCTAATTTTCTTTTATTCCTTTCAGATGTTTCACATCCCTAAAGTAATATGCTTTTAACTAGTGTCTCGTATATATTATATTTCCTGTTCTTTGTAATTTCAGTGCTCCATAGAATCTCATTTATGCATCTGATAACTCTTCGTGCCTGTATTACTCTGTCGGTTATATCTCTATCGTCCATTCCCTCTGCTGTCAAAAATAGAACCCAGGTACCTGTATTCTCCATATACCTTAATTTCCATATTATTGTCCAAAATAAGATTTTCTGTATTTGTTCCTATTGGAAGGTATTTCGTTTTTTCTGTATTTACTGTGAGACCCCATTTAGCATATTCTTCAATTGTTTTTCGCACCATATATTCCATATCATCTTTGTCATTTGTAATTATGGCCTGGTCGGTCTGCAAATTGCAAGGTGTATAAGCATATGTCATTTAGTTTTATACCCATTCCATGACATTTTCTTTTCCATAGATGCAAGCCCTTGGCAATATAAATTTTAAATAATGTTGGGGATATACAGCAACCTGCCTTTTTATTAGCACATATTAAATGTTCACTGCCAACTCGCCGCTAGTTTTTGAGTATCCGCGTATCATTGTAGCGTCTATTCTCGTACAAATGCAGCCAGCCAGAACAGCATCAGTCTCAATATTTTTTATAAACGGAACCTCAATAAAGCTCAGAATAACATAGAGTCATAGTTTGTCTTGACCTACGACATTTCTTAAAAAACGTATTCTCCGCTTGTCTTGACCTACTTTTATTTGCGAAATTGCGGAGAAGGGCGTTGGAAATGTTTTTTGGCGACTTTTGTTTGTTTCCTGTTGTCTCGTTCTCTGAAACGTTTCCTGTTGTCTCGAGCTACTTCCACGACGTGTCGGTATCTATACCCGAGACAAAGAACTTTTTTTCATAAATCTTAGTGAAATAAGTACACCTAGACGTTTCTAAAATACCTGTTGTTGATATTTCTTTAATTACATCTCGTTTTATGTTGATATATATTTGATATATATTTCACAATATTAATATTTGAACACGCGTAATAATATGTACCTTTTGTAGATATTTAATAAACAAACCTTTTCACTTAATGTGCACGAATATATAATTAGTATATAAAATAGTATATTTTATGTTTGTTTACGGCCTTAATTGATTAACGTATCTGTAGAATTGCTTGATGAGCAATACTGGTAACATCATTAAAATATATCGAGCTGATTGGGAAGATTATTGATATTGATTGCCCGATGTCAATAAAAGCATGGTCCGCGGACATTTTTAAAAGGCAATGTTCTATTGTTGTTTTTAAGACAAGACTGTAAACGAAACTTCTGTTAGGACACAGCATGGTTTGAAATTAATCTATTCAAAAATAATAAATAATTATACTTTTTAAATAGTTAAACACTGTGGATTAGAAGCCGATAAAAGGCGGACCGCCAGAATACTTAGTCACTGTTGCCCTGCAGTTTTACGATTTTAAGGTTTGAAAATAGATTTTTTTACTATGTTGTAAGTAACAATATTAGGCAATAAATAAAACGAAATATTCTTGTGTAACCTTAGAGGAATATCCAATTTAATCTACCTAACTAACTTAGTAGCTGTTTTCTAAATGCACTTTTTTTGATTTTTCATGTGATTTTTATTTAGTCGTATTATATTATACTCTATTTACAAACTAATAATACTTATTCCTCCTCCATGTTTACTTATTTTTCTGAAGACCTCTTTCTTTTGACCTTGATTGCTTCGCGAAGTACTACAAAGAATATAGACACGTGTTATAAAAATGTTGTTGAGACAAACATCCGAGACAATTCCAATAATAATAAAAAACAAACAACCAATCACGGCTTGTCTCGGTTGATTTCGATCTGTCTCGGAGTTTGCGGCCGAGACAAGCCCAGATTCTCCGCAACATGAGAAAAACATTGGGTTTACTTCGAGAAACGTTTCGTGAAATATTTCATGAAATAATTCCAGAAATATTTCGTGAAACATTTCGGGCATAGTGTCGAGGGTGTTTTAGATTAATTATTAGAAATATTGGCAATATAGTACTTCCTCTTGATTAAAGTTTAAGATTCATTCTTCACCCAGAACGAAATTATAACGGGATGAAAAGTGTCTTGAGTCACTTCGAGAGGCTTACTTGGTGGAGGTACAACCGTGCCCACATCGATTTATAAAAAAAGGATATCTGGAATTAATTTCTTTGAATTATTTCTGTGAATATGATTATATAAACGTAAAAATGATATATAGCAAATATTAATTTTGACTTATTTTTTGCAGGTGTGGTTCAGTAATAGAAGGGCGAAATGGCGTAGAGAAGAAAAACTGCGCAATCAAAGACGCGCAGTTGATCAAGTCGGAACCGTGAGTCCTCCCGTTCCGACAAGCAGGCTTTCCATCAATTCCGGATTTAATTCGATGTACTCGTCTATTCCACAGCCTATTGCCACCATGGCTGATAGTTATAGGTATGTAGATCGATTAAGGCAATAATTATAATCTTAATAGTTAAAAAAACTTCCCCTCTGTGGGGAAATTTGTGATTGAAATACTTGTGTGTTTCACAGGTACTTCATGTATTATCATGTCTTGTCATTATTCAATTCATTATTCGAATTCTCAGAATGTTGTTAACAAAAGTTTCATCTTAAAATAAAATTTTAATCAATCACAATTGTTTATCTCCATCATTTACCGAACTAATAATACATAAATTACAGTTCAATTCATTATTTATAGTAATTACAGTAATTTTATTAAATTATACGAATATTCTTGTTGATTAGTGGTTTGAAATAAATATGAAAGTGTCCTACAATGAAAATGCGAGTTACTAACTCCAAATTCTAATTCTGAGCTGGCAAATGAGCTAGATGCTTTACCTAGATCGTTATTCAGAGGCTACAAACCTATCGATGAAAATAAGCTCGAGGTTGGTACAGTATCAAGTTTATTATACTGATTTTCTTAGCTGCGTATAGCACAGATCGTTACCCAATGTTGCCACAAACTTATTTCTTATCGGGGTAGACTATCACGAGATAGCGGGGTTAAAATATTTTACAAAGGGGTAGATCTACCCCAAATGGGGTAGCTGAGGCAACACAACCCAAGTAGCATCTATCTGACTTCGAACTAAATCTGACCTGAAGCGACGTCAGACTTTGCGCAAATTTGGGTCGGGTGCTGGTGATACGACCTGTGACGTCGCTTTCCTATTAAAAGCGACGTCGTTGGATCCGAGTCGGTAAATCCAACGATCTGTCGACGTACAAAATAACAACGTACCATTTTTATTAATTTCCCAACGTCGTTCCCACGTTGGCTTGCACGACGTACATATACTTGAACTAGCCCGACGTCTACCCGTTGTCCGAATAGGATACGTCTCACTGATAATCCCTAAAGTAACGTCCAATTATATTTGGTGTATTTGATGTTCATATTTATAACCTAATTTACGTATCTCTATTTACGTCCGTAAATACAACCCATTAAGTAGCATTTGCGACCTAATGAACATCATGAACATAACCTAATAAAAAGTTTTTGTAAACAAACTTAATTTTTTTATTATGCCTAAAAAAAACACTAAAAAGGCATTTAGACATTCATCTACATTTTACAGAAAGAGATCGAGGCTTTTGCAAAATAATAATAGTAGTAGTGATGTCTTGCCTCCACCCATAAATGCTTTTTATCCGGAAGAGGTGCTGCACTACACTGGTGCTTCTTAATTTCATTTTTTAGCTTAGGAAACCAGCAGACCTCGTCCTCCTCCCACATGTGAGGTTAAGCTTAAAAAAGTGGCTACCCATTTTTTTTTAAGGAGAAAACAAAAACTTAAATATAGTTGCACAAATCCACAAATCACTGATACGCAAAGTGAGATTACGTGGCGTACGTTGGAATTATATACGTCATAATACGATTGCCGGTCGTCCGGTTTGATGACTTCGGTCGTGTGAGACGACTAATGTTGGAGACCCGGTCGGAATTGGTATATTGGTAGTTCATATTAAGTCGGACACAACTATCCGATTGTCAGCCATTTTAAAATCGTTTTTTGTTTTTAAAATTTATATTCACATTTCGATTTCTAGTAGAATAATATTGATAACGTTGAGTTTGGGGGGAACCACAGTACAGTTTTATGATTAAACCAGCTAGAAAATTAAAAAAATATTTTGCGAGTTACTTTTTTATAGATATTTTTATTTCATAAATCTAGCTAATTTTGAAGGTGCTCGTTGTTTTCCGGAGTATTTTAATCAGATATATCAAAAAAGTGACTTCCGTTGACAAAACTGATGTCTGGATTACTGATTCAGAATTATTATAATATGAAATTAGATAGGCACTTATAGTTATATTCGAGGAGCGATTATGAATCCATTTGTAATTAGGTAGTTTGGTTAGGTTTTTATGTATTCTTGGTAGCGAATATGAAACCAAACGTAACGTAAGTGCTTAGCGACGAATTTTAAGTGACTAAAATCCAACGTAATATGACGTTGGTAATTGGTAGAATTACATTCCTTATTAGGTCAGATACCGACGTCGAGGCGACCCGTATCTGTATTCCCCATTTAGGTGCAAATAAGGGTCGTCAGGCGGTCGAACCGACGTTGGTATCCGACGTCGGGTTTATTGAACGCGACGTATACCCGACGTTCGATAACGTCCAAATGCTACTTGGGAACTGTGGTCGCGCGTCTCATGACCGTCATGCAAAGCCGTATGTCACGGCTTTGAATTTTTACTCCCAATGCGAGCAAAGAAATCTAATTTCAAAATGAAAAAATTATAGGCGTGAGCCACCTACACTATGAGAAACACCCGGCCACCACACCTCTGGTCCTAGCCGAAATATCTCTGCCATAGAATGTCCATTAGAGATCCGAAGGTATGACGTGATCAGTGCTGCAAACCGAAGCTGCAAGTCGGCACGTCACACGTCACGTCCCATCCGAACGGACACTTTGAGCTGGACGCTGATGCCGGATTAGAGATAAAACGGACAGACCGTATTTTCAGTCCTTCTGGCCCCGTCGTCGTTGCTCTCGAGACGGATTTATAAAAATATTATGAATTATTAATAAAGCGGCCACTCTGTTTAGTAAAGAGATACGTTCTGATGGTACTAATTAGGCGTATACGACAATTTTAATTTCTGTAACATATCTCGCATAAACAAATAGATCGGGTATGGCAATTTTATTTTTGACATTTGAAAGGTATGTAAATAAGTAAGTGTTTCTAACAAAACCAAGCTAGCCAAATACAATTTTTTTTAAAACGTCACAAAAGTATTAATTTTTGCGACGTGATTGACAAAATAAAAAAAAACTGTTTCAACGCCTAGGCACAAATTAACTAGAACAAATGCGAAAGAACACCGAATTACGCGTTCAGGTTTCTGTGACCTTCAGAAAGAGTTCATAGACAATCCGCATCAATGTATAGTTTGGGTTATTATTTGTTTGGGTGAAAATAATCTACACCAATATGTTATCGAGGCATACAAAAAGGTCCACAGACTTCGAGACATACGAAAAATCAAGTCCATTTAGCGTTTGTCGCAATTTTCACACCTTAAAAAATTCGTTTTTTATAGCTATAGCAACTGCAGCGACTATGAAAAGAGCTGTGTGATTTTCATAGAAAATAAGGGCACCTGTAATTCATTTGAGAATGATATAAATCGCTAAAAGAGGTTTCAAATCTCTTGGATTTCTATTAATATTAAATAAATTTTATTAAAAATTGAACTAAAATTGTTAGTATCATTAAAAACAATTCAAATTCAAAAATTGTATCAGTCAAATTCCCTCATTTAAGGTGAATATTAAAGTAAATATAAATACAGCTCATTCTAAGCTCTACGTATTTTTAAGAAAAATTTAAATCATTGTTGCAATTGGGCCTTAATGCCATTTCGAATGAACAATAGTATTAATAATGTACATTATAATAATAAATTTTATATCATAGTGTGTATTAAAACTACTAAAACACTTTTAAATTGGTATTATATTAACAACTTTTGTTTTTAATCCAAAAAAAAAAAAAATTTCTCAATCAAAATATTTGTGGTCCTGAAAAGGACCTTCGTTTTCCCATGTTCGTCAAGGTAGGTAATGGGTAAACGCTAAAAAAACAGGATAATGAAATTTAAAAAATTACAAAAATTGTTCAAAAGTGCCTCCCTCTTGCATTAAACCAAACGATCATAAAATCCCCTCCTCACATTGGATAACATATCAGGGGTGACAGTGTCAAAGGCATTAAATATTTTCTGTCTTAACTGCTCCAAGTTTTGAATTTCTTCATGGTCGTAAATTTTAGATTTTATGTACCCCCATAAAAAGAAATCATTCACCGAGAAGTCAGGTGAAATTAAACGTCAGTCTAAACAAAACTGTCATTTTTGAAAACTTGTCAAAATTTGGACACACGCTAAATGGACTTGATTTTTTTTTTGTTTGATTGCAGTTACTTATTACATCCCCTTGTATTGACGCTACTATGCCGCGCCGCTCTCCAAAATACATACTCTATAACAGAATATTAGTTATGTTCTAATTTGTAATAGATCCATTCAACACAAATTCTGAATTGATTAAAATCAAGTTTGTATATATTTTAAAACCTCCGATTTGGTTAAAGTATTTCTGAAGAACGGTTTCCTCTGACAAATAATACAGGCTCAAATATCGCTGCTATCTCGACGTTCCGTTTTAACATATCTACATACCTGTATACCAAAAAAGGAGAAAAAAAATCTAATTAAGTATACACAGAAATCCCATGTCTTCCTGTCAGAAGGAATGGAATGTATAAATACGAACAGTAGCCGAGATGGAGAATTATGAAGTGACAAGTGGTATTTAGAAGTTCCAGCCCCCCCGCTGCTACATACCTGATTTACTACTTCATGGTTCAGCTCGAAATACGAGAGCTTAAAAATGCCTTTTAGAGTTTTTTTGTCTCTTTTTTTTCTATCGGGGAACATATATAATTATAACGTTTTGAAGGAATTGTTTTTTCTTTTAGTTTTGTAACGGTATAGGTTCATGATAGGTTAAATTTTATGTCGTATTGCTTCTTTTGCCAGTTTTGGACCTTTTTAGTACATAAAAAATGTCTATGTGCAAATGATGCATGAGCAATTCATTTATTTTTATTGCTCATGCATCTGTAGATATTAGTAATGTATTTCAATCGCTTCTTTGATTTTAAAGAACAGAACATAAGTAAACATAACATACGTAAAAATTAAAAACAAATTAAAAATAATCATACAGAAAGTTTGAAGCCCCCCCCCCCCTTTTTGGTTTTTACCGAAGAATATACCTAGCAAGAAAAAGAATGGACTCTGCCATACTGAAAAATGGTCCTACAGAAGTGGCGCCATCTATTGAGTAGGGCTTGTTTTAAATGGATCGAAGCGCGGGCTTTTTAAATGAGCGTATTTATTGAATTCTACTCTAAAATATATAATTAAATTTGATTATTAAATCTTATTTTTTACACAAATTCAACAATACTAATAACAAGTATCGTTGTGATGTGTAAAAAATAAGATTTAACAGTATAATTTATACAATTATTAAATAAAATTAAAGCCAAACATGTGTAAATATTATTTATTATTTAAAGTTTTTAATTATAAGTCAAATATTTAAACATCGTTTATTATAATAAAACAAGACCAACGTAATACGCCTAAAATTTTGTAAATGGAGTAAATATAAATAGGTACTTAAATGATAGCAAAAATAAATGACTTACATTATATTTTTAGGGCCACAAACAAAATGAATTGTCTAATAAAAACGCATATAACAAATTAGTTTGAAAAACGTTTTGATGGTTTTGATAATTATTTTTGATAATATCACAAAACATCCCCCTTTAGAACTTCGTCTGTCATGTTAAGAAATGAAAGTAAATAATAAAGCGCCTCTCGTGTTTGTTCGCACTCAAAAAATTTCAATTAATGTCTGTATATATTTTAATATATTTTTTAAATTTACATTTTTTTAATTGTAAAGTAATATATTACATTTAAATGGAATATATTACATAACAATTATGTCAATTACAGGATTACAAGCTTGTTTACTAACATTTTTTAAATAAAACGAATTATAAAATTTCAATATATGTATATTTGTGGTAGGTATGAAAAAAGTAAAATATAAAATGGACAAACGCTTACTTACATTGCAATAAAACTCCACTTTTAGTTTTGTAATCCAAACGCAATATTTCTATTTCACAAATAAAAATATCCGACAACACTAAAATCACTGAAATTTCCGCGGCTGACAACGAAAACTGAAAAATATAACGGCACTTTTTGTTTTGAACCTGCATATCAACATTACGCTGTACTATTATGTGTTTGTTGTTGAAATAATATAAAATATCTAATTATAACTTGTAAATTTTAATATTTTAACATGATTTTAACTACTTTTGACAATAACTAACTTTTTGTTATCAAGATGACATTTTAGACGGCAACTGACATATATGTCATAATATTTGAATTTTAAGTACGTATGTAATATAATTTAAATTATTATAATGCAACTTTATACTTAGAAAACATTTATACATTCACAAAATACAACAAAGTCTAATAATATAGTTTGAAAACAATGAATATTGAATTAAAATTGAAAAAGTTGAGCCCGACCCCTTGTGTCAAAATTAGAAGATTAAATTTTCGCAATTTTTACGCCATTTGATGACCGGTGGCACCTCTAGTGTTTGTTCGGGCGGTTGGGCTTTTACTCCCGCTTATGGCCATTAAAGAAAAAGTTCTAAAGGGGGATGTTTTGTGGATAATATTATGATTGGCGCTATGACAACGACAATATTTTTTGAGAATTTGACAATAATATGACAATGGCCGTTGGAAACTATGGAAACTACAAAAAAAATCTGATTGAACGCCATCTGGCAATAACTAGTAGCAACTTTTTAACCTAAAAATTAATTGCACTACCACCTAGCGCCCGAGGCTGGAACTATTTTATTTGTAAATTTCCGTGGAAACGGTGGAACCGCTTTTGCTATTTCACTTTCCGGCCCCTGACCTGTTTTTACCTTGTTAAGTACCAATTGTTTTTGGTCGCAGGTCAAGTGTTAATGTGAATTAGAATTTTATCCGTTAAATATATTCAAAAAGTGGAGTTATCTATGAAATAAATTAGAAAATTCAAATTACAAGTTATAAAGTATATTAAGATAGAACGGGTGAATGAAAATCAGTTGATTCAGACTTCACGAAAAGTAGTTTTTGAATATCTCTAAAATACTATCACATAGAAGAATTTAAAGAATTTGCAATATTTAGCAAGCAACCTTACAAGCCATCCCAACGGTGTTGTCAAGTGTCTCAAAATTTACTGCTGTTTATCGATAAAATGAAATGAAGAAATTAAATTAGGGGATTTATACACGCTCTTGAATAATATTAACGAAAATGTTTGCAATAAGATTGATAACATTAAGACAGACTTAGATAATCTCAGCTCTAAAGTTGATAAGCAGCTTTTTTTCCTTCAAAGTAAAATTGAAGTATTAGAAACAGAAAATAAGGAATTAAAACATCAAGTATGTCTTACACAAAAACTTTTAAAGAAGAACAATTTGCTAATATATGGAATGCCAGAGAAAAATAGTGAACATCTTGTGGAATCCATAATAGATCTTGTAAAAGAAAAACTCGATATAAATTTGAAGATAGAAAATTTATCGGAGTATTTTAGACTTGGAAAAAATATAACCAAAGATCGACCTATCCTTATAAGCTTAGTGTCTTGTTTAAAAAGGACGGAACTCCTTAAAAATAAGGGAAAACTCAGAGGAACAAATATATTTATAGACGAAGATTTAGTAGCAGAAGACAGAGTGAACAAAAAGGTTTTAGTCGAAAAACTGAAAGATGCAAAAGCTCAAAACAGAAACGCTAAGCTAAAAGGAAATAAATTAGTAATTGATGGTATTAGTTATACAAGTGGCGATTTTAAAGAAAAGTATTATCAAGAAGCATCCGGATCCAGAACGTTGTCATTTCTCCAAGAAATGAATTCATACAATTATCCACAATCGCAGACTGAGGTAGAAAAACTGCAAACTCAAGAAACTAGAAAATTACTAAATCATAATAATATTGGAAATAGCGAAGATCTACCAAGAGAAGATATACCGGGTTCCGAAAGAAAACGCAAGGTGCAAGACATATCTAATATATTTCCTGAAACGAACGTGAAACGAGCACCTCCGTATCGGACGCGAGCGAATTGCAACAAATCTTTATAAATTATTTTTTTGTGAAACCGTTGTAAAAAGATTAGGATATTTTAACTATAGATTAAGATTAATATGTTTTTATTATTTATATTTTTTTTTGTTGATAATTATTCTGTGAATTATTTTTATTGAGTATTATAGAAAAATGTTAATAAAGATAGCAATAGCAAGTTATAGAAAAATAAGAAAAAATAAGTAGTGGTCAGAATTATATTATGGAAACGATTAACATATTGTATTTTAGTTTTATTTTTAGGGTGTATGTATGAATGTAATCTGAATTTGGATTTGCTGATCGCATAGAAAACCTCGCACAAAAAACTTTATAATAATATGGTAATGGTAAATTTATGTTTATTGTATATTTATTGATACATTGTAATTTATTGAGTATATAAATAAACATCATATTATTATATTATTATTAAGTGATTGTTAATTTTGAAGTTTAACTTGATATGTCATTTTAACAGAACGTCAACGGTTTTTCTAGACGTATCTGTTTAAAAAAAAGCTAAATAAAGTGTTCTGGAATAGCTGCATTTAGATATTTTAAATAGTTTTTCTTTCTTTGTTCTTTGTATTTTCTTTTGCTTCCGACGACGGAAAGAGATATACTCTCAGAAACGTTAAGAATTTTTTTGTCCGTTAGGTAAATGTTTTATTAGTAAGCCACTGCTGAGACAATTAAGGTGCGTTTTCACGCTCTGCATCTCACAACGTGTTTTTGTGAATGAAATTATGAAAGATTGATGACAATTAAATTAGTTTCCTTTACAATAAGATGCACTACATTTGAGAGTTCACATGCACTGACTTTCGGTTGTATTCTACATTTGGCAATATGTATTGCCAATCAAATTGGTGTATTTTCTAATACCAAGTAGATGAACATTTCCCCAAATAACTGACACATTTTTCTTGTTCTTTTGCAGCCCGATGGCCGGCGGTCTGACTTCCAGCTGTCTGCAGCAAAGGGATGCCGCGGGCTACCCCTACATGTTCCACGACCCCCTGCATTCCTTGAGTTCCTCGTATAACTCGAGGGCGACGGCTTGTAACCCCGCCGTGGCCCACGCCCAGCCCACCACGCACCCCTCCTACGCGTCGGGTGGTGCGGCAGGAGCGACGCCCGTCTCTACAGGAACAGGTGAGTGTCGCTTTGGAAAGAAGAGATTTTCTTAGTTTCTTAGTCATAGAGAAATATAAAATAAAAGAGTTGTCATTTCCATGGTCAAAAGTAGGCAACACGTTTAGCCAGGACCGATAGTAGCGCACCCTTGAGCCCTAACTGAACTAATGGAAATATGACAGACGGAATCGGTAAAATAGGTATCTGCACTGCCTACCAGGAAAAAGGCGGGCAGTTTAAATGTGAATACAACATTTTATGTATTTTAAAAAATATTAGGAAATTAAAACTGCAAAAGGCATGAAGAAAATTTATTTTTAAAAGCGAAATATCTGAAAAGTATAAACTATTGTACACTTTTCAAATGCTTACAGTTAATTGCTAAATTAAATTTGATAATATAATGATTTTGATATGATTGATAAATTAATTGATTAATGAATTGATAATTGACCTATAGTATTATAAAACGTATTTAACAACGCCACTAACAAAGCATATAAGATCGCAGGGTTTGTAATATATGCTATGCTATGAAATGAAGGCGCGAATTTATAGTCAGTTCGTTTTACATTCACGGAGTTCAGAGATGGGCAATGTCTTTACATATCGAACTTGCTTTGCATGATACCCTTTCCGGAATCGTGTTTAAATCACATCATCGGTTGAATAAAATATTACATGATGACGGCAAAATACACAGCACAAAATATAAAGTTCAAATTATAGAGAAATGACCTTATGTCTATGGTTCATAGAGAAATATAAGTTTCCCCATAATAAACACAAAACAAACAAACAAATAATATGCTACACAAAATAATAACAAAATTTATAGCAAAATACCGTGGCAAAATAAAAATAATTTGCTGTCATCACTTGTCAATCTTGTCATGTGATGACAGTGACAAGTGATGATAGTGACGACCGTGACGACGCTTTGGTGGCGACACTTTGGAGCCCTATCTGAACTATGCAACATTATAGCCAAGTTAGACAACCTTTCAAACACTCTTTTATTTTAGTTACTTGTACGAATGTTTTCTGTTGTGTTTGACACCAGTCACTGACTTTGTCATTAACTGTCGTCTGCGTGATTTTCTCTTAGGCTGGACGCACACAAAGAGCAAGACAGTTTTAGCCAAGAACGTTTTTGACTAAAATTGTTTTCATGTGTTCCACTATTCCCGGCTGTATCTCGAAAATATTAAGCTCAACGCGCACTGAATTGGTACCAGCCGGCCGACTTGACTAAGAACTATCGACGGTTTTAGCAGCGACTATCGTATAATAGATATAGATAGGAATACCGGTTCTAATATCGGAAATAATAACAGCCCGGCGCCTCCACCACATGTCGCGACCTAGCTGGGGGTTGTTTGCTAGGGTCGCTATACCAGGTTCTCTCTCTCTCTCAGGTTATGGTTCAATACAGTTGCAAAAAGGTAGTGGCCCGACGTCCTACCAACGTAAGAAAAATGAAATCTAAACAATGTTGGAATTAGTAAAACAGACGACGTTTGCATAACGTTGGAATAGGTCCTGAAAGTGACGTCGGAAAACTCTTTATTGCCCAACATTGTACCTACGTTGTCCGAACCACCTAAAGATCACTTAAGCAAAAAAGGTTAGAAGACAACGTTTATTCGACGTCGCAGAAGCTTTTACTTTGTAGTAGTACTAGTTCAACGTCGGCACAACCTTACAAAAACGTTTACATTTATTTTAATACCCAAGGTACGGAACTAACTATTTTTTGTAACTAATCCAACGTTGTGTTTAGTAAAAATATGATCGCAAGTCGTGAAAATGCTACTTGGGTTGGCTTACCACTCTTTCGATCGTTACCACCACTAGCTCGTGTGTCACGGCTTTCACTTCAAAAATGACAGTATCAATTAACACTGTGATTTAAAAAGCATTGTATCGCTCATCCCTAGCAGACATCCCTCCTTGATTTTATTCAGTTCTAAAATCTTTCGAACGCCTGTTTCTTGTTTCGAAAACAGGCGGCTAGATTTGGGTTTCCCCCTCTTCACTTCGCTGCCTTCCACTTCGCACGTTATTGAACGTTCGGCCAGCCGCGAATATGAAACCACCCTTTTGCACCACTTTAAACCGTGAAACGAGAGGAAACAAGAGGGAGGTGACGGAGACAAAGAGTGGAAGAGAGACAGCGGGGGTAGAATAAAATTTACGTTGGGTGAGAGGCAGCGGTTTTGGGAGGAACACAAATCGAGTTTGAAAATCGGATAGGATGGTTTGATTTGTGGATTGCGGCAGACGAAATTCTGATTATTATTTTCTTCCTTCGCCTCTTACGTTCTAGTAATGTCGTTAGGTTTTCTTAATTTTAATAAATTAAGTCTTAAATAAGTGCAAATATTTTCTGGGCTGGTAGATCTCGATAAAAGAATCATATTTTCTCTTTGCCGTTTTTAGAATAAGTCCAAAATAACTGAGTTATTTAAGTTTGAACATTTTAAAAAATTGATTTATATTTAAAAAGTTTTGAGAGCCACCGGATTTTTTCTGTATTTCCATCACTTTCAGTGTCGTAACCATAGGGTAAAGACGTAACCATGGTAATAGCAATGACAGAGATTAAGAAGTCATAGATACCGTGGAAACATTTAAACTAATAAAGAATACAAAGACATATAACACCCGAGACCAAATTGTTACCATGGTTCCAAATAGTGCCCGAAACAGCGCCATGCGCCATAGCCTCATATGTTTCTAACTAAGCTGCTTGAAGATATATTTATATTTTTGATAAATGTTTTGACTACGCTTATGGCATATGCGATGCTATCCTACTAATTAATTACGAAAAAAAAAACATATTAATATGTTAATAAAAGGTACAACACTAGCACAAATTACCTATAACAGATGCGAAAGAACACCGAATTACGTGTTCAGGTTTCTGTGACATTCAGAAAGAGTTCGTAGACAATCCGCATCAATGTATAGTTTGGGTTATTATTTGTTTGGGTGAAAATAATCTGCACCAATATGTTATCGAGGCATACAAAAAGGTCCACAGACTTCGAGACATACGAAAAATCAAGTCCATTTAGCGTGTGTCGCAATTTTCACACCTTAAAAAATTAGTTTTTATAGCTATAGCAACTGCAGCGACTATGAAAAAAGCTGTGTGATTTTCATAGAAAATAGGGCACCTGTAATTCATTTGAGAATGTTATAAATCGCTAAAAGAGGTTTCAAATCTCTTGGATTTCTATTAATATTAAATAACTTTTATTAAAAATTGAACTAAAATTGTTAGTATCATTAAAAACAATTCAAATTCAAAAATTGTATCAGTCAAATTCCCTCATTTAAGGTGAATATTAAAGTAAATATAAATACAGCTCATTCGAAGCTCTACTTATCTTTAAGAAAAATTTAAATCATTGTTGCAATTGGGCCTTAATGCCATTTCGAATGAACAATAGTATTAATAATGTACATTATAATAATAATAAATTTTATATCATAGTGTGTATTAAAACTACTAAAACACTTTTAAATTGGTATTATATTAACAACTTTTGTTTTTTAATCCAAAAAAAGTTACCAATTTTCTCAATCAAAATATTTGTGGTCCTGAAAAGGACCTTCGTTTTCCCATGTTCGTCAAGGTAGGTAATGGGTAAACGGTAAAAAAAACAGGATAATGAAATTTAAAAAATTACAAAAATTGTTCAAAAGTGCCTCCCTCTTGCATTAAACAATAACCCAAACGATCATAAAATCCCCTCCTCACATTGGATAACATATCAGGGGTGACAGTGTCAAAGGCATTAAATATTTTCTGCCTTAACTGCTCCAAGTTTTGAATTTCTTCATGGCCGTAAATTTTAGATTTTATGTACCTCCATAAAAAAATCATTCACCGAGAAGTCAGGTGAAATTAAACGTCAGTCTAAACAAAACTGTAATTTTTGAAAACTTGTCAAAATTTGGACACACGCTAAATGGACTTGATTTTCCTATGTCTCGAAGTCTGTGGACTTTTCTGTATAATCTCGCAGTAATTTAATAGATTGTTCGTCATATTATATCAGCTCGTAGGTGATTAGGAAAAAAAAGATATTTATAGTATAAAAAATTAATTTATTTAACAAAATTTAATTAAAGATGTGACAAAATAGTTACATTTCTATTGGTTCTATCGGACTTTTTTCAACTATATAAATCTTTATTTTTTGTAAACTTTAATGAATAAAATATTTTCAATCTAATAAATAATTTAATGATGTAAATAAGAGGAAATTTCTCACATGGGTGGTCAAATTCTATAGTTTTCATTATATCAAACAGCCTCTGAACGTTTTCTTCAGTGCAAAACTCATCAAAATTTAATTTAAATAATTTTTCCAGCCTGTAAATAAAATGAACAAATTTTTCCACTTTCATGATCAAAGGCTTTTAAATGGGTAAATAATTTCGAGTTATCCAGAGATTCGGATTTTTTTGCAAATTTTAGACAAATATCACATTGATGTATTTGAACACCCTTTTTAATGATGTAGTCAAACATAATTAAAGGCATTTTGAGTTGAAAACATTTCTCAGAGGCTGTTTGATATAATGAAAACTATAAAATTTGACCACCCATGTGAGAAATTTCCTCTTATTTACATCATTAAATGATTAATTAGATTGAAAATATTTGATGTATTAAAGTTTACAAATAAAGATTTATATAGTCGAAAAAAGTCCGATAGAACCAATAGAAAGGTAACTATTTTGTCACATTTTTAATTAAATTTTGTTAAATAAATTAATTTTTTATACTATAAATATCTTTTTTTTCCTTATGAATAAACACATTTGCATCCCATTTTAAATAAGATATACAAATTACCAAAACTTAGAAATAACAGTTCAAAAGTTCAACAAAAATCCTACACGTGTTTTTAAAAAGAAACATATAACCACGCACTATGTCATTCCAGCAAGCGAATACGACACAGCATAGGTTTCCGGACTAAACGACTGGTGTATTTACACCACTCAATAGGCGTGTCGGGTTTGCCGAGCGGTTTCCGATGCAGTCGCTTTCTTTCGCATCTGTTATAGGTAATTTGTGACACTAGTATCAACTTATAGCACATATCAAGTGCATATAATATCAATAAAATAATTATATTTTCAATCCAATAAGAAAACAAACTCAATAAGAAAACTAAGAAAACGCTAAAAAGGTGGAGTGGACTGTTTATTTACCTATGAAACTTAACTCCTGGCTCTTTCTTTATCGTTGCGGCTTTTACACTTGAAAGCTCTGAACACATCACCATTATAATAAAGTTTATACAAAGTTCAGTACACAAAACAAACCAGTTCCAAAATGATAACGTCTAACAGCACAAATTCTGCTGCAGTCCGTATATGGGCGTTACGCGTCCTTGTATTCTTTGGTCATTGAGCCAAACTAGGTAATGAAATGGGAATATCAATCTTGCCATAAGTTTATTCTTTTGGTTCAACACGATTTTTGTGCGCACACCCCAAATAAAACTACCTGATTGTGATCTACTTCATCGCTGAACGCTGTCACCTGACCGCGCACTGTTTTAAAGTTAACTTTTATCCAGATCCATCGCACTGCGCATGAGCAAATATATATTTCTTATTTTATTTTATTTGGCTGTATGAACGCGCACAAATAAGAATTTCTTATTTTATTTTATTCTTATTTTTTTTTTATTTGGCTGTATGAACCCACCATTACCTCCAATATATCTATAATTACAGAGTGGCCCGAAATGTATTCCGGAAACTTCGGCAGCATATTCTGCAGATAAAAATAAGTAAAAAAGTTCGTATAAATGTACTTCTCGATGTACTTACTAATATGCTTAGTTTCCGAGATACAGGGTGTAGAAGTTTAATTTTTATATCTATTTTTTCCAAATCATTTCTGAAGTAACGTTAATATTTGGCTGAAAATTGGTGTATGGGAGTTTTTAACATAACTTTAAGACAATCTGATAACAGAGAAAATTGATTTTGATGTCAGTATGACTCCTACTTGTAGAGGGTGCCACCTACATATTTTTAACTGGTTTTAAGAGTACCTAATAACTTTTCGTCCGTACCTGTATAAAAATACCGAGTAAAAAATATACATTTACAACGTTTTATACGTTTAAAAGGTCTCTTGGTAAAAATCGCGGTTAGAATCGAAATTATCAATACCTGTCATCATTGACATAAATTAAACATGTTGACTAAATAGTTATTAGAGTGAAATCATAAATTTGAAATGTTTTTATGAAAAAAGTTCAACAGAAACTTTTGTTTATAAAATAAAAGTGTTATCATAATTTTTTCGAAAAAAAAAAATGATTTAGATAAAAATTTCCCAAATTTATTATTTCAGTCAAATAATACCGTATGATCCAATAAAAACGGCGTCAGCGATGGCTATGAAATGAAGATCACTGTCATCATAATTATATGGGAAATGTCATCGATCGTCATTTCATGGCCATCGCTGACGCCGTTTTTATTCGATCATACGGTACCTACTCAACGTATTGACTATTATTATTATTTTATGTTAATAATGACTTGTATTGACTATTTCAATTTTAAATATCTTGAGAACGGTTGCTCATAGTGATTTTTACCAAGAGATATTTTTAACATAGAAAGTCACGTAAATGTATATTTTTTCACTCAGTAGTTTTATACAGGTACGGACGAAAAGTTATTACCCTTCAAAACAGTTAAAACACATGTATGTAGGTGGCGCTCCCTACAAATAGGAGTCATATTGACATCAAAATCAAATTTCTCATGTCAGAAAACTACCATGACACAAATTTTCGTCCAAATATTACTTCACGTTACTTCAGAAATTGTTTGGAAAAAATCGAAATAAGAATGAAATTTTTGCACCCATTTATACGAACTTTTTCAGTTATTTTTATCTGCAAAACATGCTGCCGATTTCCGGAATACAGTTTGGACCACCCTGTATATATTTTTTTGTAATGGTATTATTTCAACCTATGATTTTAGATAATCTTGAAATATAGATACTAATATGATCTGTTTCTTGTTTTTGTTTAAATATTTCAGAGATTAAATTTAAATCTATAAGTAAAGGCGCGAATAGTAAGACGCTAACTTGGTTTACGCAGTAGCTAGAAACTCTGAAAACTACGTGTATTGGTTAGTATGAAAATAAATCAACTATTTGCGAAGCACTTTTCACACTTGCGTAGTTCAAAGCTGTTGAACCTGTATAACTCCATTTCAAAAATTTAGCGTCAATTTCTGTGTCTGACTGGCCATATGGTCTTTAAATATATTTGGTACCATCGCATCGCCGTGAATCACCCTATATAAACCTTATTATGAAATGAACAAAATTCTTACAGCTTTAGTGTATATTAATAAATAATATTTTCTTACCTTTAGCTGTGTATTTTTTTCTAATTTCGAAAAATCGAAAGTAAAGAAAAAAAATTAAAAGAACAATTTTTTTGTTCATTTCATAATATTTGAGCGGGCCGAAAAACGTTTTCTTTACCATCTTTTGACGGGAGATGCGCTAATATATCTTCGACACTTTACTACATCGTCTATTGATATTGGAAACATTTTGCTTGCCGTATCGGTGAGAGCCAGCCCCTGGACAGTCCATCTGATGAAGAGTAGGCCCAGAAACCGGTTGTGGGAGTGGAGCTTGGGTCCTCCCTTAAAGCAAAACAATTTTCTTTTTACTTTTTATTTTTTTTTCTCTACTTTCGATTTTTCGAAATTAGAAAAAAATACACAGCTAAAGGCAAGAAAATATTATTTATTATTATAAACCTTATTTTAGGCCTTAGATTAGTCTACACTTCTTCAAAACGGCCAGTGATACATCTGACCCGAAACGCTCTATAAGCTGAAATAAATAAAGACCATGAAAGTCCCAAATTCTTTTAGTGTGAATATAACAATTATATGATCTGTTCTATTTTGTTCCAGGCGTTATATCTCCTGGCGTGTCAGTACCCGTTCAGATACCTTCTCAGCCGGCCGAAATCTCCTCCAACCTGGCAACGAACTACTGGCCTCGGATTCAGTGATCTCAACTATTCGGGTTCCCGGCTGCCACGAGCCTGCTCGTGCACCAGGATAACCCGGCAGCACTTTTGAACCATCCCGCAGCCATAGCTTCACCCCCAGCCGTCATTCCTGTACAAAGTACCACCCCTACCGACCACGAGAGTTCTTAATCTGTCAAGAGATGAAGACAAGTGAGTGTTTTAAAGGGGATATAAGTCGTAGGGTTAACTCTGTGTGTGAGTGAATAAGAAATCATTACTTTTAGAATAACAGTCATTCAAGATATTAATTATTGGACGTGAAAGAGAACTTTACAATTTGTAATGGTTAAAACGTACGTCTGCGTATACATGGTACCCTATAATATTAAAACACACACTACTACAGATCAGAGATCTAGTAAACTAAGAGAGGTGCAAAGAGGATTGAATCAGAGTAAAGTCACGTATTATTGAACCTTATAACGTCATGTTTCGAAATCTAAAATAATCCGAGTGCTTTTAGCGGTCTGGATGAAATTTTGAGGCTGAAAGTTGGTGAAAGTTTACCAGGGAGGTGCCTCACACAATATCACTGGAATATTTTTTTTAAAAAACATGTGCGCCACTGACTTTTTCCTTGTTAGGAAAATTATGTAGATCGTTTAATGATTAATTAATCTACTTGGTGAGATAAACGCAATTTAGTTATCACTATTAAATTAAAATAAAAATAAATTATTTATTTATTCAAATTAATTATTAATCATACATCTTACAGCAATTTCAAAAACAAAATAATGGCATTTAAGATAATTACAAAAGACCTATTTTTTTAAAGTTTTAACATCTTGTAACTTTAAAACTTTGGTCAGTTAATTTAATTATTAGCATGCACATAATTTTTTTAAAGGTTGTGTGCTAACAAGAAAAAAGAAAGTTAGTGCCGCACATATTTCCATTATAAAAATATTCCATCTGCACGTCCCTGGTGAATCAGTCCAGACACTATATTTAAATCGAAAAAAAAGAACATTTTAACCCTCTATAACTACGAAACAAAGCAGAATCGGACCTATTAGTCTAAGATCTAGCAACGTTTTCGAGAAAGTATTTTAAGAAAGCTCTCTTTTACTATGCTCTGTGGAACAGCGTGCGGGCCGTCTGGCTGCCTATATATTTTTTATTTAGCCCGTTAAATTCTAGTCATGATTCTAGTATTGAATATAAATCGAGCAAGTCTTCATAGCGCGGCGCGCAGAGCTTCCGCCTATGAGGCGAGGAGTCCGAGTTCGAGACCGGCTCGGGGTATAGAACTTTTTTATTTTATTTCCGTTTATATTCTTACAGTAAAGTATTAACTATTTGTTTTTTTTTGAACCACTAGAATTATTTAATACTTTACTATAAGAATATAGTTTCTAGAGGTGGGAATTCTAGTTCCTTGGGAGGAACTAGTTCCTTAGTTCTAGTTCAGAGGAATAGTTCCTTGAACTAGGTCTTTAGTTCACAATAGTTCCCGACTAACATTGACATCCTCCTTGCTTGCTAATGCGTTTCGTTGTCAGTCAGAACTATTCACAGTATGATCTGTATAATTTTTATAATGTACGGAGATATAACGAGACGTGTAATTGAGTATGTTAAAAACATATAGGTAAGTTTTATTGCAGATAAAAAAAAATAAAAAAACTCAAATCAGAATTTAAAAAACTATAAATTAAATCAATTGGACCAAATATTACAAAAATTTTACGAAAAATTGCATTTTTCCTCACTTAAAAATTAAGAATATCTACTTCGTTTTATAAGATATTTCTTAATTTTAGGGACCTAAATTGAAACATTCCCATAAAATATTTAAAAAACAAACTAAAAATCAAAAACAGTATACACGACAATTTTCTGTGGTAATTACTGCGCGCCGGCTGTGGCAATAGACAAGGCCGAATCCATCGTCGTCGCCTTGTATTATATCTCGGATCTGCCGACTGAATAGATTCCCGTGAACTAGTCTTTTAATAGTTCCTCTATGTCCGGATCCGATAACATACGGCTGGCACTCCTCACGCCTGCCTAGCACCAATCGCGCTGGCTGATCCATACGTAAACTAGTCTTTTATTTAGTTCCTCTAGTTCCTTTAGGTCCGGATCCGATAACATACGGCATACGGCTGGCATTCTCCACTCCTGCCTAGCATCGATCGCGCTGGTCCGATCCGTTCGTACGTAAACTAGTCTATTTACTCGTAGTTTAGTTCCTCTAGGTCCGGATCCGATCCGTCGCCGTCGCATATTAAGGATGCTTCACGCTACACCGTAACGGGTCCGAGCCGTGCGTCGGTGAAGACACGGCCAAACATTGTCAAGTGTTCTTTACACATATACATTCATGCCAGGCCGAGCACGATCCGAGCTTCGCCGAAACTCGTCCGTGCCCCGTCCCAGAAATGTCGGCGTACATTTTTTTCTCGGATCCGCTCCGTTCTCGCCACGTTGCGGAAAGCATGAATGTACTTTTCCTGGTGCCCCGACTGCAATCTGCAGTTATGGTATAAACAAAGTACACTTTTTATCATGTCTGTAGTAGGTAGTGAATCTTACAGCAGTATTTAATGACAGGGAATGCATAAAACTGGACAATGAAAGGACGTAATGAAAAAAATAGGTCCTTCATCTTGCCCTTTGAGCAGGTGTTGTTCTTTCTTCATCAACTGTAATTGGTACCAATTCCACTTGCGAGAACTGTGGCATTGTTCGTATATTAAATCTTCGTGTGTCTATGGGGCTGTGTTTTATAATATACTCAGAACTAATACGAGCCCCGTTATCAACTCGGTGTAGCATAAACAGAAGGCCCGGAACGTGGCTCGGTGTCTACTTCACGAAACGTGCCCGGCTCGGGTACGGTCCGTGTACCGTGAATCATCCTTTATTAGAATAAATATTTTATATATATATATATATATATATATATATATATATATATATATATATATATATATATATATATATATATATATATATATATATATATATATATATATATATATATATATATATATATATATATATATATCCCCGTTATCAACTCGGTGTAGCATAAACAGAAGGCCTGGAACGTGGCTCGGTGTCTACTTCACGAAACGTGCCCGGCTCGGGTACGGTCCGTGTACCGTGAATCATCCTTTATTAGAATAAATATTTATATATATATATATATATATATATATATATATATATATATATATATATATATATATATATATATATATATATATATATATATATATATATATATATATATATATATATATATATATATATATATATATATATATATTAATTTATTAGAGATATAGATATCAGTCACAGTCTCGATCCCGGAATAGGTCCTGAGGAACTAGTTCTTTGAAAAACCAGGAACTAGTTCCTTTCATTGGGTCGGAATAGTACATTGGAACTAGTTCGTTCCCGAACTACACACCTCTACTCGTTTCATAGGCGAAATCTTTTCGCGCCGTGCTATGGAGACTGGCAGGGTATATTTTTAATACTAGAATTTAAAGGACTAATAAAAATATAGGATCTTCTTTCAATGCGCAGTGGTGAACGCAACGTTTACCGGTAACCAGACGGCCCGCAGGCTGTTCTATAGGGTATAGTAAATTATATATCAAAGAGCCAGATGTCTTCAAGTACTTGTTTCCTGACGTTGCTAGCTCTCGTACTATATGTTGATATGAAAAATAAATCATATTTTTACGTGAGGAACTTCCCAACGAAAGATGACACGTTTTTGAAACACCCTGTATACGGGCTGAATTTTTATTTTTTATTATAGAAATCTCTGTTCTTTAAAATGGCACAATCAAGAACACTTAACCCAAAAAATGACATTGTTGACACGCATAACATCTCTTCTGGGTTACGAGATCTCTGCAGTGTGCATTTTTATAAGGAACATCGTGTATATTTCTCGTTATAACTCACATATTAATAAGGTCACATGCACAACTATGGAAATTTGGTCTCAGACTTGCAGATTTTTTTTATTTACAAGTAAGCAGAAATTCGTGGCAACAACAGGATAAAAATACCGGATGATAAAAAAACGGCGTCAGCGATGGCTATGAAATGAAGATTGCTGTGTCATTTTATATATAAAATTATATGGAGAATGTCATCGATGTCCATTTCCAAGCCAACTCGACGCCGTTTTTTTCAATCATAGAGTATTTCGATATTTATATTGTCTTAATATTTAATGCTGTACTGCCACATGGTGAAATTTTGCAAATACTCTAGATCATGGCTACAAAATTCCCTATCTTATAACAATGTCTATTCCTTACACAAAAGAGAGAGTCTGTTTCCTTAGTATAACTAGTAAAATAAATAACTGTTTTTTTTTAAGTTTCTCAATTCTCAGTGCTATCATGAATTGTCATTAGGAAAACAATATACACGGTGCATTAAGTGCAAATATTTTCATGGATGTTAAATCTCCATAAAAGAATCATATTTTCTCTTTAGCGTTTTTCAAAAAAGTCCAAAATAACCAAGTTATTTCAAACAGGGCATGCTTAATTAGTATATTAATTTATTTAAAAAAATTGGGAGCCACCGGATTTTTTTCTGTATTTTTATCCCTTTTAGTGCCGGAACAATAGAGTAAAGCCGTAACTATGGAAATATCAGAGATTAAGAAATTATACTGTGGGAAAATTTGCGGTGAACAGGCAGTTCTAAAAAGCTTTCTAAATTGTACGGGAAATGTTAAAAGAAAATGCACGATTTTCAATATATTTTTTTGCGAAAAACTCTCGTAGATGTGATCTTGGGTTCGAAATATCACTGAAGACTCCCCATGTATTTTGCTTGTCTAGTCTTAAGCAAGAGGCCACAAACTAACTGAAAAAAAATTAACTTTTAATACAAAAATTATCTGCAACGTTGGAGACTATATTTTAGTTTAAGAGTTATAAAAATAACATATCGTCGGTGAAATGTGTTAAACATCTAAACTCCATTATTCCTAATTTTACAGGAGAGCAAAAAACGGTACAAAAGGATATGTTTAACTGACGATATGAATCATTTACATTAATAAGTAACTTTACTTTATCATAACCTCTAAAACTTGAACCATTCATTAAAGGATTTAAAAAAAAACTATATAAACAATCACAGATTTTAATGAATTCATTGGAGTAATGAGCACCGCATACCTGAGTCTAATACATATATACAGTATTCTTCTAAAGTACATATAAGCATTAAATATTGTAACATATTTTTTTTACATTTGGATAAGTGTAATTACTACTTAAAGCTTTTTTGACATTTTAGAGAAATCCTGTATATACATATAACTGTAGAAAATATAACTATTAATACAGGGTATTAATAAAAAAATGAAATAAAATGTTAAATACGCTGTATATATTTCTTGTAATTATTAAATTATATTGAAGCCCAGTCACGGTAATGTACATTATGTAAAGACGTGTAAAACATTTGTAAACAAAGTCATGTAACAAAATCAATTACAATGTTAACAGATATAGAGTTAACTTAACTTAAGCAATTATTTAAGCAATGTACTTAAGTAGAGAACAGTTTAATACATTTCGATTTTACTTGTAAATACCCGGTAAATGTTAATAACAATAATACAGGATATTTATTTTGATCGCAATATAATTAGCAATAAAGGACGGTCTGTTAAAATATGCGGTATAATAAAGAATATTCACTATAGGCTTTCAAAGTCTTAAAGAAACATCGACGTAAGGGTACAGACACAAAGAAAGCTGGTTACAAGCGCCTATTACTAGCGCCGAAAATCAGCCCTTACAAGTAGTCTCAATAGTACAGGGTGGGCCAAATTGGACGCTTTTAAAGGGAAACACCCTTTTCTATAAGAGTAATACTAATATCGGTGTCTAGAGCTCAATTTTTGTCAAAAACATGATAGTGAAAACCGCATATCGATATCTATTACCGTTACGGAGGTACGGGGTGTTTTTCAAAAATGTGCATTTTTAACAAATCGCTGTAACTTTTTTGTTATGGAAAATTTTGTATTTTTATGAAAACATTTCCAAAGCACCTTTTTACGTAGAATTTAATGGTTTAAGTATGTATTTTTTTAAATTAATTACGACAATTTAAGAATTATCAACAGAAATTTTGATTTTTTATATGGGACACCCTGTATATTTTTAATGTATTGAAAAGAATTTAAAATTACCTATCCAAAAATATAGCACACTTGATATTTCGCCCACTTTAAATAAGTAGGCTTTGAAAAACTCTAGCAGTGAGCATCAATTAAAACGAAAATAATATTTGCAATGAGAGATGCAGAATTTTATAACAATTTAGACTATATTTATTAAATAGCAAACCAAGACATGATATTTTGCTACAGGTGTGTCTTCTGTTACGGAGAGACGGGGCCGTTTTTGAACATTTCTCGCGGAATTCATTAACTCAGTAGGTGTGAAAGATACCCTCTCATAGCTAAGTACTTCTAATTTTTGTCTAGATTATACGGGCAATTTTAAAATAAGAACCTTCATTCTTCCTCAGAGATACCCATAGGATTAGAGCCAGAGGCACTAAGTCCGGCGGCCTCGACGGCCAACGGCTGGGATCTTGGTTATATAGCTATTCAATTATTCTTGAAATTGGCTGCAAAAATTTTCTGATAACTTAAGCGTTCTGAGGCGGTATCTCGTCTTGCTGGAAAATATGTTTTCGAGTTCCATTAGGGGCATATCATCAATAAGGGGTCCAAAGCCTACTAGTTAAAAGTGGCGAACTTTTAAAAATTCTGTATTTCGAAGGGGATTATAACAAAATATCAAGTGTGCTATAATTTTAAGTTCTTTTCGGTTAATTAAAAATATACAGGGTGTCCCAAATAAAAAATCATTTTTTTTTGTTGATAACTCTTAAATTATTAATTTTAAAAAAATTATACTTAAACCGTTAAATACTACGTAAAAAGCTGCTTTGGAAATGTTTTCATAGAAATACAAAATTTTCCACAGCAAAAAAAGTTACAGCGATTTGTTAAAAATGCACATTTTTGACAAACACCCCATAACTTCGAAACGGTAACAGATATCGATGCGCGGTTTTCACCATCATGTGTTTGGTAAAAATTGAGTTCCAGACATCGATATTAGTTTATATCTCCTATAGAAAAGGGCGTTTCTCTTTAAAAGCGTCCAATTTGACCCACCCTGTACACAATCAACAATAAAAGTAAGCGCCAATAATAATTATATGCGCTTTTAAACACACCCGCACACACGGCGCTTGACACTGTCTGCGCTTGTTTCCAGCGTAAATCGGCGCCGACTTTTTACCGGAACGAATTTTTAATCTTGGTCGCTTGCTAGGTGAGCATGGGTGGAACTCTGTAACGAAATAGTGATCGGTAGCGATGAAGAATACTGTCGCTTGCCGTATAGTTTGTACGGCCAAGATCAGTATTCTTTATCGCTATTTTACCGATCGCTATTTAGTTACAGAGTTCCAGCCCATATGGTGATTTTGGCGCTATCTCTGGCGCTGGTTTTCGGCGCTGCTTAACCAGCTTTCTTTGTGTGCGTACTCTAAGATTTTAACGATTCTGTAAGCTTATTTGACCAAAATAATAGATATTTAAAAAAGGCTTTGTATAATTTTATAAAAAATACTGAGATACTTTAGTTTTTAATTGAATACCTGAGATTATTACTTACTAAACCAGTAAGGGTAAAAAGTAAGAATAAGTAAAATGCTAAAAAGAAAAAACGGTTATACTCGTATATATGATTATGCCCTTTTACTGTTGGGAGAGGTGTGTGTAGGTTTTCAAAAATGTAAAAAAGACACAAAAAATAATCCTCTATTACTACAAGACAGAATTAAAAAATCTATGGTATTTCTCATAAGACATTTTGAACAGCTATATTGAATATTTATTTAGTTTTCGATTTCCTTTGTACCCGTTCTAGAGCATATACATATATCATGTTTGTTTAATCTATCAAGACATATATTAACCTGTTCCTGAAATTAGTTTGAGTTTAAGCTTTGGAAAATGTATAGTTAGATAAGACATTTTTAGCCGTATAAAAATAAATGTTTGTAAGTAAGTTATTGTTGCTGTGATTAATTGTAATAAGAACAAATTATTTAAATTGCACTACCTGTAGCACACTTTTCTGTGTAGATGTGAAAAATTAGTTTGTGGAATAAAGAATAGTGAAAATGATACATTGGATTTTTAATTTTAGCATATAATGTAAATCAGTTATCAATTTACCCAAATTGCACATTCTTCGAATTGATATCATGCATTGATCGTTTAGATCAGGTCAATGGGGGATAAATTGCATATTTTAAATCATATTGTGCCCTTGACATAGAGGTACAAAGTTTTAGTAAGTTACAATGATAGTAAGTATGGAGTGGCAATGATAAGTAGATATGTATATAATTTATAACATGCTAGTCTTAGAGTTTTTTTTTTAGAATAAGTGGGAGGGGGGTTAATCTCTGCGACCTTAGAGATCTATTGTGTCCCCCTTTCTTGAGTTATAACTCATCATACAGTCCCAGGACTTCCTACGGAGATCCGTGTCCTTCACAGTCGAGGAGCTACGACCCAGGCCGGGTGGACAAAACGGTAGCTTGTGTCGCCTGTTGGGTTTAGAGGTAGGAGGTAGGCTCCCGACCCTTGGAGGAGGTGGTAGCTTGTATGCCACTTGCGGAGGATGGTCTCACGCAAGTGTCAGCCACCTTTCCTGTAGTTCTCTTTGGGTTTGGCCCCTTGGAACTTTCATTGTTACTGTTCCCAGTGTCGCTAGGGGGTTTCCCCACAGCTTCACCGGTGATGTTTTTATTACTATTATTATCAGATCTCATAGTGTTCCTATGAGTCGCTAGGGACAGTCGGTCCACTTCTACAGAGCCCCGCATGTAGAAGTAAGGGGTAAAATACAATGGGGTGCCCCCCGATGCCCCAAGGTTGAGGCTGTCCGTAGCCCCGCCCGGTATCGTTATATGTCTTGGTGCAATTCCCTGGCCACGACACTACAGTCAGGGACAAGACGATGAGTGAGATGCTTCTTAGACCAAGCCAAGTGCTAGGGGGGATTCCCCCAGCACCTGACCAGGAGCTTTCCCACCAACGACAAGGTCTTGCATCTCCTAGGGGAAGGTGCTAGTCTTAATCTCAAAACTAAAGTCTGTCCGACGAGAGAACTGATGACTTCAAGAGAGGCCATCCAAAAAAGTGACAGAAAATAGTGGTATATATGTTACGCCGAATTTGTGTAACAGCCGATTTCATGAATTCGGCAATTTTTTGTCGAATTCGCGAAATCGGCAGCATCGTTGCGCATTTCATGTAATGGGCAATTATTAAATTTGACTTTCTTATCTCAAATATTTAAACTTTTTTTTTAAATAAAAATCATGTATCTATTGATGTATATTTTTATTTAATATTAGGTACCTACGACCTACATATCTAAATATTATTTATACCCCAGTCAAAATAGACATTTCAATTAACAATTATAACTCGCATAGAGCTGAAAATTGGTACAGGTCTTAAATACACTATTATAAATGATATCTGAAAAATCCCCACCCCTCCCACGTCTGCTAAAAAAAATATTCAAGGTCAAAAGTCAAAAATATGTTTTTTTGGGTTTTTCTCCTAAACGGTAAATGCTATCGCAAAGGTACCTTAAACAAATGTCCATTGAATTTTCTACAATAATGGTTTTACTAATACTTTTTTCTTACGAACTACCATTCCTGAGATATGGCGATTTCAAAAGTTGAAAAACTGGTATTTTTAATAATATGCATATATTTCCGCACCACCTGAGAGGTAGGTTAGGTTAGTATATTAAAAAAAATGCGCCAAGTACACAGCGAATTTTTTTAAATGTGGTTTCCCCTGTAAGCCTAGTCCACGATCTATTGTGGTTAAGTTTTATTACAGTACGTCTGTTCGTTCTATAGCTACGGGGTATCCGTGAGAGGGGAAACGATATTATCTCGATGTTTTTCGTAAAAAATTAGATGACGCGTCCCATCAATAAAAATTCGACAAATTTGCAAGTAACCAATAAAATGAGGGGGCGGAGCGATTTGCGGTGACGTACTCGTCAAGTCGACGTATAAAATATATTGCTGTTTATTTAACTGTTTTTTGTCAGCATTCCTTTCATAGACACAGATCCAGCAGACGTACTTTACACATTATACTATTAATTTTAAAAAACGGTGCTCTTGGATTATAGTCGAGCGGATTATTATTTACTACAAGATTATTAGCTATTATTTACTACAAGAAAAAGAGTAAAAAGTTTCATCCTAATTTAAACCTAATGGGAAGCCCGTCATTAAAAAAAAATGGAAACGGAACCCAATTTTATAAAATTGAAATTTATGTCAAATGTCATAGAGGCCATGTCTGTATGTATGTATCTTATCCTTCTTATATTTAACTTATGGAATGGACACTTGCATATCCTTTCCTATATAAATTGCGATTCCTTGACATCATGAACTGCAAACAAAATCCTACTATAATGAGTACTAGCCATCCAATATACTCGAAAAAGACTAAAAACATAAAAATGCAAAATAAAATAAAAAAAAAAATAAAATTAATATTACTTACTGCTCCAAGTAAATGATAGACCAGCAACTGCTGAGACATAATTATCGGCTATCAGCCTTCTATAAACATTTATGTACAAATACTGAATATGTCCTCCGTTAAACATAGCTATTCCGCTCATTAATGCATATCCTCCAACAAAAGTGTGACTTATTATGTGACCCACAGGAAAACCGATGAAAAGTAATAACACTGATGATAGTGATACACCCCCAAATACGTACCAGAAAGTACTGTTGGATAATGGATGGAATATTCCTAAAAAACGATATAATGTGTTCAAGACAAATTTATTTTTATATCGAGTCAACATGATTTTTAAATGGTTAATAATAATAGATTAAAATTCGCGAAATAGCTATTTATGTAACAAGTTGCGAAATGAATGTGTTTTAAGCACGGGACAATGCGCCGAGTGCGTAAAACACTCTTTTCGCAACGAATTTCATACAATATTTTTTTGTGAAAGCGGATAATTTGAGATTTTCATGCTATTATTATTATTTATTTTTAAACATTTTTTAAAATGTTCTGGTAATCGGTTTCTAAGGCATTGTTTATGTATTGTCATAGATAAATGCAACAAGTTTAGATTGGAAAGCCCGTAAAAATTTTAGGTCGCGAAATTATTTTGGGTCGCGACCGTTATACGCGATCTGGCGCTGCTATAGCGGTCGCTAAGAACAACGGCAAACAAAAACAGAAATAATTTTCTCTTGTCAAAGTCAGAATCTTCAAAAATCATAATAATCTTTCAAAATCTAAACCGCTCTCATTAAAGAAATTCCGAAAAGTGTTTATAGCGTCCATTTTCAAAGTAATAATTGCTATCTTATGAGTTTAATTCAAGTTTTATTTACTCCAACCGGTGATAATTGTGAAAAAGTAGCATTAAAAACTTAAAAAGCTGTGCTGTGAACTGTGAACTGCAAAAACCATCGTGGATCGTGGCATAACGTCGGTTTCCAATGTTTCATAGGTATTTCATACATGCGTCCTTATACCTATAAAATAAAGTTTCTTGTATGCAACAGACTGTCTTTTATTTATAAAATTAAACGAAAATAATAATAAAATTGAATAAACAATATTTGGCGATATAATTCCGGAAAAAGCCGAACCGCTCCGAATTTTTCAAAAGTTTTGGGTCGCGACCGTTGCAAAAATAGCGCCAAATAGTGTTTACATTGTCCTTATGGGCACTTTCCAATCTAAACTTGTTTCATTTATCTATGTGTATTGTTTAATGACAAAGTTCTGTCAGGTTCATACGTCGCCGTATTTCCTACAAAGTTTTGTGAAAAAATGAGTGATAATGACGAGTTTTTGGATATTCAACAAGCTGCTGAAACTGCGCTATCAGCGTTAGTGCCCGAGAAGTCGAAAAACTTACACGAGACCACCTACAACAACTTTGAAAACTGGGTCAAAGAAAAATGTGTTGAGAATTTCACAGAAAAGGTATTGCTAGCCTATTTCCTGAAGTTATCCACTACCTTAAAGCCGTCAACTCTGTGGAGTAAATATTCGATGCTCCGCACCATGATTTACCTGCACAGAAACGTAGATGTTAGGAAATTCACAAACCTTATTGCATTTTTAAAAAGAAAAGCTTCCGGATATCAGGCAAAGAAATCAAAAGTATTTACACAACTTTTACAATATTTTCATTGTTTCTAACATTTCACTTTTTACTTTTAGGCACTAGGCACAGAGAGCCTGTACCACTACGCCACCGGGCACACCGAAGATGTTAACAAAATTATAATAAATACGAAATAATAACCTTACAGTTTACCTTATTTTTATAACACGGTATCAGTAACCCTCTTGATTATGACCATTTTGATAGTCACAGCAGCGTTTTTATTTTTTGATTACTTTTTCTAAAGTCCTTTTTAAAACACTTTCAGTAGAATAATATATGTTGCAAATGTAGATATAACATTTTGACGTTGAGCTATCCCTTCAAAAGCAACTTTTTTCCAAAGCCTACCATGGATTCACTGAGGCGTTTCTTGTTCACTGTCATTGATATCTTAATTATTAGATATTAATACACCTAGTATCATGGTATTCTGGTATATTGTAAACTTTTTGAATAAACTAATCTTTTCTATCTTATTTTTTTATTAGAATGGTCATAATGAAGAGGGCTAGTAATACCCATTAGAAAAATAAAGTAATTAAGGGCTTATTTTTTCATATTTATTATAATTTTGCTAATAACTTTGGTTTGAAAAAAGATATCAAGATGCGGTTTTCGCTGACTTTTTAAGCTTTTATTAATAATTAGTATCAGATAAAATTACATATTCTACCGCATTTAATTTTTTTGAAAAAAAAACGCGCAATGCTTTTTATATTGCAAGACAGCGCCCCCAAGCGTCTACGTTCAAAAGCTTTTTATTACTGTTTATATGATTAGTCAGGGCCAGTCAACTGAGATATACGACCTTGAACGATTTGTTTTTGGGGTAGTAATTTCCTGGGGCGCTAGATGGCGTATTTTTTTAAAAATTTTTCTAGTTGCCTAACAATTGCGTACAAAATTGTTTTTATAGTTGCCTAAATAGGCCTATTAATTATGTTCTGTCATTGTTCTGTATGTCAAATCAGTTTTCCGTTTCCGGTTTCCTCCTTCCTCTTCAGTTGTGTTTTGCAATTGAACGGAGATGTGCGTTTCGCTGTTTTCTGGTTGTTTGGCTGTGTTTTTTTGCAATCTTCATTTTACAATCGTGATTTTGTATTTTTGAATTTTTTTGAACTTTGTTTTGTGTTTGATTTTTAAGATCTTTATTAAAGGTAAGGTTTAAGTTAAAGGTCTTTGATTTATCTAACAATTTTATTTAATAATCCGAGAAAGTGAGGTGAGGTAACCTAACCAAGTCCAAATATTCGTGAATTTTATTTTTTAACAATGTAATATTTACAACGCCATATATTTTTACAAAAAAAAATTGATCAACTCCATATTTTTGTACATAAACTCCACAATGTGATATTACACAATTGTTCAAGTCCATATGTAAAAAATACACGTAAATAAAACATTGTTTCTAATGGACGTCACTTTCTCTTGTATTCCAACGATATTTGTTATGTGTTCTTAAATCTGGTACTATAATAAATATTATGCTTTTTAATCTGTTGTTTTATTTGTTTGTAAAATGTTTCATGGTATAATTTTCTGTAAATTAAAATAAAATTATTGTATTGTTTTTGTGCATATAAAATGATATAAGCAAACCATTTAACACTTTACAATAGTTTAACTTTTTTTAACCTTTATATATAAATCCTTGTTTTTTACCATTTGACTTGTTTGCCAACTTGGGACCAGTCAGATGACTACACATTATTTTGTAGAAATCTGATGGGCTCTAACTGGCGAACAAGTCAATACGTCTTGCTTAAAAATAAATTGCATCTATTTAAATTTGCCGCCACCTTTGTTACTTTCCTGGGTGGCTAGATGGCGCCACTTCAATATACAGATTACAGATTTCTTTACAAATTTGAAACCGTTTTGAAACTAAAAAAATGCATGGGAGTTAGCGTTCTTCTTTAGTGTGTTCTGTGTGATTAGTGTAAAGAACACTTCTTTAAACGAGCTCCCGTTTGTTGGATTCCATTTAAATAAAAACCGATCTAAACCTTCCCCCACCACTTTCTTTAGCAGATAGCGAAAAATAGTTCTAACAAAAAATATGCAAAATTTACTGAAGATTGTGAAGCTATTATTTATAGTACACCTTATCTAAGCAAAATTTTGTAAAAATTTCATTTTGTTTTCGGCCGTTCTACAAACTTGAAAATAATTTGCAGCAATTTCCAGCATGTTCTCTTTAGTTATCAATATTTTTTCCGCAAGCTCTACGGCTAATACTTTCCGAGAGACAGCCGAGAGCTATTCTTAGTGGGAAACCTTGTACATTTTATTTCATTTGAAACCGTACTTACCCGCGATGACTGATGCCAATAAACCACCAGATAGCATGTGCGATCCAGAAATAGAGATATAAATTTTTGGTCGCTCAAATTTGTAATGCAAAAAGACTATAAAAATAGCAAGGAGTGCTCCCACAACCAAAGAGAATATAAGTTTTTCTGAAAACAAATACAATCATTTAAAATTATAAGAAACAATTAAATCTAAGTAGTCAATCGCACCTTCTATTGTTAGTTTATCGTAATTTAATACGAACAAAATAAAAGTTATAACGGTTCCAAGGTTAAACCAGCTAAAACCGATGGATATTTTCACAAACCAGTGTCCAGAAAGTACTGAAGTTATACCAGATATAATCAAGAAACTATAAGTTATCGCCCATACCTGATGACCACCTAAAAATTATGAATAATATAAATATACGTTAGTCTACTATAGGCTTGTAGTGGAGTGCTTTAAGCCCTTATGGGATACAAACCTCGGAATTCATTTACTGTAAACGAATTTTCATAAAACTTTTATTGAATTGTTAATAAGATATACTACAGAGTTTACCCATTTAAATTCGTTGCTTTCACTTTAGTCTTGAAATAAATAGACATATACAAATGCATACATACAAGATGGCTCCGTATTCCGGAAAAGCTCTGTATCAGGATTCCTATTTGAGATTTTTACTCCAAACCTTTTACAAAATATATGTTTAATGGTAGTTCACATTTCAAAAATATTTTTATAGACATACAGGATGAGTCAAATACATCTATATTTGTTTAGTTCAGTGAATCTATACTAATATATAAAATCCTTAAGTGACTGACATACTGATTAATCACGATCCTGCTCAAACCACTTAACGTAAGAAGCTCAATTTTGGCATACAGGTTGATTCTAGGGTGTAGAGGTTCGATAAGAAGGGATTTTTCGAAATTCCAGTTTCAAGAGGGTGAAACCACCCATCAAATATTACAATATTTTTTATTTAAAAAACGGTCAAGTTTCCGAAAAAACGCTTAAACACGTATATTTTCTTTTGTTTTTTTACATATTTTAAGATTTTTTAAAAATGTATACAGGGTGTTTCGAAAAATCTGGTCATTGATTAATCACGATCCTGCTTAAAGCGCTTGACGTAAAAAGCTGATTTTTAGAAAACGGATTGACTTTAGGGTGTAGAGGTTCGATAAGAAGGGATTTTTCGAAACTCGAATTCTAAGGGGGTGAAACTACCCCTCAAATATTAGAATATATTTTTTAAAAACCGGTGAGTTTTTCGGAGAAACTCTTAAACACGTATATTTTATTTTGTTGTTTTACATATTTTAGGATTTTTTAAAAATTTATACAGGGTGTTTCATAAAATATGATCATTGAGTAATCACGATTCTGCTTAAACTGCTTGACGTTTAAAGCTGATTTTTGGCAAACGGATTGACTGTGGGATGTAGAGGTTCTATAAGGAGGGGTTTCTCGAATCTCAAATTCCAAGAGGGTGAAAACGCCCCTCAAATATTACAATATTTGTTATTTAAAAAACGGTTAGTCTTTCGGGAAAACACATGGACAAGGATAATTTATTTGGTTTTTTTACATATTTTGAAATTTTTAAAAAAATCATACAGGGTGTTCCAAAAAGTTGGGTAATTTCTTAACCACGATTCTGCTTAAACTGCTTGACGTAACAAGCTTATTTTCGGCAAACGGATTTTTCGAAAGTCAAATTCCAACGAGATAAAACTACCCCTCAAATACTACCAAGTTATATAATAATATCGCCATATTGTTTTTTCTCATGCTGACATAAATGTGAGAAAATGTTATCCAGTGTGTATGTTAATGGAAATTCTTGCTTTGCTTTATCATCACCATTACAAATGATTAATTCGACGCGAACGAAGTCGCGGGTACACGCTAGTTTGCTATAAAATTCCGGTTCCAGAAATACCTTAATACCATAGAGTATACTAAATGGCTTTTGAATTATAACCACAACCATGAGGACGTCAATTTAGACATCCAGGAACCTTCGTATGAGCACTTCTAATCGAGACGATCGACTTATTGTAAGTTTATCGCTAAGGAACCACCGTTTGCCAGTTTTTCAAATTGATAATGAATTGCACTTAAGAAACGTACATATTAACTAACGGATTATAAGAAGAAGATTAAATAAAGCAAATCTTATGCTTCGGAACCAGAACTTACTAGATGTGTTGACTAGGCCCAAAAGCAAAGGTATGGTCTTAATGTAAAAATTACGAAAAAATGTTAGTATCTTCTTCAAAAGTGAATATTTCCAACAAAAATAAAGCTAAATGAGATGAACCAAAAAACAAACCATCGAGAAAGGATGTATCTAGAGGATAAAATGATTTCTAAATTTCTTGCGGTTTTACCATATTCCACAGGGTGTTTCAAACTTTCACCAAAATATCAACATTTTGTTTTCCCTCGTATAATTAACAGATGAGGAGTTTCATTTTTAATTTAGAAAAAGATAAAAAGTCTAATAATTTGGCTACACACTGCTTAAAAAATCATCAAAATCGGCCAATTAGAACAAAATTAATATATTTTGTCAACAATTTTTTTGTCTCAAACCTTTAAAATACATCAAAGTTTTAAGGTGCCCATTTTTCGTGCCGGTGAATGTATTTCAAAAACTATACATTTTAGTCATATACTTTTCTAATGAAACAAACCTTTATTTTTTTACTAGAATCCAAAAATCAATTAATATATAGGATGTTCCGTTACAAAAAACATAACTTTGATGTGTAAATTTTTTTGGCGACACCCTGTAGAACTCTACATTATTTTAGAAAATGCTTTAAATTGACTTACAAAAGCTCACAAAATTTCACTTCAATACAAACTTTTGTTCTCCTTGCAAAAACCGTGTCGAATATGTCGCGCCACCCTGTATAATTCGATTTCAATCAAAATTCCAATGATAAGAATATAAGCAGAATAGGTATAGCCCTTGTATATGAATTTTTAAAGTAGCTCAACCTAAGACGTTTACGGATGTAAAGCACCAGATGGCGGGGCGTATTTCACAGTCTTTCACTACAAAAAAATATTTTTTGTTACTCTGAATTTTGAAGCGACCAATAAAAACAGAGAAAATAAAAATCGATAATTTTCGGACCGTGCCAATTGGTTACTAATCGACCAGATACTTTTTGTCTATTAGATATGCTATAAAAGCTGGTAATTATACAATTCGACCATTGTAAATACCCGACAAATTTCGCAAGGCCGACGAGGCCGATGCTTTTCACTGATAAGAAAAAAAAAATTTTTCAGTTTTAAATTTTTTTTTTTTTTTTTTAAAAGTTTAGATAATTTTCGAGATATTTTTTCTTTCTGAATGCACATTTTTAAAGTATTTTATATTCTTTGTCCGCTTGATCTATTATACTGATTGCACGTATCGAGGTTCTGTTTCTTCTAGTTTTAAAAAATGTTCTTATTTCTTTGTAGTTGTAGTGTAAAATTAGATTAATTTTAATAAGTTTAATTATAATGTTTAGTGTAGAATACCAGAAATAGTTTAGTAGTGTTTTTATAGTTTATTATTTTGCAGTTAAGTAGTAGGTGAAGGGATAATTTGGTTATTTTTTCTTTTTGTTTGATTAATTAGTGTTTGATAATTTTTTCAGTGTAGAAGTGGTTGAAGTAGTGAAGAAGTAGTTGTGTAGTGTTTTTATAAGAGATTATATTAGTTTATTTTGTAGATGAGTAGTAGGTGAAGGTATTTGGGTATTTTTTTTGTTTTTCTTCTAATTGTAGTAATTCTATTAAGTATTGTGATAGATACACTATATCTTCCTTCAACTTCGTTGAAAAGTGCGTTATCATATAATTTTGGTTTTCTGGTAGTAGAATATACGAAAAAAAATCTGATCAAATTTATTTTAAATTAAATTAATCGAGTTTTATTAATCAAATTAATCTAGTCAAATAATAATAATAGTTAGTTTCTAAATACTATACAGGGTGAGTTTCCTACGATGTTCTCTATGGGTATCTCGGAAACTACTGGAGATAGAAAGTCGGTTAAATGGGGAAAAAATTGCAGTTTTGTGGGGTCATAAATATGCGCCTTTCGGATTTTTCGGAGAAATTCAAGGCTTACTAGATATTTCGAAAAAAAAACAAATTTTGGCTATTTTAAAACTTTGTCTCTAATTCCATTATAATCTACCGTATGATCGAATAAAAACGGCGTCAACGATGGCTATGAAATGAAGATCGCTGTCATTTTATATCTATGTAAAATTAAATGGGAAATATCATCGATCGTCATTTCATAGCCATCGCTGAAGCCGTTTTTATTCGATCATACGGTATTTTAGACAAAAAGTTTTCAGATAAAAGTTGTAGATAATCACATACCTAATGAGTTTGTGTTTTCTGTTTTTTTTTCTAAAACCTGTCATTTTTAACATATGACACAAACATTATGTTTTTTTAAATGGAAACCATAGTTGGCCATGACTTCATAAAAGCGCCATTTTTTAAGCTTTTCAGCGATATAGGTATAATATGTTTTTTCGAAAAATTACAAGTTATAGCCAATTCTTTTCTTTCTTGGCTAATTTCCATACCAATAATACCATGCCAATTAGTTGGCATCAAAAATGTAAAAAGTTTCATGTTTTCAAAAAAAATACCATAAAATTCGTAAAGCACTCAATTTAGAATAAAATAATCTAAGAATGAAATGATTCTTTTATAAACCTACATTAAATCAAATTAAAATAGGTATGTAACTTTTTTTAAATATTAGTTAACAGCAATTAGCATTATCATAAATTATAAATAATGTACCAACATATCGAAATAATGAAAGGAATCATTATTTCGATATGTTGTACGGTTGTATGTTAATACGGTTTAGAATTCTTAAAATAACAGGCAAAAATAATCCACAATTTACAATAAAATAAAAGTTTCGTTTAAATTTCTTAATCAGCTGATCACTATTAAAGTTCGCAGAAACCCTGGGCTATATTATTACATTACTCTGAGGAAGATAACGAAAATAATCGATATTTTTGACTCCGCCCCGAAAGGTTCACGATTTGTCCTCCAGTTGGCAGCACATTTTGTCTAGTCGGTTGGGCAACTTTAAGAATATATAAACAAGGGTATAGCTTATGCATAAGATTTATTTACTTCAATAAATTTAATTAGAGAAAGAATTAAAAAAAATAAAAAATTAAGAAGGAAATAATTAAGAATTTACTAAAATTACTAAAATAAAAAATTAAAAACAACGAAAAAAAAATGGGTAAACATTTTATTATTTTATATATAAATCACAATACAGTTAGTAGGTTTCACATTAATACATTGACAGTAATTGAATTCCGAGGAAAAAGTCTCTGGGCACTCCACTATTGGCACATTTCAATTTATTTTAACCCTCAAATGGCGTGGTGGGTCTAGCGGACCCCAAGCACTTCGTAAAAAGTTTACGTTTTGCATTCAGGCCTCGCCGAGCCATTTACACATATGCAACTGTTAAACGCGCACTTATATATCAAGTATTGTTCCTACCAGCGGGGGGTAAAGTGGCATTGGGGTCTGTGTGGCACCACCACGCCAAGAATGTTTCATTATTAGCATGGTGGATAGTTCAAAAAGTGTGCATTCCGGCGACGCTATTTTTGAGGAAATATTAACCGAGTGCTACAATGAAGTTAAAGAGACTTATGTGATATGAAAGTCATCGAAACAATGATTTTTCTGCGAAGAGTAACTATAACTCCGAATTCGAATCTGTTACCTGTAGAAAAGAGAGAATTGAATGATCAATAACAGAAACGAAAGAGATGATATATGTCAACGAAGAAATGATAAAAAAAAAACAAAAATCTCCTGAAACAAGTGTACACCTTCCATGTACGCTGTCTGCAGATCGTATGTTAGCAAGTTTTGTTGAAAATAATGTTTGTTTATTACATTAGCTTTACAGTTCAATTGTTTGTACTTTCAATAATCAAGAAAATCAAAAAATATATATGTTTTTATATTTCTGTTGTCAAACAATTCTAAAAATTATATATTATTTATATTATTATTTTTGGGTCCGTTCTTAATTATTTATTGAAAATGAATGACATTATTAATTCACACGTTGCAATATATTGTAAACAGTGTTAAAATAAAATAAAAAACTTTTTATAAAATCTCTTCGCCATTTATTTTTAACTGAAAAAAAAACAACTGGGGTCTATCGGACCCCAGAACGCCATAAGAAGTACAATATTTCCCCACGCCAGTTGAGGGTTAAAAATACCGATCGCAGCGCTCGATACGGCAGAAATTAGAAGTTTTCGCTCTATATTTCACGCAGTTCCGATGATGATCGCATAAAACTAATATCGAAATCGTGCTTTTGTCATAATATTTAAGTATTCGGGTTTTTTGCTAGTGCAGTTATTGAAACTATAAAATACTCAGGTACGAGATTTGTGTGATGTAACGCTGTTTCGGGTAGGAAAAAATAAGTGAAAAAGAATTCGAACTAGGCGTCGTGTTGTGGTTGTTACAATTTCTGATGTCAAGACAAAAATATTAAGACGTAAAGGAGAGCGTAATTACAGCGTTGTTGGGTGCAATAACATTCAATAACTCAACTTTCCCGGATATTCAACTATCCCGAAACAACATTTTATAGCTTCACAACTTCTCACACCCATTTGATCAAAAACAAAAATGGATTCAAGCAGTTCGAGGAAACAAGTGAGTAAACAAAGTGCCTATTATATAAACAAAAAATTTAATAGGATAAATTATAATTTGTAATATTAATGGTATACTTGTTTTAATTAACTAGTACTTACATTTTTTATGAACATCTTTTAAAATTTAAGTATGCACCCTTAAAAAATTCGTTGTAACCGAAATATCCTCAGTCAGGTCTCCGCTAAGAAATATTGTTTACATAATTTAGATAATCAAAAACGTTAGAATTAGTATTCAGCTAAATTCGGAAATACATGACTTACCGTATCCAACACAGTTAGTATCCCAATCAGTAATATCACAGCCAAAAGATATGCTTGGTACATATACTGAACTTCGATTTTTGTATGTTGATACAATACCAAAAACATAACCTCTACCACGATAAATGTTGTAAAATTGTTTGAATTGAGGATGATTCAAATCATTAGAAACCTTAGTTCCATAATGCAATATATCTTCTTTAGTTAACATCGTTTTTAAAGCATTAAAATATTCATCTTCATTTATGTGATCCATGGGCAGTTGCATATAAAACAGTTCAGTAGTTATATTATTTTCGTCACATTTTTTATTATATTCGTATAAAGAGGGAGGTTGGGCTTCAGATGTAATTAGATTATGGTCGTATGTAACGATTTGATAAGGAGCATTTTCCATTTCAAAACTTAAATTGCAGCCACCTGGAACTGGATCTGAAAGAAAAATACTTTAATTGGTTTTACTAAGTCTTGGGCAGTCATGGACAAATGTAACATGTAGTTTTTCCTGTCGTTACTTTTTAGAAAATCAAAAAACTAATTCCACATTCTCATAGCCATTTTATTAGGGCTATCTGATAATATTTTTAGATTTTCAAATTAGTTGATAATTTGTGAGATACAGAGGCCGACTTATTTTTTTTTTAAATACGGTCCTGCATTTTTTATTTCAGATTTTGAAAGAACTCGGTCTCCTGAGTACAATGATATGCCACACTTTATACTTTTTTTTGTTTCGGATATTTAATCTATTCATCGTTACAATATTGATAAGCCTGCAAACTTAACTATGACGTGGCTGTGGGGTAAAACATTGAATACGGAAAATCAAATGCAATAAAAAAAATAATATACAATAAATAATATAAATATCGTCCCATTGCTGCCAAAAGTCACTAACTTACTTTTTATTACTTCCGAGAAAAATGCGTCTAAAAATGAATTGCATTGCATAAAGAAGTTATAGTAATTTTTCGGTATTAAAATAAAACATAAATAGCCAGAAATCGTAGTTAATGACTTTTGCAATCGATTCTCCGCTTCAAAACATAGTTAGTGATTGAATTTGTTTGTTCGGAAAAATGTTAGTTAGTGACTTTTGGCAGCAATAGGACGATATAATGTAATATAAGCAATCAAATCATTTCCCCAGAAGACGAATTGGAAATGGTAGAGCAGCATAATGGCCAGCAAGGCTCCTGGACCTTTCGCCAAGTGGAGGGATTACTTGACGTCATTTGTAAAATGACAATCAATATTTTTCAACAGTCAAATCAATATTTTTCAACATTTACCTTTACTTATTTTACAAAACTACGTTAATTAACTAGAATTATAAATTCATAAAAAACAGAATATAAAGGATAACAGGATTAGGTGACCACTATAACTTTTTTATTTTTTCAGATAGAAAATTGAGGTTTGATACTTTAGTATATGTATGACATAAATTAGGATTCAATGACGTATTCAGTTGTTTTCGGCCACTTCCTGTTTCACCTGAAATGACTACAACTTTTCATTTTTAAATGGCACATGGTATTTTGTTACTTTATTCGATAGAAAATGACACTCTGAATAGAATGACATAATATGATATGTCAACTTTTGACATTTTCGAATATGGTTTATTTTAAATTTAAACGGATGATTCATAACGACAATTTGACTCGAAATAAAGTGTGTGCTTTTTCCAAATATGCTAATGAGCCACCCTCGTTCCGTTTGAAAAAAATGAGATTTGATTAAAATACGATTTGGGCATCTTTTAAACGGCTAGGATAAAACACTAAAAATATTAGACGATCAAGTCATTTTTCCAAGGCTCCTTGATTAGTAATTATTATTACCATATCTCGTTTTTTTTATCTGAGAAAATAAAAAGAGTTAAAGCAGTGAGCCACTTTTGAGACGCACCCGGTGTAATTTATGGTAGCCATCAATAAAAAGCCATATTCATATAAAAGTTTTTTTTATTGAAATATACATAATATTGTCATGTTAGTTAACGGCCTCATGTTTTTTGAACCATTCGATTAACACATACTTTTTAATATCAATAAACACGCTATAAAAATTTAGGATGCCTAAAGTATATTTTCTGGTATACTTATTTCTGGGTTAAATAGATGCTGAAATTTAGAAACAAACAAATTTCAAGTTGCCTAAAGGATATTTTTTGGATTAACTTTGGCAAATGTTGATAATTTGAGATACAGAGACCGACTTAATTTTTTTAAATACGGACCTGCATTTTTTATTTCAGTTTTGAAAGAACACTTATTTAATCTGATTATATTCATCGCAATAATATTGATCAGCACTAATTAACGTTGAATAAGGAAAATCGAGCCAATTGAAAGATCCACTAACTCCCGGTCACTTTCTGACCTTAGAACCCTTAACAATTGGTTTTCCAGAACCTGATCTGACCTCCATCCCTCTTAATAGATTGTCAAGATGGCAATTGATACAACGCATGCATACTGATTTTTGGAAACGTTGGTCTCAGGAGTATGTACATTTAATGCAAGAACGGCATAAATGGACCGAACCTACTCCTGATAAAATTGAATTCATTAGTTCTAATCAAACATGAAACAAAATCTCCGTATCTTGGGAATTGGGTAGAGTCATAAAGCTTCATCCCGGAAAAGATAATATTGTTCGTGTAGTTACCCTTAAAACTGCACATGGGATATTACAAAGACCAGTTGTCAAGGTTTGCCCTTTACCTGGCAACTAATAAGGTAAAATAATTCTTTATACTTTTTTATTCTTAACCTAGCATTATTATTATTTTTTTTACTTTATCTTATTTTTAAAAACTATAGGTTTTGGTGGGTGGAATGTTAAGGAAACTTAATATTTTTTATAAAATTATTTTCTTTTATGTAATATCTTAGATTAAGATTAATTATTTTAATTTCTTTAAATTTTAAATTGCCGCACTTATACCTGCTTCCTGCAACATTAGTGTACGCATGCCCGAACACTAGGAAGTGTGGCACACAGTCTATTACAAACGACGAAATTGGTCAGCTAACCGGAACGCGCCGAAAGTCTGAACTTAAAAGTTAAATCCCTTCAAAGGCGATTCATGTTAGTATATGTGTGAAAATTACCGCTGAGAAGCTCAAGATCGAGAAGAGGGCCCTCTGAAGCTGTCTGAGACGACCATTAAAGGTAGGAGCAGGTTTCTCATTTCTCTGTGCGGTTTCTCCCAGCTATTAACGTAATTTACATTGATAAAATAAGACCAGTCAAACTAAAATTTAAAATTAATACAGTCCACAACTGCATTTCTGCACAGAGGTTATCCCCAAAATCTTTTTTGGATTAACTATATTTACATTTGCATTGCATTTCGGGTAGTTCGGTACTCGGTAATTAATATAGCGAAAAATTACCCAAAATGTAAGACGAAAAAATGGATAATAGTATATTACATACCGAGGAAAGTGGTTCATTACTGTCGAGAGATTAACTAAATCTCGAAACAATAATGAAAACTTTCCTCCGAGGTTTGTATACCATTTTATTTACAACCACATCATTAATTAAAAAATAGGGACAGTATTTTATTTTGAAAAAAAATAAATATGCGAAAATTTGTAGTTTTCTGTTTTGGCATTTCCATATCTATAGTTACCGGTACCAGGGGTTGTTATGGCGCAAACCTTCAACAGCAAAACAAACAACTAAGGGACAGTTTTGAATTTCTCGTTCGCTTTTTCGAATTGATATAACATAGAATGCCAGAATGTTGTCGGAAATTTCTGATAATGAAGACTACTTTAATATTGGTACTCCACCAGAACTTACAGAAGCTGCAAAAAGAGCAGAAGCCAGTTTACTTCCAGAGAAAAGTAGGGGGCGATATGAAATAGCATTGAAAGTATACGAAAAATGGTGTGCCGAAAGAAATGCTAAAATCTTGCTTTTCATCTTGTAAATAAAATTTTTTAACCCGGGCCCCTCTGGTGCTGTCCGACCCTGCTCTATTCTTAGGTAAATCAGTTTTATGCTCTTACCTGATTTCTCGTAAGTATGTACTGCAAGCATAATATTAATTGCATCTTGTACTGGATTAAGTCTTCTTACATAAAATGTAATTGGTCTACCAACACTTTCCATATTCTTTCCCCAATAGATACCAATATTGCTGCCATTTACATGTTTCAACGGTTCGAGTTTTTCAGTGTGTGAAAGCGCCACAGTTCCCAAATAAGCATGAATTTGCAAAACGAAAAAGCTCGTATTGTCATTTAGATTAAGAATAAAGATTTTCGTAAGAGGATCTGATATTGTAAAGTTGTTTAAATAAAAATCCTTTGATTTCAGATCCGATAAATCCAATGTAATAGCTGAAAATAAAAGATCAAATATTGAATGAGAAAATATACTAGTAGAATATAAGAGGGACTAGGGTATAGACTAGGGTATACGGAACCGGATCTGTTTTTCGGAACAGGCAATTTCGGTACCGCGCCTCTTAAGAACCGGGATTTCCCGTTTTTTCTTTTCGGTACTTTCGGTACTGACTAATTTTTGTTCAGTGGTGGTGCAGTTCATCAATTAGAAAGCATGGTATTATTTTCCAAAGTAAAATGGATAAAATATTGAGATTTTTAATAAAAATAATATTAAATTATTAAGTCATGAGAAAATCACAACACAAGTAAAGAAAAAAGTATAGGTAACTTCAATTTCACATCAAACAATATCATAAACCAACTTAACTAAATTTGAGAAAAAACCCTAAAATATTGGATTAAAAATACAAATATCTATTAAAACATAACATAATAAATATTATAGGAACTTCAAAAGAGAAAAGAAGCATGAACAATAAGAAATACCATCATTACTTGTTTAGAAAAGTTTGATTTCGACCGCTAGAAAGTACCAAAGAACTTTCTCAGGTAACAAAAAAATCATTTTTTATTATTGTTACCGAGTCCAGAAGAACCATAAATTAATTTCGAGGCCCGGTTCTGTGATGGCCAAAAATATTTGAGCCCTAATTGGCAGTATTAATTAGAGTTTCTGGAACCGCACTAAAATATTTTCGTTCAATGATTGTGGAGTTCGTCAATCAGCAAGCAAGGGATGGTTCTCAAAATTAAAACCGATAAAAAATTTAGTTTCAAATGAAAATAATATCAAATTATTATAAGTCATGAGAAAGTAAACATGAACACAAATGAACACAAGCGAAAAAAAAAAAGAAAACACACAGGTATAGCTTAAAAATTACATCAAAAAACATCAACCAACCTCGAAACCAACTTAACTAAATTTGACGAAAAAACTTACATTTTCAATTCAAGATGCAAATGCCTATGAAAACATAACACAAAAAAATATAACTAATACATTTAGCAATATTCTACTTCATAATAAAATAACATATTTAAACTTCAATAATTGCTAATAAACATTATAGAAACTTCAAAATAAATTCAGAAATAAGAGCAGTAAGAGATAACATGCTGCTTCTTTAACGTAAAAAACGTTTTGATGCGCTCAGAAAAGGTAGAAAACTAGGGTTTCCCAGTAATAAGTGCGAGTATTTTAGGGGGTGGTAGATCTCTCTTAGGGGGTGGTCGATCTTTTGAAAATTTCCAAAAAAAAAATGATTTTTTGCTAAAATTTTGAGAACCACTGGATCTTTTCTTGATTTTCTTTCTTGTAAATTAAATATAATACCTATGTTGCCATATTATCAAGAAATTATGATTTTTATCTAAAAACTGAAAAAAATTCGAAAATTTTTTCAAAAATATTTCGAATTTTCAAATTTTTTTTTTCGCGAAAAAAACCTCATATGCGTGTTTCTGGGGTTGAACTATACTACCAGTTACAATACTTGTACTTATTTTTGTGACACCCTGTATAGCCCTAACTCTATCAGAGCCAGTGGAAGTGTCCTAGATAGGGCGCTGATATACATGATAAACTTTGTTTCCATATTTTTTTACGTGGTAGCTAGAGGGCGCTGTTTGACATCATAACAGATATTGCGCTTTTGCATGAAAAATTTAAATAGGAGGCTATATTTCTCTTCGCACAGTTAAATAGAGCACAACATTTCCAAAATATCAGCGCAAACCGCAACTTTCTATCTTGTCTCTAACCGGAGATATTAAGAGAACAAATCATGTTAGGCTGCCGCTCAAGATTATATGGTCTAAAAATTAGAGTAGTAGGCTAGGAAACAAAAAGAAGTAAATCAAAGAAACGAAGAAAAGCTCTTTCAAACGAGCCCTAGTTTGTTTGAATCGGTTAAGCCAAACCAGAGTTAGCCTTATTTTAATTAAAGCTAGTTTAAACTTCCCCCACCAATTTATTTTATGAGATAGAGCAAAACACTCTATATCAAAAAAATTACAAATTTCTCGATGATTGCAATAGTAATATTTAAAATACCTGTTCACCTGCATATTTTTGAGAAAGACCCTGTTTTCTGATTGGCTATCAGAGAAACGCCTCCTAGCGGACATTTTTCGAACTTGAGAATAATTTCCAGCGATTTTTCTTGGTCGATTTACTTATTTTAATTTACAGCCGGCGTCCATTCTTATATAGTTGGCCACCCGGTACTTATATTATGTACTTATATTAGATATATTTTAATTTGGTACTACCATTATAATAGTAACTAATCTAAATCTAAAATGACCTTTTACTTTTAATCTAATTATGATTTTTTTTATATTGAATATTTTCAGAAGTAAAAAAGAAAACAAAAAAATATATTATAGGTACTTAATTTATAACTTTTATACTTAATTAATATTTTAGAATTTACTACTATCGTTGATTGAAGGAAATTCATTTCAGTTCTTTCAATAAACGCTACTATATTATTTTATATATTAAGCAACAAATGTTGATTGGTATGTTATTTTCGGGGAATCCCAGTCACCTATACTATAAAATTTTAATTACTTTATTTGTACTTACAAGGATCATAAGCTTCAGTACTATTTCCTGTACCTAAGGACAAATATATCTGGCTCATAAACAATAAAATGATCAACGGAAATGTCAAAAACATGATTACTGAAAGAAATTTCAAAACATTTGTTGCAAAACCTAACCAAAAAAACAGTACCACCCGTATCACACCGTACGACCACTTTACCAACTACAGTTCTTGTTGAATTCCATTCATGGAATGTTGCCAAATATCCGAAAAAAGCATGCGAGACACCTATAAAGGATATTTTTTGTATTTGTATATAGCCAATTTATATATAATTACTTTAGAAATAGTAAATGTATAATGTTAATACTATATATGTTGATACTTTGTATTTAAGAAAGAAATTAAAAGAATATGTAATTAAATAGTAATAACTTTCTGGTTCAACTTTCCTATGTCTTTTATTTATTTCATTATACTTGGCAACATGGCGCTGTGGCCCAGCTTTATATCGTGTTTTGTCAGCTAGGCGCCTCTGTTGCTGCAATCGATAGTTTTCTGTTCAGCGATGTAAAATACCTCAACTAGTGGCCGATAGAGGCGCGCCAGTTTCAATATGGTTGCCGGTAATCAATGAATTTAAGTACAATAGTACAATAATCGTGCGTAAAAATGTGAACAATAATGTTGAAACCGAATGCCTAATATTTTCTTGAGAATGGGTAAGGACCAGGAACTTTTGGAAGCATCCAGAAAAGGAAATACAGCCGTTGTAGAGAAAATATTGGGTCAGCGAGCCAAAAGGAGTGGTCCTCTAGCAAGGTGGGTTAAAATCAGCTGTCAAATTGTATTTGTTATTAAATCTCTTGTCTGTTGTGGTTTCGAAAATATTAAATATATTGTTAGATTTAAAGTCGATAATATATTTTTTAACATTAAAATTATTATGGTATAGTATAATGTAAATAAATATGGGGTATTATGTTAATAAACTTCATGACCAGTAATTAAATATATTGTATATGTGTAAATGTAGTGAAACCTTTTTTTTTGAGAGCTTAATTAAAAGAACAGTAGGCTGTTCTCATATTGTTGTTGAAAAATTAAAGGTAAAACTTTGTGTTTATTAACTTAGGTATTGTACTTTATTAGGTACCTATACTTAAATCTTAAATCCATTGTATTATAGTTGATCCAAAAATACAATAATTGTTTACCTATACCCCTATATATTATAAGCAATTTACAGTAATTCAATATAAGTTAAAGAAGAATTGCAATTTAATGTATTACTTTTCTAATGTTTGTTTTCTTAAATTGTAAGGGGGGGGTTTATTGGTAATATAAATACATAGGTAGGTAGGTATATATTAATTACAAAGTTTATACTGTTGTTATTTTTATTACATTGCTTATTAACTTTTGATCTGAGAAAATATGAAGGTAAATAAAAATAATAACATGAATACACACTAGGTCATCAGTTGAAGTTTTATTTAAGTAGGTAAAGAGAGGTATTTTTAGAAATATCAACTGTTATTATTATTATAATTAAATAGAAACAACTTTTTTTCGGTAATATGGAAAATATGTCAAACGCATAATGTTTTTTTTATTATACACTAAACTTTAACTTGGCAAGTTAAAATCGATTGTAAGTTCAAAACCGCCACACCCCGCGTAAATTTTAACCCTTGATTACGAAAAATGTTCAATTTTTTAACATATTAAAATACTAAATTCGTTTAAAGTAGGTATATAGGCGTATTTTGGTTAGCTACCTTGTCATCAAAAAAATTATGATGCAGTGCTTTTAATTTGAAAATTAAACAAAGTCTAATAGGTATAATTTTCTATACCAAAGTATTGTTTTTCTGTCATTATGTAAAATTAAACACCCCTGACTTAATGCTTATTAATACTTGTTGATCATATTGCATATTTACTTATGTTTTATTGAATTTGATTAAAATTATAATTGTTATTTGATCACTTTATATAATTAGAATGATTCCGTTATTTTATCATCATTTTTTGCATTATCTTTTTATTTTAAACAGTGTCATTTTTTTTAAATCATCTTTGTTCATAAAAGAGGTGACAAGAATTTTTATTTTTATCCTGTTTAGTACGTTTTATTTTTGTTTTTATTATGAAGGTCGTGGCCTTTCCCAACAGTTTCGGAAAGGTGTGGTAATGACCTTCCATTGACTGAACTCTAACTGAAGATCAATAGTTTTATTTTCTATTAAGGTTTCTTCATTAACAACTTATGTATACTTAGATAATTGCTTAAGGTTATGCATTATATCTATTTCTATTATCAGATGAATTTGAAGAAAAATATTTGCATACTGATTTTAATAAATATTTACCCATTAGTTTAAAATTTAATATAAAAGAGTTAGGTATATTAATTATCTCTTTAATTAGATATCGGATAGCTAGTTATGATCAAAAGTTACTAGAAAATATAAGGGGCCCGTTTTTTTTTTAATTTTTGTTTTTTAAGTTTAAACTGCCAATTCTTATCTGTCCCTTATACAAGGTGAGTTTCCTACGATGTTCTCTATGGGTATCTCGGAAACTACTACTGGAGATAGAAAGTCGGTTAAATGGGAAAAGAATTGCAGTTTTGTGGGGTCATAAATATGCGCCTTTCAGATTTTTGAAAAAGTTCATGGCTGACTAGACATTTCGAAAATAACAAATTTCGGCTATTTTAAAAATTGTCCCTAATTCCATTATAAGCTATTTTAGAGAAAAAGTTTTCAGATAAAAGTTGTAGATAATCACATCCTTAATGAGATCATGTCCTCCGTTTTTTTTCTAAAGCCTGTCATTTTTGACATATGATACAAACATATGTTTTTTTAAATGGAAACCATAGTTGGCCATGACTTCATAAAAAGCGCCATTTTTTAAGCTTTTCATCGATATAAGCTATAACATGTTTTCTTCGAAAAATTACTGAGTTATAGCCAATTCTTATCATTTTTAAACAATTTCACTTAGTTAGCCATGGAAACAAGTTCAATCGCCGTTGCTCTCAGAAATGTGAAGCTGTCATCCAAACTTTGTAAATTAAAATAAACAAAAATTGTAAATATGAATTTTTCAAATGAAGAAAAGCGTGTAGTTACTCGCGCATCAATAGAGTGTTTCCAAATGACCCCCCCCCATAATGAAAGAAATGTTAAAAATTATTTATATCATTATAATATAAACTCAGGGATAGGAAGAGGTGGACTAATTGCATGGGCCTCCTCGATCACCTGACCTATCCATTTTAAATTTTTTTAATGCGGTATGGTTAAAAATAAGGTTTACAAAAGAACTTATGAATTAAGAGAGGCACTCGAAGTGGCGGTACGACAGAAATTTAATTAAGTCGACCGGTCCTTCTGTGAGAATAAGTAATAATTCAGTTTTAAAAAGATGTAACCCAAAACCATGGCGGATATTTTGAACATTTTCTAAAATAACTTAAAGTGTATGCAGTGACTGCAGTGATCTTATTTTTTTAAGTTTTAGTTTGTGTAATGTAAATTCTAAAGAACCGTTTAGAAATATATTCTGACTTTTTAAAAGTTATAAATCATAACATAATAAGAATGCCATGCAATCTAAGTGAAATTAGTTAAGAAATATAAGAATTGGCTATAACTAAATATAATTTTTCTAACAAGTCTTGAGAATTGTTCTCTAAAAAAACATAACATTCACCGGTCAACGTATCCTCGAAAATGTATGGTCAAGAAAATTTGAACCAATAATATTACACGCTTTTCTTCATTTGAAAAATTCATATTTACAATTTCTGTTTAGTTTAATTTGCAAAGTTTGGATGTGACAGCTTCACATTTATGAAAGCAAAGACGATTAAACTTGTTTCCATGGCTAACTAAGTGATATTATTTAAAAATGATAAGAATTGGCTATAACTCGATAATTTTTCGAAGAAAACATATTATAGCTTATATCGATGAAAAGCCTAAAAAATGACCCTTTTTATAAAGTCATGGCCAACTATGGTTTCCATTTTAAAAAAAAACATATGTTTGTGTCATATGTCAAGACAGGCTTCAGAAAAAAACGGAGGACACAGTCTCATTAAAGATGTGATTATCTACAACTTTTATCTGAAAACTTTTTGTCTAAAATACCGTATGATCGAAAAAAAAACGGAGTCCAGTTGGCTTGGAAATGAACATCGATGACATTTTCTATATAATTTTACATATAAAATGACAGTGATCTTCATTTCATAGCCAACTGGACTCCGTTTTTTTCGATCATACGGTAGCTTATAATGGAATTAGGGATAATTTTTATAAATGCAGAAATTTGTTTTTTCGAAATATCTAGTAAGCCATGAACTCTTTCAAAAATCTGAAAGGCGCATATTTATGACCCCACAAAACTGCAATTCTTTCGCCATTTAACCGACTCTCTATCTCCAATAGTTTCCGAGATACCCATAGAGAATATCGTAGGAAACTCACCCTGTATTGGCCTGTATACAATATGATCGAAAAAAAACCGGCGTCGGCGATGGTTTCTCATATATGAGAAATGTCATCAATCGTCATTTCCAAGCCAACTGGACGCCGAATTTTTTTTCGATCATACGGTAATTGTTGTTTTTCTTTATTTGTTTTCAATATTAATAAGTTTCTGTTAAATGCTATTTTCTAATATATAAAGAGTTATCCCAGACAATTGATAAGACTATAAGTGTGCCATTATATGTATAAGACTGCGGTTCGGAATCCTTGTTAAAAAAAAGAAATAGTTGTTTCCTTAATTATTGCATCTGATTTATTATGGCCATTTTTAATTTCAACGCTTAGTTTTTTCCCTGTAAAATGAATCATGTAACAGTTGCGTCATTGTTTTTCCCGGATTTTCCCGAATGCCTAAAAAAAAAGACTGTACTTAAACTGCCGTTAAACGGTAGCTTACTAAAATGCCGTTAATAGGTATGACGTCGTTGATGTGAAGCACTTGACGGCTTTATGAAATATATGAATTTTATAAGGACTAACCAACGCTATCCACCCCACCAAATAACCAACTTAACCAACGCAACTAACCTCGACACTGATAAAAAATATAAAAAACAAATATAAATTAGTAAAAATCAACCAACCCCACCAAATAACCAACTAACCAATGAATTAACACCCTCTAAATAACCACGCTAACCAACACGCCAAGTAACTAAACCAATCCAACTAAAAAGAGTGAAACCAATGCAATAAGATCACGCTATAAGCAAAAAAATATAAAAAAGTCTTGGTCGGCGTGAGATTTGAACCACGGACCATTCGCTTACGAAGCGATAGCCTCAGCCACTGACCCACAGGTGCTCTTGCAGAATGCTTAAGACCAGGCATTACTTTCCGCCGACATGAACGACGTCACAATATCTATTAACGGCATTTTACTAGGCTACCGTTTAACGGCTGTTTAAGTACATCGAAAAAAAAAACGGGCCAATTATTTATGCCCAACCAGCTGTTACCGGTAATTCGTGAAAGTTATAGAACAGTAACCCTAAAACAATAGCTAATTCTTTCAGCATCACTAAACTAAACTCAGAGCCAAAACCTATAATATTACGAAAATGTAAAGATCTACAACCCTTTTGAACTGTGGTGATAAATCTGTTATTCAACTCAATTAACTATATAATTACTAAAAATATATTAGTTAAAAAGATATATATTTTTATATAAAAAACAATATTAATAAGAGTATTTTAATTTATTACTGACTTTACTTCTAGAATGAACATTGTCTTTGTTTTCTCTTGATTTAATCCAACGCGAATAAAAGTGTTTAATACTCAATTTATCTTTGGAACGTTATCTCCTCGGTTATCTCAATGTCTGTTGAGTGTTCATACAAAAAAACTAGGTATTAAAAAATTATAGACTTTACATTTATTGGCCCAATGAAGTAAGTGATTTTCTTTAAATTGCTCTCCTGAAAACTAGCAAAAATCGAGATACGCCTTTTGGTCATAAAGTCGACGATATATGTATTTTATTCTGTAAACTTTCCGATTCCCCCATTTCCGCAAAAAATATCGCTCGCTTAGATCAAAGGCATTTTTTTTGAAATAGTCACGACTGTCTTTTTCGAAGTCGAGAATAAAATTAGTGCCATCTAATGTTCAAAATGCAAAGCACTAATTGCAGAACAAAATGTAGGTAGAAATTTGGAATGGACTAGAAGATAAATTATTAGGGAAGGCAGAAGTGACCATGACACCAGCATATTTTTTGAGATTGATTATATTCCTCGGTAATAAAAATATAATATGACACCAGAAGAAACTAGTCCTGAAGAAACTAGTCACTAGAGTTTGAGAACGAAATGGTATTCGAATACCGGATTTCTGGCACTTCATAATTTCAAAATAAATTTCGCCATATAGAAGTCTAATGAAGTCACACGAAATAACTTTAAAAATCGGTCAAACATTTTAATAGATGAATAGATATTAAGTAAGTATATGTTATATGTTTTACGATTATTTTTCGATTTATTAAAGTATTGTCTTTTACTATGCTGTTCTAGAGAGCATAGTAAAAGATATATCAAAGAGCCAGACGTCTTAAAATACTTGTTTTATTGACGTTGCTAGCTCTCGTACTAATAGCTTCTAGCTTGTCTAGCGAATCGGAAGATTTCGACACACATCCAAAAAATACCATTTACTTGTGAATTAAATTAAAATGACAGACACTAATCTCTTTAGTCGTACACAGAGTGTATTTTGATTTATAACAAATATTTTTTTTACAATAAAAATATTTTCTTTCAGTTTACGAAGAGGTCCTGGCGTCAATGTTCAAGATAGTAGCGGTTATTCTTGTTTACATCATGCCGCTTTAAATGGACACACGTAAGTAAAATTGTGTTCAAGTATGCTAAAATTTTAAAATATGATATCATAAATCCTCTTTTTGCATGATTAAATTGACTTTAATCTTGAAACCTGTTATGGCATGGCAGTTGTTTTAACTAGGTATACGATATATACCAAGAACATGATATCATTTTTTACAGAGATATAGTTCGACTTTTACTTGAACATGACGCTTCGCCCAATATCGTCGATATTAAAGGATCATCTCCTTTGCATTTGGCTGCCTGGTCTGGAAATTTGGAGATAGTGAAACTTCTTCTATCAAGGTCGTTCAAATGCAACGTTAACTTAACCGTAAGTTTCAAAGAACAAATCTTTTCCACCTTTTAGATTATGAATTTTGTGAATTTTAAGAGTCAATCTCTTTTTAAAATTATTACTCTTTTCCTTTTAAATCTATTACTTTTATTGTTATACCGTATAATCGAATAAACAACGTCAAAGACGGTGGGGAATGACAATCGATGATAATTTTGGCAAGGCCTAGAGCAACCTTTGGCATCTCTAGACGTCATTTAATAAAAATTGGCATACAACTTATCAAAAATTAACAATAAATATATAAAGATGAAAAAAAAAAACAGAACGCATAAACAAACTCACAAAAATCTACTTCTAAAATACTATTTTTTCTCGAGTTTTGAACTATACCATTTAAACATAATTTTTAATCAATACGAGGGTTGTCTTTTATATTTTGCATATAGAGTTAGAGAGACTGGGTATACCGTGTGGTGCATCAGAACGTGGGACATACGAAATCAAATGTTAATTTTAAAAAGGTCAAATAATATCTCCCCAGATGATTTTGTGCAAACGTTGTATTAGACTCTTTTGAAGAGGCTTTAAAGTTGTGCTTTCGTGTAGAATTTCGTTTCATAGCCATTTAAAAGTTATTTGCAAAAATCAGAAGAAAGAGAAAGCTACAATAAAAATACCAGCTGGAAATAGTATTCCCACTGTGTTAGATATATGTTCACAGCTCAGTCTCCAGAAAGTCTATACCGAATAAGTCAACAGGTTAAAGAACAAACCGGAGGTTTGAAATTATAGGCATTAAGGCATTAAACACATGGAAGTGTGAAAATAATAATAATTGAACAGGAAGAAAATAACAATGACTTAAACATTCTTCATGTTGAAGAATATTCAAGAAGATTCTTAATCTTTGAAGAAGATGGTAGTGGAGATGTCCCACAAACTTATTTCAGATGTTATTAAATAATATAAATATCTCTTTAATAAATATCTTATCTGTTTCGGTGCTTATAGTTCGTTGACGTGGCTCGAGAGGTTAATGAGTTTTAATCTAGTCTCCTCTGATCATTGTTTCTTTGCATTTGCTTTTTGGTCTTCAACTACTACAGAATTTTTGTATTATTTTCTCTTGGTTTCTCATATTCTTTCTGTTTCTTTCGTGTTTTAAAACCACAATACTACGTGTCTTGTTGTTTCTTGACTATCCAGCCTGCATTGAAGGTAGACGTGTCTCTTGTGAACTCGAACATGGTACTGGTAAGATATGTTGGTACTGGTAAGATATAGTCAGAGAGTGGAAAAAGTACACCAGCAATGTTCATCTGCCCATCCATGATAATTGCGAAAATTTCTTAAATCGCCTGAAATCCAAAAAACCGCCATGGGTATTAGGGCAGCAGCTACTAAATTCCAACTTTCGGGTTGAAGACTGCTGGCGAGATGAATGGTCACAAAATAATCCTGACCTTCATCACTTGATAACTGACCCAGTACTCTGCCCTCCCGGATTCAATTTGCCAAGAATTTTTTATCTCTTTTTTTTTGTATTGTTGGCCAATAAGTTCCCAATGACTTTTTTTTTCGTTACTAATTTCCAGTCCATTATTTGGCAAAATTTCACATCAAATGCCAGGGCCGAGCTGTTCAGCAGCACAGTCTTTTAGAAATAAAAACGATTTTATAAGGTGAACAGTTAATTCATCCTTACTTGTTAATATATTGTACAAAGAAAAATAATAAAGAATAAACGACCGTAACTTTGTACAACGAAATATTTTGGTCCCGTCTTCGGGACGAGTTTAATCTAATTTAAATCTCATTATTTTTCTAATTAGCTTTCATAATAAAAGAACGACTTCCGCCAGAGACAACTCCGAAAATTCCCTGCGAGAGAAACTGCAACTGACGCAGCTGACTGAATTCGAATCGGCTAACGCTCCGATGGCCGCGAAGCCCGCCGCGCCGTGGAAAAGATCGTAACGAGTTTGTTTGCATTATAAAAGTTTGGCAACAAAACGGGAGCGAAACACGGCCGTTATGTAGCATCATCCGTCGACGAAGAGGAGAAACTTTGCATATTAAATTCGGTATAATTCAAAAGATACCGCAGTGAGTATGATAACTTTGAAGTAGATGCAAGTCGAGATGCGCCACAAACTTATCTCAGATGTTATTAAATAAGATAAATATCTCTTTAATAAATGCCTTATCTGTTTCGGTGCTTATAGTTCGTTTAACATGGCTCTAGAGGTTAATGAGTTTTAATCTAGTTTCTTCTGATCATTGTTTCTTTGCATTTGCTTTTGTGGTCTTCAACTACTACAGAATTTTTGTATTATTATCTCTTGATCTGTCTTGAACTTCTGTTTCTTGCATGTTTTAAAACCACAAGACAACGTGTCTTTTTGTTTCTTGACTATCCAGCCTGCATTGAAGGTAGAGGTGTCTCTTTACTGGAACATGGTGCCAGTCAGATTTGTGATTTGCAGCAGATTTCCACTCAGATCTCTTTTTGAATGTTTGACCAATAAGTTCCTAACGACTTTTTTGTTCGTTACTAATTCCCAGTCCATTATTTGGCAACATTTCACATCAAATGCCAGGGCGGAGCTGTTCCGTAGTACAATCTTTTAAAAACATAAACGATTATATTAGGCCAACAGTTAATTCGACCCTACTTGTTAACATAATGTACGAAAAAAAAATAATAAAGAATAAACGACCGTAAATTTGGCCCACGAAATATTTTAGTCCCGTCCTCGGGACGAGTTAAATCTAATTTAAATCTCATTATTTTTCTAATTAGCTTTCATAATAAAAGAACGACTTCCGTCAGAGACAACTCCGAAAATTCCCTGCGAGTGAAGCTGCAACTGACGCAGCTGACTGAATTTGAATCGGCTAACGCTCCGATGGTCGCGAATCCCGCCGTGGAAAAGATCGTAGCGAGTTTGTTTGCATTATAAAAGTTTGGCAACAAAACGGGAGCGAAACACGGCCGTTATGTAGCATCATCCGTCGACGAAGAGGAGAAACTTTGCATATTAAATTCGGTATAATTCAAAAGATACCGCAGTAAGTATGATAACTTTGAAGTAGATGGAAGTCGAGATGCGCCACAAACTTATCTCAGATGTTATTAAATAAGATAAATATCTCTTTAATAAATGCCTTATCTGTTTCGGTGCTTATAGTTCGTTTACATGGCTCTAGAGGTTAATGAGTTTTAACCTAGTTTCTTCTGAAAATTGTTTCTTTGCATTTGCTTTTGTGGTCTTCAACTACTACAGAATTTTTGTATTATTATCTCTTGATCTGTCTTGAACTTCTGTTTCTTGCATGTTTTAAAACCACAAGACAACGTGTCTTTTTGTTTCTTGACTATCCAGCCTGCATTGAAGGTAGAGTTGTCTCTTTACTGGAACATGGTGCCAGTCAGATTTGTGATTTGCAGCAGATTTCCACTCAGATCTCTTTTTGAATGGTTGACCAATAAGTTCCTAACGACTTTTTTGTTCGTTACTAATTCCCAGTCCATTATTTGGCAACATTTCACATCAAATGCCTGGGCGGAGCTGTTCCGTAGTACAATCTTTTAAAAATATAAAAGATTATATTAGGTCAACAGTTAATTCGACCCTACTTGTTAACATAATGTACGAAAAAAAAATAATAAAGAATAAACGACCGTAAATTTGGCCAACGAAATATTTTAGTCCCGTCCTCGGGACGAGTTAAATCTAATTTAAATCTCATTATTTTTCTAATTAGCTTTTATAATAAAAGAACAAATTCCGTCAGAGACAACTCCGAAAATTCCCTGCTGGAGAAACTGCAACTGACGCAGCTGACTGAATTCGAATCAACTAACGCTCCGATGGCCGCGAAGCCCGCCGTGGAAAAGGTCGTAGCGAGTTTGTTTGCATTATAAAAGTTTGGCAACAAAACGGGAGCGAAACACGGCCGTTATGTAGCATCATCCGTCGACGAAGAGGAGAAACTTTGCATATTAAATTCGGTATAATTCAAAAGATACCGCAGTAACTATGATAACTTTGAAGTAGATGGAAGTCGAGATGCGCCACAAACTTATCTCAGATGTTATTAAATAAGATAAATATCTCTTTAATAAATGTTTTATCTGTTTCGGTGCTTATAGCCCGTTTAACATGGCTCGAGAGGTTAATGAGTTTTAACTTAGTCTCGTCTGACCATTGTTTCTTTGCATTTACTATTGTGGTCTTCCACTATTACAGGTAGGAAGAAAAATAATAAAGAATAAAGGACCGTAAATTTGGCCAACGAAATATTTTAGCCCCGTCCTCGGGACGAGCTTAATCTAATTTAAATCTCATTATTTTTCTAATTAGCTTTCATAATAAAAGAACGACTTCCGTCAGAGACAACTCCGAAAATTCCCTGCGAGTGAAGCTGCAACTGACGCAGCTGACTGAATTCGAATCATTCGAATTAATATGTTATTAAATAAGATAAATATCTCTGTAATAAATGTCTTATCTGTTTCGGTGATTATAGCTCGTTTACATGGCTCGAGAGGTTAATGAGTTTTAACCTAGTCTCGTCTGACCATTGTTTCTTTGCATTTACTATTGTGGTCTTCAAGTATTACAGAATTTTTGAATTATTTTCTCTTGGGCTTTTTTCTTTTGGGCTATTTCTCTTGGGCTCTCTCATATTCTTTCGGTTTATTGCGTGTTTTAAAACCACAAGACAACGTCTCTTGTTGTATCTTAGCCACTTTCATCCTTCATTTAAAGTAGAGGTATTTCTTTAGTGAAACATGGTGCCAGGAAGATCTGTTATTTGCAGCAGATTTCCAGTCACTCCAAGCATTTTTTATCTCTTTTTTTGTATGGTTGGCCAATAAGTTCCCAACGACTGTTTTGATCGTTACTAATTCCCAGTCCATTATTTGGCAAAATTTCAAATCAAAATACCATGGCCGGGCTGTTCTGTAGCACAATCTTTTAGAAATATAAACGATTATATTAGGTGAGCACTTAATTCTTTAACTTAATTACTACTTGTTAACATAATGTAGGAAGAGAAATAATAAAGAATAAAGGACCGTAAATTTGGCCAACGAAATATTTTAGTTCCGTCCTCGGGACGAGTTTAATCTAATTTAAATCTCATTATTTTTCTAATTAGCTTTCATAATAAAAGAACGACTTCCGTCAGAGACAACTCCGAAAATTATCTGCGAGCGAAACTGCAACTGACGCAGCTGACTGAATTTGAATCGGCTAACGCTCTGATGGCCGCAAAGCCGCCGTCGAAAAGATCGTAGCGAGTTTGTTTGCATTATAAAAGTTTGGCAACAAAACGGGAGCGAAACACGGCCGTTGTGTAGCATCATCCGTCGAGGAATAGGAGAAACTTTGCATATCAAACTCGGTGTAATTCAAAAGATACCGCAATAAGTATGATAACTTTGAAATAGATGGAACTCGAGATGAGCGCCACAAAGTTATCTCAGATGTTATTAAATAAGATAAATATCTCTTTAATAAATGTCTTATCTGTTTCGGTGCTTATAGCCCATTTACATGGCTCGAGAGGTTAATGAGTTTTAACCTAGTCTCGTCTGACCATTGTTTCTTTGCATTTACTATTGTGGTCTTCAACTATTACAGAATTTTTGTATTATTTTCTCTTGGGCTTTTTTCTTTTGAGCCATTTCTCTAGGGCTCTTTCATATTCTTTCGGTTTATTGCGTGTTTTAAAACCACAAGACAATGTCTCTTGTTGTATCTTAGCCACTATTCATCCTGCATTTAAAGTAGAGGTATTTCTTTAGTGAAACATGGTGTCAGGAAGATCTGTTATTTGCAGCAAATTTCCAGTCACTGCAAGCATTTTTTATCTCTTTTTTTTTGTATGGTTGGCCAATAAGTTCCCAACGACTGTTTTGATCGTTACTAATTCCCAGTCCATTATTTGGTTTGGTTTGGTTTAATTTAAATCTCATTATTTTTCTAATTAGCTTTCATAATAAAAGAACGACTTCCGTCAGAGACAACTCCGAAAATTATCTGCGAGCGAAACTGCAACTGACGCAGCTGACTGAATTTGAATCGGCTAACGCTCCGATGGCCGCGAAGCCGCCGTCGAAAAGATCGTAGCGAGTTTGTTTGCATTATGAAAGTTTGGCAACAAAACGGGAGCGAAACACGGCCGTTATGTAGCATCATCCGTCGAGGAATAGGAGAAACTTTGCATATTAAGTTCGGTATAATTCAAAAGATACCGCAATAAGTATGATAACTTTGAAGTAGATGGAATTCGAGATGCGCGCCACAAAGTTATCTCAGATGCTATCAACTAATGCCTAAGAGATCAACAGTACTAATATTGTGACAAGATGTATTGCTTGCTAAATACCTGCTTCTTTTTGTATTTTTTTTACTATGGTTGATCCCGTGATAAAGTATGTGATTTCGATAGACGTTATCTAAAATATGGGGGAAGAATTAAGCCAATATTGATATTAAATGAATGATAAGTGCCAATATATATATATATATATGTATATATATATATATATATATATATATATATATATATATATATATATATATATATATATATATATATATATATGCTATATATATATATATATATATATATATATATATATATATATATATATATATATATATATATATATATATATATATATATATATATATATATATATATATATTGATATATATATATACAATATATATATATATCGGGACAGCTTACTACTACAAGCAAATTAGTTTTAAATTTATTTCTTTTGGAATGAATCTGATGACAATAACAGATAATATAAAAACAATCCTTAGTACAATTATACACACAAACGCAATTGTAGGATACATATTTGAATAAACGAGAAAGGTATATTAATATAATAATAAAACGTAAAAGTGATAATGCATACTCGTGTTTAGGATTTTACAGTTTTCCTTGGATTAGAATCTATAATCCCGGGATCGAGGGATTGACTATCATGAGAAATTTAATGAGAGAATGAGAAATTTAACCTAAAGACTTAATAAAAATGCAGCTACATACATATATCAAAAAGAAAATGAGAAAAGAGCTTTATTAAGTAGACAGAACAAAGTAACAAATATAAATAGCGATTAAAAAAAAACAATAATTCTTGTTGAAAAAAAAATATAGCAAACATGAAAATATAACTTTTAGATATTAACGTTCTTAGTATATCAAGTCGAATCATTTTAGATTGGGCACGTAAATTTTTCGAGATTTTGAGGATCCCGTGATATAATATCCGGATTTCGGGATTAAACGTACTTGTGTTTATATGATAACTTGGAGATAAAACGAAAAAAAAAATGTTGTAAGGAGCAAACGTGATCCTAAAGCCTCAATTTGGAATCCAAATTTTAGAAACTTTATTAATTTTTCATAATTATGTTCCTCCTTTTTTGTATTAATATAATTGTTAAAAATTCCCCAGTTGTACAGGTTTTTTATTAGGTTTAATCGAAACCAACGTAAAAAACACTTTTTTTGTCCGAGAATATGTTCTGTTACAGACTGAAGATGACGAGACGGCATTGCATTGTGCGGCACAATACGGTCATACGGCCGTTGTTAGCCTTTTGTTGGAGTATGCTTGTGATCCGGGCATTCGAAATGCTAAAGGCGAAACAGCATTGGAACTTGCAGCTCAATACGGAAGGTAATATTAATTTGTAATAGTGCTTCCAATTTTGTTACTCGATTGTATTATACTTACATACTAGTATGTTCAAGCAAATTAATAGAAAAAAATAATTATGTATCTGGGAAACGATACTACTATATAGTATTTTTTCTGATTGATTTTATAAGACAAGTTGATCAAATGAACACTGAAAAACGTTTATTTTTATTCATAATGGCTCATTTTTTTATTTTTAGGCTAGAGACTGTGGAACTTCTGGTAAGAACAGATCCCATGCTGATTCAGTGTCTTAAGAAGACCACGCCGGACATTGTTTTGCCGCATACTCCTCTACATTTGGCAAGTAGAAATGGACACAAGTAAGTCGGTTTGTACTAATATAAGTCTTACGTATATATGACTTACTAATATTAAGTTTATAGTGTCTTGGTACTCATTTTAGATTTTATTAAAACTTTAGAATTGATCTTTGAAATAACGAAAATATATTTCCAATTTGACATTAGCAGGTTTTCTCTTTTATAACACGGCATTATTAATTTTCCAATTTTTTTTTAATGTTTACACTAAAAAGTATGTGGGCGTCATTAATCAAATTGCGTTTTTAGATGCAATTACACTCTTAGTACTTGTAATATCTTGTACTTTACGGTTAAATTACACTTTGGCTACACACTTTTTCTGGAGCACAGAACGGTTAAAATAAAATCTTCTTCTTCAAGTGTCATGTTCCTAGTGAACGTTGACGATTGCCATGTTAACAATATCTCTATCGCTCTCTATCTTGTAGAATGTAGAATGTTTAGGAGGGGAGTTAATCACCGCGACCTTATAGATCTATTGTGTGTTCCCCTTTCTTGAGTTATAACGAGTTGTAACTCATCATACAGTCTCAGGGCTTTAACAAAAGCCAGTATCTGAGACGGCTCCACAGAGGCCAGTTCTCCATCCTCGACATCAGACGTACCAAGGTTCATGGCACGAATGGTCGTCGTCTCGGCGCACTCAGTGATAAAGTGTTCTGGTGTTTCCCCATTTTCCCCACAAAATCTGCATTCGCCGTTGTTTCTCAGTTTCAGCCTACTGAGGTGTTCGTTGTTAGAAACCCCGTGACATTCCGAAGATTGTTTTTACTTAAATCAAGGAAAACCTTTGATTTTTCTCGGTCATAAGTTCTGAGGAACTTTTTCGAGTGTCTTAGACCATTGGAGGACACCCATTCCAAGTTACGGATGCAGTCTTCCAGACTCTTCAGTTCCGCTTTCAGTTGGTTCCCGTTTGGAAAACAGAACGGTTCTGGTCCAGTTAGTGGAATGTTCGCTCCTTTTCTAGCTAGATCAATTGCTTTTTCATTGCCTTCTATCCCTTGGTGAGCAGGCACCCAGAGTAGGAGGACTTTATTTTCTTTGCCTAATTTGTTGAGCTTCTCTAGGCATTCTTTGACCAACTTCGAATTGATGGTTACTGATCGCGTTAAGTGCTGCTTGACTATCGGATAGGATGGCAATTTCCTGTTTTCGATAGTTCCTATCTAAGATAAATTGTACGCATCTTTCGATAGCGCAAATTTCTGCCTGAAGGATACTGGGGTAGGTGGAACCCATTGGTTCGGAGTATTTAGTTTTCGGCCCAAATACTCCTATCCCTGTCCCTGCTTTGGTTTTGGAAGCATATCACGTGATGGTATAGTCTTTTATATGCTGAGTAAGCGTTTCTTTCTTCCAATCCTTTTTATTACTCAATACTACAGTGAGGTGTTTCTCAAAGTTGTAAATTCTTGGTATGTCATCCACTGGGAGTTGGAGAAGTGGCTCTCTATCTTGCGCTACATGGATTAATTCATCCGCACTCAAGCCTGTCCATTGCCGCAAGTTCCTCAACCACGAAAGCCTCTTGCAGTCAATCCACTTCTTTCCTTCGATTTTTTCCGTTAAGTATCAGTCGGAAAAATTCATATCGAGGTCCTCTGGTTATATGGCCAAGGTATTCAAGTTTTCGTTGCTTGATAATATTCAGAAGTAGCCTGTCGTGCTCCATTCTTCGAAGAAGTTCTTCATTTCTGGTTCTGGTAGTCCAAGATATTCTAATCACTCTTGTTAGTGAATGTTTAGTGTACCATTTGACAGCAGCGACTTAAACTTCTGAAATGTATTTCTTGCTTGTTCTATACGAAATCTGATTTCGCATGAAGGATCGATATGTTGGTTAATCCAACAGCCTAGGTATTTAAACTTCGCCACTCTCTCCAACGTTTCCCCATTCAACAATAATGAGGTCTCGCCGACATCGACTTTACTCACAACCATATATTTAGTTTTATTTAGATTAATAGATAGCCCCCAATTCTTACAAGCTTCATTGTCTCTATTTACCAATTCTTGTAGATATACGAGATTGTCTGCTAAAATTACGGTATCACAAGCACTATTTGCGTCCTCACTAACAAATATTCACTAATTCCAAGGGTTTGATCTGTTTAAGTCTTCTGATGTGGGTTGTGTTGTCGAGTAGCTGGATGGCCTCAACGTTGACATGGTGGTGAAGTCCTTCTTCGTGCCTCTTGGCGAATGAAGTGATAGTTTGGGTAACCGTGTCCACTTCAAAGTCCCTGTGGAGGTCACTGTATCGGAAATGCCAGGGGACGTTGACAATGCTCCTTAGTACTTCATTTTGGAATCGCTGCATAATTTCTTGACTGCTTTTACTAGCACAACCCTACAATTGTATGCCATATGCCCATACAGGTTTGAGAACCTGTTGGTAAAGTAGTAATTTATTATATATTGATAACGTTGAATTTCGCCCAAGAAGCCAATACATTTTTTCAAATTTTTAAAAAAATTATGCCTAGAGGTAGCCATCGCCAAAATTATGATCGATTGCCGTTCCCCAGCCGTCTTTGACGCCGTTCTTTTTCGATCATACGGTTAGGAAGAATTCTTTAAAAAAATATATATTAATTTTTTTTTGTTTTTCGAACTTTTTTATTTACAATCTGTATACTATATGGACTTTTCCCAAATTGCAAACTTCAAATCTGATCGACAAAAGCAAATAATCGAATCGTTTTCGAATTAGGTATGCAGCCGGTGCCCTTTTTCATACAAATATCGCACTAATTAATAGATAATTAATATTTTAACGACAATGCACTCACGAGGGCGTGAAGTATATCGGGCCGGGCCGCGTGAAATGCCCGTCAATTAGCAGAGCAAATGACCATTAATTGATTGAGCCGCTAACCCAAACGCTCAAACGGGCATCCGGATCGCATTAACCGTTCGCATCGCGGCGCTAATACTGCACTTTCCTATCGGAGAGACTCGACCTCTGCCACCCCCCGCACCGGGGGCACAAAGGCCGCTGCGGGGTGTTTCTGTGCAACAGCTTGTTTGCAGCATGCACCTGTGAAATTCATCAATGCGCCAATTCTGGATTTATGCGCTAGAACGACTTCTTTACACATCGCTGGCTGTCTGCCTGCTGTAACACAGCGTATTACGTCTAGATGTTGCCGGAGACGGATAGATATGTATCTGCCGGTTGTTTGGATTTGAATATTAAAAATCGATTTGTTTTGGTATAGTTCTATTTCTTGGGAATCTATTTCAAAAACATATCTTTTCTGAAACAACCTACGAACGTATAGAATTAATATAAAATTTCCTAATATAATTTCGACATACAACTTATTTATATTGTAGCGTTTTTTATAAAACATTACCACTGCGAACGGCAGCTTTTCATCGGAGAGCAGTCGTGGATAAGGTATTTCACTGGAAAGAACTAATTAACAATAATAACTCGAAATTATAAATATTGGGCGCCAGGCATGAACAGAGAAAGAAAACATAGTTGTTTATTACTTAAAACTAGTGACTATATTCATTTATGATGTATCCTGATGGTAAATAGCATTGTACAATTTTAATAATTATTATAGGTGGTTATATGTCGAGTAAAGGCTATGTATGTAAATAATATTAAATATGTTCTATGAAAAAATACAATGCGTGTAACGTTATAGAAAATATAAGAAAGGTAGCATTACTTTATTTAAATTGTTAAATTTTATGCGGTGTTAAATCTGATATATTGCAACCTGTAGATTCTAGAATCTATGTCTGGTTATTCATCTGTTAATATAGCGTAATAATAATATCTATAGAAAGTAATACTATTACAAGGCGTAATGTAATGAAACCTAAAATCTAAATCATTGTAACTACTAAATCGACATAAATGTTCTTAATAATCTAACCACTAAATATAGTCTGTACGATATTATTTAAAATGTACGTTATTAAGTTAAGACTGAAAACCAGAACCTAAATCTACACTTACCTGTTCTTGAGGCAATCCTGTTTCGAAGAGTAGCAGCGTGAGGTGGGCTCATATCTCTGTACTGTCTGTTGGCGATCCTGTTGGCCAAAACAACAAAAGGGGCCAGAATGAGGACACCATGAATCAATACAGCCGTAGCTACTGACTAGGCTTAGAAATGGGAGCGAAGCAGCATGGGGCTTACGCTGTATCCATACTGTGGCAATATGGGGACACTACCCGTACCTTGGAACACTACTAGGACCTTGGATAATGTCCGTAACATGGACCATAACCTTGGACACAGTCCATCCATAAGATAACGGTACAGGGGAACACTACCCGTACCTTGGAACACTACTAGGACCTTGGATAATACCCGTACCTTGTAAATAGTCCGTCCATAAGATAACGGTACAGGGGAACACTACCCGTATCTTGGATACTACTAGGACCTTGGGTAATGTCCGTACCTTGTAAATAGTCCGTCCATAAGACCCTAAAAATACGACTCTTATTTAAAAAACCAAACAAGGTCTAATAAACAAAATAAACCTACCTCGAAACACTTCCGAGGGCTCAATAATAAACAAAAGAACTGTCCTTTCTTCCATTTAACATTCTGGAGGACAACAGCAAAAGTACACCAACGTGTCAGCAAAATACAAATACGAGTTAAGGTGGGTTAATTCAAAACTCTAGCCTAAAAATATTCAATAACAATATCGAACCCATAAAAGACAATAACTCATCTTTACCTGTAGCTTCGAAATGGCAGCTGATTCAGATTTTGCAGCAAGATTTAAATTATTACCACTTCTAAAAGCCGGGTGAACAAAAGTGAGGTTAAGCGCCGAGAGCCGCCTTGACATATAACAAGGATCTTGACAGCGCGCGCCTCCACAGAACAGTGAAACGATAACAGGGTTGGCGACTAGGGAACGTAAAAATTACGCCAAGCGTGCCAAATAAATTATCAGGCCTGAACGATACGGAATCCGATGACGATACACCAGACATCATATATATCATATATAAAAAAGACATGTAACGAGCTAAAAACGTTACAATATTCAAATCAACTCACCAAGTTAACAAAAGAACAACACTAAAAACACTGTAACTAGATTCTAGATTGTATGGGAGGGGGGAAGTCTCTCTTTTTTAAGTTATAACTCATCACAGAGTCTCGGGACTTTGACAAAAACCAGTATCTAAGACGGTTTTACAAGAATGCGCTTTGACATACTTTCCTTCCAACTTATCTTTCGATTTCTAATGAAGGTACTGATTCACTCATTAATTGATAATCGTCAAGCGTACATAAACTAGTCAAAACTAATATATTTATTTAAACATATATAAACTTAGCAATATGTTCCTTAGGAATTAAGTTTGAACGTTGTGTATGGGTGCACCTTGGTATTTATGATGAAAGAAGTTGCGTTGTTAATATGTGCGTCCTCCGTGGTTTCTACGCACTTCTGCACACCGATTTTTTATATACTGAATGAGGCTCCGAATAATCTCTTGAGGAAAGACGTTACACTCCTCTCGAAGATTATCTCCCAAAGTTTGAAGTCTCTGGTGCCACCATCACCGTCACGACAGTAACAGAAACGGTAACTAAACGAAAATAAGTTTCATCGGCCACTGGGAACGATTTTCGCTCAGTAGTCAGCTAAGTTAGCTGCGTTTTCGTATTCTATCTCTGCTGTCATAGAACTAATCGCTGCGAAAAATTCGCTGGAACCTGTCACGAACTAAAACGAGCGAAACTAAACTACGATTTAAATCTTCGTTCATATATTTTCGTTTAGTTTCGCTTAAGTGGCCGCTGATGCATTTAAAAGTATGGGAGTTGATTTTTACAAATCTTATCTTCGCTTGGCTTAGTTTAGTTTCGCTCGTAGTGGCTGCCCGCCTTAAAAGTTGATATCGTCTGTTCACGACTAAATTAGGTGGGTAGGCTATGTTAGTGACTGTGTACACGGTCCCACTCTACAAAGTTGGATACGACGTTTCGTTTACATCTTGATTAGGGCGGAATGGACAGACAGACGGACAGACAAAACGCACACTGGTTCCTTTTGATATAAATCCGGAAAATAATCGAAAACCCGAATCAGCGAATTTAGAAGGCTGATTAATAAAATTTCACAGTAAACATTATAGCCGATAAGTGGATAATGGAAACAAAAATATGGACTAGTTGTTTCTGCCATAACAACATGTCAAACAGACAGTTCTTTAAGTCTGAATTTCTAGCAGTATTAATTAACTCCATTTTGAAAGAATTTGTAATTTTTTTTCTGGCAACGTTGTGCAAGAAATTATTTTTTCCAGTTATGGAGGCTCATAATGAAGGTATGCATTTTCACTTACCTTAGACAAAAAGCACTGTGCTGCTTTCCCTTAGTTTTCTAAAGTAATAAAAGAACAGGCTGTCTTTTTTTAGTCACTTATTTTTTTTAACAAGGTTTAGATATGTTTTTCTTTATGATCCTCTTGTTTCCCATATTTTTGTTACTGTTATTTAAGATATTCAGGGCAATCGCTAAACGTAAATATAAACCAATTTTGCAACTTTTTAAAAAATCTTCATTTTTCGACACCAATGTTGTTTGTGTAATGGTTTAAATATTCCAAAATTGCCTATCCAACATTACTTGGGTTTGTGTTCTTGTTTCATATCATTTAACTATCTATGTTTTTAACTATAATAATTAATTAAGTTTGGCCTTTCGTGTTATGAATTTGCAAACTATTAAAGATAGGGTATTCTTTTTTCAGAACTGCAGGAAAATCACATTAGTTTTACGTACGGTCAGATGTTTAAAACATTTAAAAACTTCCCAGAAAAAATTCACAGGTTTTGCAACATGCGCAACCATCATAGGCGTATTGAAAATACCAGACACAAGTCGGCGGTTGACGGCAATCACCTGTTTTTTACATTTTATATTAACTGGTGACGTCATTTGGAAGAGCTCAATAGAAATATAAAAGAACTAAACCTTGTTTGGAAAGCAATTTGACATTCGTGACGTCAGTCACTCCGGCAGTCTATGGTGCGTCCAGACCTGACGAGCCGAGCGCGAGACGAGAGCAAGACAAGAGCGAGGCAAGAGTGAGACAAGAGCGAGACATTTTCTATCCATTTTTTACACAAACCTGCCGCGAGACAAGCCGAGTGGGATCATAGTGAAAGGAAGCCAAACACATATTAAATTGCAATTGAATATAACAAACGATGGCCAAATAATAACGCATACAGTAATAAATTTTTGTATCTTTAATATGGTATTCGGTCTTTAACATGGTATTCATCGTCTTTTTTTCCCCTTTTGGCTGTTTTCCCCTTTATCACTTACACCACGTTTTTTACATAATATGTTTTTTAACGTTTTTAGAACAAAATGTTAAATAGAAAAGTTATTGGTAAGGTTAAGAAGCACATTTTAACATTACTATAGAGTCTACAGGGTACTTCAAAAAAGTGTTGCGGATATAACATATTTTCTAATGGGAATACCCTATTTTTTATTTTATTATTGGGTTATACATACGAATGATTCGGTAACTTTTTTTGTCATTTTTTGATATTATATATCTAAAATTAATAGATGTTGTAATAATTCAATTTGTTTAAAGAAATGTTGGATTTCGGTAGGGTAAAAATTATCAGTGAATACCACCTATCACTAACGTGTTATAAACCTCACCCCTATCACTAACGTGTTATAAACACCTTTTCTATCAGGCATTTTTAATATTAGGTCAAAAAATAATTTTTTCCACGTTTCTGCAAAAAGGAACCAGTGTAAGACGGTCAGACGAAAGTTTTACTTCAAATATGCGCACATAGTGCACAATTTTTTTTTTCGTTGAAAATTGAAAATAAAGGTAACGCTTTTATATATAAAAGTAAATCTTCAATTCGATTATAGAGTTCATTTATTTTTCAAAAAACGACTAGAATTTAGAATCCACTATGCGTTATACTGCATACATAATGCACATTAGCCTGATTACCATTAGGCTTAGTTTACTCGTCATTAGCGCTGCTATTTTTTGATAATTTTGCAATTATGCACTTGTGTAAAGTGACGATAATTCCATCAGCGGATGAGTGATTATTAACTCAGAGGATTAAATTAAAGGGAATTGGAGAATTATATTCCTAGTGATTATTGACAGAAAAAGATTAAATGGAATAGATAAAATAAACCAAGTTATTTTCAAAGTTCTGGATTAGCGAATAATAAAATATTGAAAATGAAACCTTTCTGGTGGATCCATTTCTTCAAAAAATTCTTCCGCCGCTAGAAGAAAGTCAGTTTATTATTAATTTAAATTCATTTATTTTTTTTTAAATCTTTTGTTCTTGAATTTGGCTTCCGACAACAGGAAGGACATACCTTTTGAAACATTAAGCATTTTGATTGTTAGGCAAATTTGTTTTATCAGTAAAATACCGCCGACAAATTGATTTTGTTCTAGTGGCGAAATACCGAGAAGAAGGCTAGCTTCTACGCCCCACTAGTCAACTCCCATACTCAACAATGTTACCGTTTGTTGTCCCTTAATTTCATGATTTTCAATTTTTAGCTAAACTAGAGACGTTTATTTTTACGGTTTCATTCAAAGTTTCATTGTTATTTGGTTTATTTTGTTAGCACGTTCATAATAGTAATCAGAATACTAGATAAAGTAAGAATAAGTGAAATTATTACCAAGTTTTGTACGTTTTAGTTTTAGGCGCTAGGTTGTTTCTTCTATTATAATCTAATATTTACTAGAGATTCAAAATTTGTTTAAAAATTAAATTTAAATATTTTTATTTATGAAAATATATGACCTTTAATAAAAAGAACTTTTGATAAGCTACTAGATCTTAATTTTCACTACATTTTATTCAGAGTGAACATTACTCAAACCATCTAGAAAGAGTTTTTTCTACTATTTTTGAATTCAAATATTATATTTTGTTTATTTTGAAAAACAGTTGGATGAAAATTGGTCAAATTGTCAAATTGGGAGTTTTTTGACATGAGAAATTTGATTTTGATATCAATATGACTCCTATTTGTAGAGGGCGCCACCTACATTTGTTTTAACTGGTCCGTACTTGTATAAAACTACTAAGTGAAAAAATATACATTTGGTAAAAATATCCCTTGGTAAAAATCGCCGTTCTCAAGATATTTCGAATGGAAATAGTCAATACATACCATTATTATTAACATGTTCATTAAAAATGAACATGTTAAGTAGACAGTTATTTGACAGAAATTATAAATTTGTGAACCTTTTATTTTTTTAAATTAATCATAAATTTTTCCCAACAATCAGTTTCTGTTGAACTTTTAGGACAAAAACATTTCAAATTTATTATTTAAGTCTAATAATTATTTAGTCGATATGTTTAGTTTATGTCAATAATGACAGGTATTGATAATTTCGATTCAAAATATCTCGAGCACCATTACTGATAGCGATTTTGACCAAGCGACTTTTTTACGTAAAAAAATGTCGTAAATGTATATTTTTTTACTCTGTAGTTTTATACAGGTACTGCAAACCAGTTAAAAAATATGTAGGTGACGCCCTCTAAAGTAGGAGTCATACTAACATCAAAATCAAATTTCTCATGTCAAAAAACTCCCAGACACCAATAGTCATTCAAATATTGACGTTACTTTAGAAATTATTTGGAAAAAATCGAAATAAAAAAGAACCTAACTTCTACACCCTGTATCTCCAAAACTAAGCATTTTAGGACATACATTTATACGATTTTTTTACTTTTTTATCTGCAGAACATGCTGCTGAAGTTTCCGGAATACAGTTCGTACAATCTTGTATGTTGAAAAACAATAAAAATTGTCTGAAAAATATTCTAATAATTTCTTTCTTTAAATTTTTATTTGCATCAAAGTACTAAAAATGCTAGTTATTTAAAGATTTTCTATATAAAAGTGTGTTTAGTAAAAATTTATAATGAAAATGGAAACTCGCAAGGGTCTTGCAGTAAGACCAAGATCAAGACTACTTACTAACTGCAAGGCAAAGACCAAGGGAGTCTTGGTCGTCGTTACATGAACATTCTTCAAGTATATTCCGAGTCACTTTATTTTTGGCATGGAATTAATAGAAGGAATCTGGAAGCGATATTATTTATTCGGAATATGTATTTATTTCAGGGCGGTTGTTGAGGTGTTGTTGCGAGCCGGTTTTAACGTTAATATGCGCACGAAGTCGGGTACTGCCCTACACGAAGCGGCTTTAGGCGGCAAAGTGGAAGTAGCTCGCACACTGCTAGAGCACGGAGTCAACACCTCCGTACGAGATTCTAACAACTTTACCGTCATGGATCTGCTGAACCAATTCAATAACGCCCAAGCTGCCCAAGAGATCATTAGTCTTCTTAAACGTACGTATTTTCTCTAGTATTTTAAACCAGATGTCATACATTAACCTTTAACCGCTGAAGTCGTTTTTTTTTCGATGGTATAGCACTTTAAAAATAAACACTAACATATCGGAACAAATATATTCTAGAGATTTGAAATCTATTGCCTAATCTGATACACAGTCAATGCAGATTTTTTATCATTGGATAAATTCTACCTTTTGTATAGCTCACGTTCATGATAAGTCTGTCTTCCTAATCTTGGTGGATATTTATACCAGGTTGTTCCCATGGTACAAAGAATACAAGGTATGATATTGCGCAGGTTGGTCGCTACGTCACAGGTGATAACAGGCGCTATTGGTCAGCACGCTCCGCGCGCCAGTTCAAATCGTCAAGATATTGTTATAAACCTGTTTTTTTGTTTATATACCGTCATTGAATTATCGCTAAGCAAGTTACTGTGGAGCAGTGCGTAAGGAGTCGGGCTAGGAAGCGAGAGACCGGAGTTCGAGTCTCGGCCGGGACATAATTTTTATTTATTTTTTAAATACTGTTGTATTCTATAGTTTATTTTTGTAGTATAAAAAAAAAAGAACTATTTATTCTGTGATTTTTTAATCTCCGGTATTAATATAAATTGATTGTTGGTACAATACCTCATTTAATATAAAATAATATTCTACTTTTTGAAATGTATCGGGCCCTAATTGTACCTAAAAGTAATATATTTTTAATGATATACCATATTGTAAACTATTTAATATTTCAGTCACTTAAAAATTTAATTTGCATTGAATAATTGCCTACCATTAAAGAAAATTTGAGCTATATAATCCTTGATGGGCATATTCTGGGTATGCAAATACTTCCTCTAAATTTTGGGTTTCGTTCAACCGATTTATTCTCAAAACCTGAAACATCTACATATAAAAAGAAGCACAGGTCACTAATTATAATAAACTTCACCCTTGGAATTACTTCCACTAATTATAATAAACTTCACCCTTGGAATTACTTCTATCACAATTACAATACATTCAATCTGCATTGGCATTTTCTACTTTTCGATGGGAAACAATAAAATTCCCAACATTTTTTAAATGATGTAACAATTCCTCTTGTGGTTACTTTTCCATATATATCCTCATCTCTGTCCTCATGTGAAATCAGAGGCAATGAACATGAAAATTATTTACCATAAACATCGCAAACTAAAAACCTAATAAACAATTTTATAGGTACCGAATATAGAAATAAATTTAGTATTCTTACCTATTATGGCCCAAAGTCCAAATCCATGTTAATAGATAATTATTGTTTTTAAATATATTTTTTTGGAACTGCTGGTTTTAGTAATTATTAAATTAAACGAACTTTTGTCTTAAAAATAAACAATTCTTAACCATAACCCCAAAAAATGCAGATCTCCTGTCAACTTTCTTTAATTTTTATTTATTCATTTTCCTAGTGACGTCACAGGTGGTATGCGCGAACTGAACGAAATTGGAGCCGCTATCGATCATACCTTGTATTCTTTGTACCATGGGTTGTTCCTGTTATGAGATATAGTACTATTCATTTAAAAGTTCCTCAATATGGCCGACCTAGTTACGAAAATTGGTAATTTTTTTTTAATGAAAAATAAGTTGGCGTTAGCAAATTCAGAAATTGATTTACTCTTTGGTTAACAATAACATTTTTCAGGATTGTCAAGTTGACGTTAAAGTTAGGTTATTAGGTGGTTGTTATAAATCATAAATAAATACATAGATTATTGAAATTATTTAATAAGAATAAAGGTATTTTACCGCAGATCCGAAGAGATTTTACTTAAAGGTATTTTATATACTTTCTCAGTGAGAATATTAACCCTCCTGTTTCTTATATTTCAGTTAAAGGGACTTAAGAATTACAGGAAGTAAATTTTTGTTTTCATGTTTTGACGATATCTGAGAGTTCCTAGAATTATCACGATTATTGAATAATTAAAGTTGTTTAATAAGTGAAATTAATAGAAGACTTGGAAATAGAACGATGCTTTTCATGTTATAGTTGATAGATCACCCCATTTCTCTTAATTTGTTTTTATTTCAGTATAGTTAATCACAGATTGAATTGATGTGTGCAAAAACAGCTATATATTTTCAAACATCTTATTTAAATAGTTCTTAAACTGTATCAACTACAAAGTATTTAGCAAAAAATTATAAGGTAATAAATTTTGTAGATATAATTTATGAAAATTTATAATATATAAAGAAAAACACAATCCTCTGAAGGAAAAAGAAATACTCAAAAACTCATTAAATATACTTTATTAAAAATAACAACATACAAAAACATCCATGCAAACTGTAATAATCAGAACATTATCCACATTATACCTTTATTAAATTTGTGTCCACACTCCTGTCAGGAAGGCCAGAAATGTTTGTTTAAATATTAACTTATTTTAAATTGCCAGAAACACATCAGAATATATCACAACCACAACTATAGGTTAATCAGTACTAAATTTTATACCTAGTAAGTGATGCGTTAACTAACAAGTATAGGATAAAAAACAATTATTAATATAAAGTGTACTATACAATGTCCTGCTTATTTATGAAATGACTTTCCCTTCAAATGTAAGGAATACCAGTAAAATAAAACATAATTTTTGGTTTGGTATGGTATTTGATATTTTAACTACATCTATTACAAACCTTAAGTGCTTTTAGTGAGTAACTGTATTTTTTATTATTCTTTGTGTATCCTGTAAAGTAAAAAAATATATATTTCAAGAAATATAAAAACAATGCAATAGATATCAAACAGATTCATAAAAACTACTTACAATTATTTTACATAATTATATATTTCAAGTGTTATTTGATGTTTGGTCCCATTACCAACATTACCTTAATTAGGTCTTCTCTACTAACTCAACTTTTAAACGTGTTTTAAACCTTCTTTACATTTTAAAACTGATTTACAACAATCTGTAATGTCCGCGCTGTTTCCTGAAATATAAGTTTTAATCTATTTATTATCATATAGTACATATTACAAACCTGAAAATTACTGATACGAGGAAACTTCTCAAAATAATTAGAGACCTTTATACAAACATCTGGACTAATTTATTTTCACAAATTTGTGAAAGAGTCAATGCTTTCTAATATGCTTTTAAGCGTTTTACACATTTTGAATATCTTCCAGCCTATTCGTCAATTCTTGATCGGTGAAAAGATTATTTATACTTAACTATATAATTAGTAACTGCAGGTTGCAGGTTAAATAAAAGAACAAAATCAAGTAGAATTTGTGAATAAAAACTCAAAAAATAATGAAAATATTTAGAAAAAGAAACCGTAAACGTCAATGTCAGCCAAGTGTCAGAGTTCAATTGGATTTACCACAGATTATCAATTTGAACGATTTGAAGTACAGTCGATTCCAGTTTAGAGATTTTCGTTTTTTAAGCCTCCCATACTGAAGTCCGCCATATTGGGAAGTTTTAAATGAATACAAGTATAATTTTATATGTCGTTATCGTCCGGTAGATGCTATTCGTTAGTACTATATCGATTTTTCAAGTCTTATACGCAAATCCTAGTTCTTTAAGTTCAAAGATTGATGATAAACAAAGATCGATGATAAAATATGCCATTTTTTATTCTATAGTCCTATTCTAAAAATAGGATTAATTTTAGAATCTCTCTATCCATATCTTCAACTTCAAGCGTATCTTCTAAATCCTAATATTTTTGCTAAATACTATACCGTTGTCATTTTGATCTAGAAGATTTTAGGCCCTTCCTTCAAATCTTCAATCATTAGAGAGCATATTATGATTCGGAAGTTTATGATTAGTGATGTTAATATTTCAGAAATTTTTGACTGTTGCAGGAAATTTCCGAAACTTTCGGAAACTTTCAGAAATTTAGGAAATTTTACAATTTTACATATTTTTTGTTGATACAGTAAAGGAATAAATTAGATATACATTTGATACCAACATGTAAATGAAAAAAAAACAATAAACATAATATTAGTTGTTATATTTTTAATAAACAATACATAACTCATAAAAGTCATAAACATAACACGTAACAAAAATCATTTGGTAACATTTGTACTTTGTACATAAACCATGAACAATGACTATGAACTTAAAAAAAACAAAAAAGCACGAAATACCTATAAATTTAAAAAACGTAAAACAGAAATAACTGAATTTTTCTGTTCCGGAATAATTTCAGGTACCGAGCTGGTCCCATCTTCATAGGGTATTATAGTAGTAATAGTACTGTCTTCGTCAGTTTCTATTTCCAAATCAGATATATTTGATGTATCATCTGGTTCTGATTCTGAAGGATGGACCTCTACCTCTACGGGTTCTAGTGGTTCTGGAGGAGTTTCATGTTGAATATCATGCTCCATATCCACTTTTTGTTTTTGTAGTAATAATTTATTGTTATGAGCTACGAACATTATTTTGCCGGCTCTTTGTGCAGTTAAGCGATCCCTTTTTTTAGTATGGATAAAACTGTAAGAACTGAAACTTCTCTCAGTGGCTGCAGATAACGTTGGTAAAGACAGCAGAGCAACAGCTAAATATTTCAACTGAGTATTTTTACACATTGGTGGCAAGCCAATAGACAGTCTACATTTTTAACTCACATCCAAACGTAGTCGAGAGCCCATAAACCCGATTTGGCGCAATAATTTGTTACATGTGTAAAAATGGCTTCTTTATTATTGACAAACTGAGGATGTTTGTTGGTGATATTGTTGATAAATTCCATAGCGGCTATGTGTTCTTTATTGTTAAGGTGCTCTCCCAGGAAACAGGGGTCCAAGAGATTCGCGGCAAAATACATTGGTTTAAGAACCATACGTTTTCTATTTTGTAAGGCGGGGAAGCGGGAGAAGCATTCTTTTTCTGATTTAAGAATAGGCATACTTGATACACTTTCGTTAAATTTTTAGTAAACCAAATTTCTTGCAAAATTCGGATTTTTGCGAATATTCGGGATTTTGGGACGGAATATTTCGGAAATCTCTGAAATTTCCTGCAAAATTCGAATGGAAATATTCGCTACCAACATCACTATTTATGATAACTACCAATTTGAGAAAAGCATAGGAAATAATATGTTTACAATCTCTAACATTAGGTCTCGGAGATCTCGACGACATATTTTTGCTATACTACCTTTGAACTTGGCAAGATGTTGTCACCTGCCTGGGTGTCGTCACATCTCCGAGATTTATCTGTACCTGTACACTATGTATACAGGGCGTCCCAGGTTGAGCGTGCATTAGAAGTTTCAAGAGAACCACGATATCTAGATCGGAGATTTTTTGCACATCATTTTTTAAAACGAGATCTATCGATTAAAAATATTATCAATATGGCGGCATTTCTGTAAATACAGGAAGTTGACAATAACTTTCTTATTTTAAATGGGTGCCCCCATTTTTTATTACATACTTAAGTTATCTGTAAAATTTTATGAATTTTGATATTAAACACTCCTAATACCTAACATTAACTGTTTTTGAGAAAAAATAAAAAAATATTTAGAATTTTTTAGTAGATATTGCAGTTTTCTAGAAACTTCTAATGCACGCTCAGCCTGGGACACCCTGTATGTCCAGCATTGTTACGTTGTAAGATAAAATATAATTTCCATTATAGAACGTCACGTTAGCGGTTAAAGGTTAAAAGTCATTACAGACAGACTTATAGACTGAAAATAAAGAATCTTATAGACTGAAAATACTTTTCTAAATTATTCAGGTCATAAACGTGGTCTTCCATTAGTTGATAGCGACGGTGAGAGTATTAGTAACCCTTTTCCTACAGTGCCAAACACTGACTCTGATCTAGGAAGTCCCTACGAGAATGTTAGACCATCATCCAAAAATGCGAGGTTTGTGACTGACTGATGCCATTCAATTTAAAGTACATATTAAATTAATTTTATACAGGTCTATTACAACTGATCCATCTCCTGGTACATCGCCTCAAAGGTGGGATTATCAACGTTATGCGCGACCTCCTGAAGGCTTTGAGGATCGCAGAGTGTCTGGTTTATCGGAACATTCGATGTATGTTTCTTATTAGTCATAAATATGCGCATGCATTTTATACTTTTTTATTTTATTTTTTTTATTTTAGTTTTAGTAGTACCAGATCCAATTTCAGTAGTGGCAGAGACATAAATCACAATAATAACGATGTTTATATGAATATGAATGGCACTAGAATGTAAGAATTATTTTTCACTGAAAATCAAACAATATTATAATTTAAATCTTTTTGTCTCTAACGTTTATCATATTATCTAATTTTTCTTGTTCTGCTTATTCCGAAAGTTGCATGGTTTTAGGCTAGCCAAATCAAAAAGCATGATATTGTCTCGAAAAAGTAAACTTTCTCCGTTAGATGGCATCGCATTTAATTTTATGGAGAGCTTAGAAGATCCGTGCAGTAGAAAATCTGATGATTTTGTTAGCCAGGCTAGTAATTGTTCTTTTAATTGCAAAATTAGGTGTGTTTTTTCATTTTAACTGGTTTTAACATTTTGGCTTTGGATCTTTTAAATTCTAATAGACATTACACACATTATTAACACAAATACCGTCAAAACATTTTTTAAAAATTTTATATGCATATTTTGTTAATCTTGATATTAATTAATCATTTCTAAACTCAATAACGTTTCAAACAAACGAATTCCAGTTTTAATCATTTTTGTCGATGATGCATATGTTAGTGAAACGACTGGTCTGGATTAATGAAATAGTGTTTTGATGTATTGTGGTTAAAGCATGTAATTTTTAGTGCTAATTTACAGTGGTACCTCGGAATTTGTGTATGGTAAGTTTTTATATACAGGGTGGCGCACCTCATTCGCCTCGGTTGATTATACGAAAACGGAAAGATATAGAAACAAAATATTTTATGGGTATAAATAAATAAATAAATAAATGCCTTTATTGTCAAAAAATTTTTCAATTTGTAGACAAAGGTAAACTAACAAACAAAGTAAAAAAACAAGGTACACAAACAAACAAACAAAAGATAATACAAAACATTATACAAATAATATTGTCAGTCTTATTGTTAAAATAAACATTTATAAATGTTTATAATGTCAAAGTAAAAAAATAAAAATAATATTCAAAAATATTTAGCTAGTTTATAGTAAAATATCAATGACCTCTAAATAAATTAATTTCGATGTCATTAGTAAATATAGCAATAGCAAACATTAGACCAGTGTTTACAAGATCAAATTTGATTTTCAAAATATAATTCATTTACGGCGTAGAAAGCCTTGTCTAGTAAATAAGAGTTCAATGCTTTGCGAAATGAAAAAAAATGATGTTATGGATTTGATTTCAAATGGCAGGTGATGTGCATTTTTTTCGAGTTGTATAATATTGAACTTTTAACTAACTTTGAGCGTGGGGTAGGTAGATAAAGATCTTGCTCCGCGTTCCTGAGTGGATAAGTGTGAGATGGCCTTTCTTGAGAAGCTGATACATGTTTACGTATTAGGCAAACGGATTCAAATATAAATAAGGAAGGAAGAGTCAATATTTTTATGAGTTCTGCTGTTTAGTCCCAGTGAATATCGAACAGCTCTCTTCTGGAGCCTGAAAATGCGGTCAAATTGAGTCGCACAACACGTACCCCAGAATGGACGGGCATACCTGAGGTGCGACTCAAAAAGTGCATAATAAACAGTTCTAACCACTGACAAATTAAGCTCCTTAGAAACAGACCTTAATGCAAAACAGGCAGAGCTCAATTTTTTCGACAAAGCTTCGATATGTATGTCCCATTTCAGAGAATTGTCCACAACAAGCCCCAAGAACTTTACAGATTTGACGACGTCAATGGTGGTGTTGTTAAGTACAAAAGGCTGCAACGAGTTTTTATACGACAAAGCTTTAGTTTTAGAAATGTTGATCAGGAGGTTCGAATCGCACCAAGATTTAATGGTGATTAAGTCATTTGATATAATCCTATGAAGTGCCGTGATATTCTTGTTGCTCCAAGTGAAGCTAGTGTCGTCCGCAAAAAGACATATTTTGCAACTGATGTTTATGTTAGCAATGTCGTTAATAAAAAGAAGAAACAAAATAGGGCCTAGTACTGAGCCTTGTGGTACTCCACATTCTATTGGCTTGCTAGAAGACAACGTGGTATCCACCCTCACAAGTTGACTTCTGTTGCTCAGATACGACTTAAACCATTCGAGAGATGATCCCCTGAACCCATAGTGTTGCAGTTTATTAATTAAGATCTTATGATTTACACAATCGAACGCCTTAGAAAAATTACAGAAAATTGTTGCTGTAGAATGATGGTTGTTTAGGCTGGAGTAAACTTTATTAAGGAGGGAAAACATAGCGTCATTTGTGGACTTGTTGCTTAGAAATCCAAATTGATATTCAGTAAGTATTTTGTACTTAAACAGAAAAGATACCAGTCTTCTTCTTCTTCCTATATGTGAGAAGGTAGTGTGTATAATTTAAAATTATTTTGAAATGTACAGAGTGTGTCGGAACTAAGATCCATACCAAAGTTATATTTTTTCATATCGAACACCTGGTATTTTATTTCATTTTTGGATTCTTGGACATAAAAAAGGCATTTATTATAATGGATTAATGTGTTTAAAAGTTTTGGTTTTTGAAATGAAAGATATTTAAATATGCATGCTATAATAAAAAAAGTTTATTTCTGCGCATTCAAAGTCAGTATAAGAAATAAGTCTGAAAAGTAATGTACAAGGTGTTGACAATTTTTTTTTATTATAGTATGCATATTTAAATATATTTCAATATCTCAAAAACCAAAGCATTTAAACATACCAAATTCTTATAATAAATGACTTACTTTATGCCCAAGAATCAAAAAATGAAATAAAATACCGGGTGTCCCATAAGAAGAAATATAACTTTGGTATTCATCTTAGTTCTGGCCTGGTACACCCTGTACATTTGAAAATAATTTTAAATTATGCACATTGCCTCTCTACATATACCCATAAAAAATCTGTTTCTACATCTTTCCGTTTTCGCATAATCAACCGAGGCCACCCTGTATATTTTACCGTGCGCCACCCTGTATATTTTACTGATATAACTTAATGTTTATATGAATATTTTGTCAGATATACTCTTTGAATAAATAAAGTAAGTAAGGAGTAAAGTACTATCTATGTATTCACACATTTGAGACTGAATCGACATCATGAACCTCCATCTTTGACAGTCCTGTTTGACGTTTCATTTGAAGTTGATTATTCTCTTTGAATAAGAAGACTAAGGAAGGAGCATAATGCTATCCATGTATGATTGCATGGTGGGCGGAAAAAGTACCATAAAAACTCTCTAGGGTGGGGATCCTTGACAGTTCTGTTTGACGATTCATTTGACACATTTGAATTTGATTTGAAATTTTGTGGATTTGTCAGTCTTTACGGAGCTTATTTTATGTTATTTATTATTTATTCTACTACTGATAGTTGTATAAAGGTAGTAAATCTAGATGGAAATTGTGGCAGCACTTAAATTAACAGTGACACTATCGCGATTTATCGAAAAAGACTCTAAAATAGTTGGTTGTGTAGCGTGCGGTAGATCTCGGCAAAAATTGAGTGAAATAATGGAAGAACTTTTCGCTAGTAAGTGACTATATAGCATACATACGTGTAGTAAACCGATCATTTATGAAATTCACTTAAATTAACTAAATTATATATTTTTCTTGCATTTTAGTTTTTATTTATTACTTGTCAAAGATTAGATGTCAAAGAATTTAGATACGTTAATTTGACTTACTTGCTTCAGTAGCGTATCGGATGTTTATGGTAATAAATACATTATAACTTATCTATTTTTATTAGAATTATATATTTTTATAACAATTTTAATAACTACCAACATTTATTCACAACGTAAAATAAAATAACAAATTATTGAGTCTACCCCACGTCTACCCTACATCATAGTTTTACATTTTTTAAATAAAATTAGAACGGCACTGATAAACCGGAATTTAAGTCGGCCATATTTGAGGCCCATCGCGGTGTACCTAAGATTTTTGATATGCTCCTTCCTTAGTCTTCTTATTCAAAGATTATTCTTCAATAGAATTATTCTGTCATATTTTGAATTTCGAGGAACCACTGCTTTCTTAAATATAGTTGGCTTTTAATATACCTGTTTACTTCATCCTTCATTGGGATTCTTAAAAGTTTTGCAAATTGGATTTACATAGGACTGTAACTTAAGTAATTATTTTCAGGGATTCGGATAACGGGTTTTACCAAATTCCTTCGGCACCGAAACAGTTTATGGACACTAGCGTCCATTCCGAGGACCTTAACTATCTCTCTTTCTCTAATAGGGAATCGGATCAGATTTCTTTATCTTCTACGGCATCTAGTTTAGGATATGGCAGGCGACCCGATAGCGGAGCTGCTCTTTACATGCCTATGAATAAAGGAGCTCACAGCCCCGGCTCTGGAAGTAAAGTATCGGTAAAGATTAATATTAGTGAAATACTCTCCGGCTGATTTACTAAAAAATTATATATTTTACAGCCAACTCCCCCTAAAAAACCTCCGCGTAGAGTCGTTCAAATATCTCCCACTCATTCCCAACCTATGTCTGCCTCAATAGATGGCGTAAGTAACAGCGCTTACGAATATATCTTTCTTGCTCACACCGGAACCAGAAGCCAAAATAACCTCAACGAAATGGAAAAGGATGGCAGAAGAGATAGGTTGGGTCATGGTCACAGTATGGACCAATACGTCGAAATGAACATTTTTGCCAGCGATATTGCTTTGGATGATGAACCAGTTGAAAGGTAAGTCGATGTGGTGTTTTATCAAAAATATTCTTTGATCGGCGATTGTTCAACGTCACCTCATATTTTGTCGAACTCTTTCTTTCACTTGATAACCAGATAAAAGAGATTGGTGACTGGCAATTTTTTCTGCCATTGTCGTTTGATTTGGAGTTATGATTTTATTGACGCATATCGATCAATATAATTTTTGAGATTTCGTAAATTTCTGCATGTTGTTCCGTAATCCGCTTACAGGAAAGTACTACTATTAAATTACTTATTAAATTACTTATTAAAAGTACATCAAATATATAATTTTTTGTGCATCTTAAATGTGGGAGAGTCACAGATTCGAAGGGTGTATTGTACAGAATATTCTTTTTTTTTTCATAAATTGATTTTTAAAGAAGGTAAGATTTAGCTGGAAAGAATTTTCATATGCGTTTAAAATTATGAACTGAAGCTCGAGGTCTAACATGCGATAGTAGATTAAAGTAGTAAAAAATAATAGTACTAAAAAATAATGTAGTAAAAAAGTAGTAGAAAAGAGTAGTATAAAGATGTAAGCGGAACTCGCTCAATTAATAATTTAGGAACGTACTTAAAATTTTCTAAATAATATGAACTGCTCTAAGACTGTGAAATTCCTTTGTCAAAGATCTTTTATACAGGGTTTCAAAGAACATGTGCCATCTCTCTTGAGTAGATTTCTCACGTAAAAATAAGATTTATTTTTCAGGGTGTTAAAATCTTAATAATTCTTCGATTTTTTTTTTTCAAATAGAAAAATAAGGGTATTTAAGATAATTACAAAAAACCTAATTTCAAAAAGTTTTAACATCACGTAAATCTAAAACTATGGATTTCCATACCCATATTTCTAGGAACTTTTTTTCATATTTTTTGATGAGGAATCAATGAATACTTATTTAAAACTTTCGCAAGTTAATTATATTACATTTTTTTTAAAGGCTGCTATCAAGGCAAATTAATAAAATTGCGTTTTATCTTATCAAGGAGGCCGAAATCGACAAAATATCAAGAGACAACTTTTAATCGGCATTAAACTGCTTACACTATTTCGTTAACAAGAGAAAAAAAAGTTAGTGACGTACATGCTTTTTTTAGAAAAATATTCCAGTGATAACCCATATGCACGTCCCTGGTAAATATGTCAACACTTTTTTAGCTTTAAAATATGTCGAATTTATGGTAACTTTCACCCTCAAAATTTAATTCGAAACGCTAAAAGTACCGGGTGGTCAACTTAAAATTGGCGCCGGCTGTATCTCAGAAACTACTTATATAACTTTGGGAAAAATTCTAATAAGTAAACCGACCAAGAGAAATCGCTGGAAATTATTTTCAAGTTCGAAAAATGTCCGCTAGGGGGCGTTAATCTGATAGCCAGTCAGAAAACAGTTTTTTTCTCAAAAATATGCAGGTGAACAGGTATTTTAAATATTACTATTGTAATCATCGAGAAATTTGTAATTTTTTTGATATGGAGTTTTTTGCTGTCTCTCGTAAAATAAAGTGGTGGGGAAAGGTTAAACTTGCTTTTATTAAAATAAGGATAACTCTGATTTAGGTTAACCGATTTAAACAAACTAGGGCTCGTTTAAAAGAGCTTTTCTTCCTTAACGATCTCCAGTATAAATTTTGTTTCCATTTTTTTTTTCGTGGTAGCTAGAGGGCGCTGTTTGACATCATAACAGATATTGCGCTTTTGCATTAAAATGTTTAATAGGAGGCTATATTTCTCTTTGCACAGTTAAATAGACCACAAAATTTCCAAAATATCAGCGCAAACCGCAACTTTTTATCTTGTCTCTAACCGGAGATATTAAGAGAAAAAATTATGTTAGGCTGCCGATTATATGATCTAAAAATTATAGTAGTAGGCTAGGAAACAAAAAGAGGTAATTTGGTTACGTCTTAGTTAACGTTTAAGTTCAGTTTTCATGCATCCGAATTTCTGGCGGTTTCTTAAAAAAGATGACGTCATACATTTTTAAACGTGTTTATGTAACATTATCGTCCATCCACATAATTTTTACGAATTTCTTGCTTAATTATACGTAGGTAGTTCTCAGATTAAAATATCCGAATGTCGGACAATCAATAATTTTATTAAAATTACTAGGAATTTTGTGCCGCCATATTGCTTTTAACAAAAAACGGTCAAATTTCGTATGGTTGAAAACTAGGTGTTTATTTTATGTAACGTCATTATAATTATTAGTTATTAATCTCCAAGTTCGTCCTTGATTTCACTTGTTTTCATGTTTTACCTGTTATTTGCGTTATTTATTATTATATTATAAAGTTTATGTCGTTTGGGGCACTTTTCATGTAGCCCCGAAGATGCGAATGTTAACAATATGCACGACTGGTCCAAATCTACCCTGGATGCAAGTAGTTCAGCACCAAGACCGTTGGTCGGTACATGTTTAGGCAGGAATTCTAGGATGGCGAATGATTATTTGAATGAAATGAACTATCCATAACTAAGAGATGAATTGCCAATTTTGTTAGGGGATCCACCATTATGAAAATGCATTTGTTCCAATTTCATCAGCATGAATGCAGTTGGTGTAGATGATGCAGTTGGTGCAGTTGTGTCGCATATTTTGCTATGAATGTGTGGGGCTTTATGGATACCACTTACTTTAGTAGATAGAGATGATGGAGCGGCATATTTCCATGGCCAGCTAGGTCATCGGATTCAATATGCCTGTGTTTTAATTTATGGGGTCGAATCAAGAAGGAACATGGATAAATAACAATTAAATGGTTTTAAAATGAAATTAAAATATATGATATTTTAATGTAACCAATTTACCTCTTTTTGTTTCCTAGCCTACTCTAATAACTTTTAGACTATACAGGGTTGTTCACCACATACGACACGGAGTATTGTAGCTAAACGATGAGATTTTTACAAATTGTAAGTTTGGGGTTCGTTGAAGGACTATTAGAGCTACAATTTAAAAATATTTTTACAAGATACAGTGTCCCAAATAAATAAAAAATATCAAAGTTGTATTTTTTTAAATGGAACACCCTGTATATTATTACATTTTTAGTTTCTACGATTAAAATAATGGTAAATTTGATTAAGGTTTATTATACTTAAACCTTACCGTTTTTGAAATATTTTCAATTTTGTGAAATTGCAGTAAACATTTTAAAGCTTCATTTCTCCAAGGGTAAAAAGTTTTTAATACTAAATATTTAATGAAGTTTATTTATTGATCAGTTATTGTGTTGCAATAATAAAAATAATACTACCTTATACAGAGTGTCTAAAATTTTATTTTAAATAATTATTAGCTTCAAACGGCAATAACTTCTTTCGTTTAAATGGAATGCCCTGTATATTTTAGGAGAATCAGATGCACAATTAAATTGTCTATCAAATTGTATTATACCATTTTTTACCTATCCCTTCAAGTTTTCGTAGAAAATGCATTTTCTTATAATTTAGACCTTATTTATCAATATATCCATGGAATATTGACATTTTAGATTGTTTTTAAAGCAACAAATGTACAAATAATAGACTAGTAATATTATCGTTTTAGCAAAACGATAATATTACTAGCTCATTTGTATGCAAAAAGAAAACTATTTAAATCTTTATAAAGAGTATACCATTTATTAAATATAACACCATTATTTCCGCCCATATACTAATTAATGACATACTTAATTGTGTTCGTTAATAAATTATTATAAATAAATGTGGATTTTGAGTCAGAAATCAATATAATAATAAGTTATCAAATTAAAGTCTTTGTTGTTATAAATAAGCATTTATTAAAAAATGAAATATCATTTTTAAGGTGTTACTTTTTATCACACTATCTAATGCCCATACAAAATTCAGTTTTTTAGTATTTGGAGCAATTATTATTAATCAACGCAAACAGTCAGTTAATGTAGTTTGAATACGGCATCATATTAATTGGTCCTCTTTAACAAATATTTAAACAGTTTTTTTTTTATTTTTAATGAAATAAACGAATTATATCGACAATATTAGTATCTGTACTCTTTTAAAAATTTGGTACATCTTTAAAAATGACCTAAAATGTCAATAGTCCATGGGTATATTGATAAATAAGTTCTAAATTACAAGAAAATGCATTTTCTACGGAAACTTAAAGAGATAGGTAAAAAATGGTTTAATATAATTTGATAGACAATTAAATTGTGCATCTGATTCTAGTAAAATATACAGGGTGTTCCATTTAAATTAAACAAGTTATTGCCGTTTGAAGCTAATAATTATTTAAAATAAATTTTTAGACACTCTGTATAAGGTAGTATTATTTTTATTATTACTACACAATAACTGATCACTAAATAAACTTCAGTAAATATTTAGTATCAAAAATTTTGATACCCTTTGGAGAAATGAAGCCTTAAAATTTTTACTGCAATTTCACAAAATTGAAAATATTTCAAAACGGTAAGTATAATAAATCTTAATCAAATTTACCTTTATTTTAATCGTAGAAACTAAAAATGTAATAATATACAGGGTGTTCCATTTAAAAAATAAAACTTTGATATTTTTTACTTATTTGGGACACTCTGTATCTTGTAAAATTATTTTTAAATTGTACCTCTAATAGTCCTTCATCGAACCCAAAACTTACAATTTGTCAAAATCTCATCGTTTAGCTACAATACTCCGTGTCGTATGTGGTGAACAACCCTGTATAATCCTAAGCGGCAGCCTAACATCATTTGTTCTCTTAATATCTCCGGTTAGAGAGAAGATAGAAAGTTACGGTTTGCACTAATATTTCGGAAATTGTGTGCTCTATTTAACTGTGCAAAGAGAAATATAGCCTCCTATTTAATTTTTTTATGCGCAATATCTGTTATGATGTCAAACAGCGCCCTCTAGCTACCACGAAAAAAATTATGGAAACAAAATTTACACTGGAGATCATCATGGGTTAAGGAAGAAAAGCTCTTTTAAACGAGCCCTAGTCTGTTTAAATCGGTTAACCTAAACCAGAGTTATCCTTATTTTAATAAAAGCAAGTTTAACCTTCCCCCACCATTTTATTTTCTGAGATAAAGAAATAAACTGTATATCAAAAAAAAATCAGAAAAACGTCCCCTTGCGATATTTTTCGATCTTGAAAATAATTTCCAGCGATTTCTCTTGGTCGATTTACTTATTAGAATTTTTTTCCCAAAGTTATACGATAAGTAGTTTCTGAGATACATCCGGCATCCATTCTTAGTTGGCCACCCGGTACTTGGAAGAAAATGATAATAAATCGTACCTATGTTAATATGAAAAATCTTATTTTTAGGTGATGAATCTCCCAACGAGAGATGGCACATGTTTTTTGAAACATCCTATATAATATATTATTTTAAGAAAAAATTGACAGTGTTAATATACAATATAAAATCACACATATTATACTGTCAAATTCTTCATAAAATATATTTTAAATAAAATATTTCACAAATAAATTTGATAGTGTAATAGCGGCCTCTAAGATATACCTTAAAACGCATATTTGATAAATGATGATGACGTAACGTTGAACGTTTGCTACAGTCTTTATAATATGCCACATGAGATTTTTTGTTTAGGCCCAAAAGTGAACTGCAGAGAGGTAAAAGTGAGGACTTGGATAATAGAAAGAAACCGGAACCCGTTGCTATAACAAGTCTCTATGAGAACACGATAATAAAGCAGCAGAATCCTAGAAGGAAACTGCGAAGGCACAATGACGTGTACGAGGATTACCATTTTAAACGAAAAGAAAACGACGCAATATCTAGTTGTTCCGCGCCAGAGACGACCTTTGTTTCCAGAGCGTTTCTAATGATTTCCGATAACAATGGCGATAAGAAAGGAAAAACTGCTGGAAAAGAGGGAAGAAATAATAGAAATAGCAACTATCCCATGTCTCCTACTCACTACAATCAACCACCCACTCCGGAACATCCTCCGCCATCTGCCGTGCAAGCCGAAAATGTGATTTACGAAAAAATGCGTCCATTAAGTCAGGTGAGTTCCTGACATATCCTGCAACTATGCTTTACGCTAAACAGCATTAGATCTATTTCTTATTATTACTTCAGTATTTAATTACTTTATATATTCTTGAGATTTTTATTTAGGCTATTTCCATGAGTTCACCGCGGTAGACTCGAAAGTATAAAACAAGTTTACCGGTAACTTTTTGCTTACTGCTATTTCTTATACAATATTTTCCTAGAAGATTTTATTACTAATACCGAGTGTTCCTTAATGGCGTGCTAATATTTAAAAGGGTGGTTTCTTGGATCTATTCTAAGAAATAAACTTCATATGAATGTATGTACTAAACATCTTAACTTTTGAAATACGGGGTAGCAAAGTTTTCTTCAAATAATTGTTATTATCTATGTCTTTATGATATCTAATACACTATGCGTCAAAATACATTTTTTTAATGTATAAACAATTTTATATACAGTGTGGTCCGAACTGTATTCCGGAAGCGTCGACAGCATATTTTCCAGATGAAAATAATTAAAAAAGTTCCTATAAATGTATGTCCTAAAATGCTTAGTTAAGGAGATACAGGATGTAGAAGTTTCATTTTTATTTCGATTTTTTCCAAATAATTTCTGACGTCAATATTTGGATGAAAATTGATATCTGGGAGGTTTTTGACAGGATAAATTTGATTTTGATGTCAATATGATTCCTATTTGTAGGGGGCGCCACCTACGTGTGGTTTAACTGTTTTGAAGAGTAATAACTTTTCGTCCGTACCTGTATAAAACTACTGAATGAGAAAATATACATTTCCGTGATTTTTTACGTAAAAACTGTCTCTTTGTAAAAATAGCTACGAGTAACCGTTCTCAAGATATTTAGAATGGAAGATGTTGAGTAGATAGTTATTTGACTGATATGATAAATTTGGAATTGGAATTGGTAAATTTAATCTTTCTATTTTTTTTTAAATTAATCATAAATTTTTCTCAACAAACAGTTTCTGTTCAACGTTTAGCACAAAAACATTTCAAATTTATGATTTAAATCTAATAACTACTTAGTCAACATCAGGTCAACATGTTTAATTTATGTCAATGATGACAGGTATTGATAATTTCGATTCAAAATATCTCTAGAACCATTACCCGTAGCGATTTTTACCAAGAGACATTTTTTACGTAAAAACGTCGTAAATGTATAATTAAATAAATATTTTTTATTCGGTAGTTTTATACAGGTACGGATGGAAAAGTTATTACTCTTCACACCAGCTAAAAAATATGTGTCAAAAATTCCCAGTCACCAATTTTCACTAGTAATACCACTAGAGGTCAAATTATCCCGAGTTGAAGACGAGGGATAATTTTCTAAAAATATTCATGAGCGAGAAAAAATGTCCGGATTTAATTTGACCTCGTGTGGTATTCGGTAAGAAAATTCCACACCAAATTGTGTTTGAAAATCAAATAATTAAAATGTAGTTTTCGATTTTTGGTCGAATTGATTATTTAGTTACTACGATAACTAAGTGACAGCCAAACCTAAAAACTATTTCAGTTTTGAAGCCGTCAAGCGGCACGGCTTAAAAAAAATGTTTCGCTTTGGTCATGAAAGCAAAGAAAATATTCGCCAGGAGATTAAGCAGTTGAAACCCGCGAATACTAGGAAATCGAAGTCAAGCGTATGGAAGCAGTTTACAAACTTTCACCTCAGCTTTGTAATTGAAATATATTAGTAAATTATCATGTAAACAAATAAAAACCAGACTCTCAAAAAGATATTCTGTCATTATATAAACGTGAAAAAATTTCCAGTATAATTCGCTGTTGGGTGCCCACAAAGAAAAAATTTTCACTAAAATTTATCCGTTGCCATGGTGATTTGTCAAAAAAACACGTTTTGATTGGTTAAAAATTACAGGTGTGGAATTTTCATCCATATATTGACGTTACTTCAGAAATTATTTGGAAAAATCGAAATAAAAATGCAATTTCTACACCCTGTATCTCGAAAACTAAGCATTTTAGGACATACATTTATATGAACTTTTTGACTTATTTTTATCTGCAGAATATGCTGTGGAAGTTTCCGGAATACAGTTCGGACCACCCTGTATATCAACCAGTGTCTATATGGGTTTTACATTGACTATTTTTGAAGAAAAAAATATTGCGATTCATTTCGAAATAATTTTTATTGATGTTTTTTGTCGGCCGCATTTTGCTACTATACAGTCAAATGCTCAGAGAGATACAGCAATTTTTTTACATCAAAAAACTTATTCTTATGCCTAGAAGACGTTGTATCAAGTTTCATAAAGATGAGTTTTCAAAAAAAATAACCGCCTCTCTCAAAAGTTAGGACATCTACTCATATGAAGTTTTTTTCTTAGAATAGGTTCTAGAATTACTCCATTAAATATTAATTTGTCACTAAAGAACACCCTGTATAGACATATTATTTCAACTAGAAAAATACTGCTGAATTAATTAAAATAACTTTTAATAATTATTGATCTAAAAATGAGCAGCTTGAAGTAACTTTCTTATTAATAACATGGAATTAGTCTTTAGTGATATGTTTTGTATTTATTTTTAGTGTGTTCCCTACACTAAATATTCCGATTTGTTCTTTATGTTTTTGTGTATGGAAATAATTTTAGTAGTTTGTGGTTAAGCGGGTGTATATGAAAACTATTTTATCGGATTGTACCTGAAATAAAGTAATTAAGTAAAATTAAGCCACATACTTCAAATTATTTCTTTTTTATATTGCTATATTGTCCTCATGCTTATATTTTTCTGTGTTCTATTTTAATTTATGTGATAAATAAATTATTTTATCTTAATAGTTATTATTTTGCAACATATTGTTTGCTTCACACTTTTGTTTTATTTTCTTTGTTAGTTTATGTATTAAGTCACGGCAGCTCTAGTGTTACGTTTTTATTTTATTTTATGTAATTGTTAAATTGCAATAAATATATTTTACCTTTTATTTTAGCGTTTTTCTTTATTCTTTTAGAGATTTAAGGTTGCTTTTGATGTTGTAGTAATGCATTTTTATTTATTTTCGGTTTTTGTTTGGTTTGTATTGCTAGGTAAGTGGTTTTGTAAAGTTTTATTCATGAAACAATTTTGTGAAACATATGTTTGCAAGGTATTTAAAATATGTGACAGGAATACAAGAGAAGATCGAGAGATATGGAGACGGAAACAGAAGAGGAATATCTGTTAATCGGGGACCACGAATCTAGCTGTAGTTTTTCCAGCAGCGTATCTCTTTCCGACCGAAGTGTTGATAATATTTTAGAAGAATATCATTCTGATACTCCGTATTCAGGTAAGATGTATGCTACGTTGATATTGCTATTACCTTTGTGTCTTTATTAGATTATTTTAAATTTATAATTCGTGGCTAATTTAATAAAAAGCACACAAACATTTTTAATAAGTATTAACATGGCCCGGCAATAGACCATCTGGCATCTGTAGCTCATAGAATAAAAAAAAAACTTGAGAATTTTGTTTAAGTGCGCAAACCTAAAGTATGTACGAGGATGTATTTCAGGAAAATATTTTAACTTCTATAGGATGGCTTAAAAAACTGAGTGGATAAGGATAATTTTTTTTTAAATGGATACAGGTTGTTAATTTGTTTTTTACTCGCGGCAAGAACTTTATGGTTGAAATATGGCAACCTCGGCCCGCTCGTCGATAGACGACGCGACGTGACGAGTCGGCAGTAAGGTCATGCGTTCTCAATAGGCAGTGTTGCCATTCTGTTCCCCTATAAGTAACTGTCCAGGTAACAACCTGTATATTACATTTTTGGCTTGGAACATTCTAGCGTAAGACTGTTTGATATATGCATGTACTTAAAGTTTACTGAAGTGATACCGGATGTTTTTCAAAAGCGGCTCACCTCTATAACTTTTATATTTTTTTTTTGTTAAAATAACGAGATTTAGCATGTTAGTATAGGACATCGATCAGCATTGACTGACGTTGTCAATTACCTTCGGTCACTTTCTGTTTCACCGGGAATGACTATAATTTTTAATTTTTAAATAGTTAATTTTCTACTTACTTTCTCTTAAAAAATGTATTTTAAATTTTAATCTAGAGTGTTACGACAATAAATAACGAAAACCCTCGAAATTTTGACTCAAGTATTTGGAACAAAATTATTTATAAAAAATTGGTTTTTCCAAATATGCTAATAAGCCATTCTCGTTCCATTTGAAAAAGTTGAGTTGTGTTTAAAAATACAATTTGATCATCTTTTAACCGTCCATGATAAAAGACGAAAAATATTAGACGATCAGATCTATCTTTCCAGGGCTCCTTGATTAAAAATTAGTGGTTTTGAGATAGTTTGGTACTCTAGATTGAAATTTAAAATACTATTTTTTAGCTGGAAATGGTAATATGTAATCTATGTCATGTCATTCTATTCAAAATGTTATTTTCTCAGTGAAATAGGAAGTAACGGAAAATAACTGAATACGTCAATCAATCCCGATTTATGTCATATACCTACTGACATATCAAACTCGTCTTCTTATCTGCAAAAATGAAAAAGTTATTGGGGTGTACTTTCTATTTCAAAACACCCGGTATATACTCGTCTATCTACAATGTTTCTATTTCTATGTACGGTATCCAAAAGCTATTTGATAGAAAATGAAATATCACATAAAGAAGCACCTCAGAGCTACCGTACCATAAATTTGGGCACAACATAATAGCCTGTGCATACATGTTTTCCACAGGACTAATCAAGGGTGCCGCAACCGGAATCCTCGAAAACCTAAACATGAACGTACCGGCCGTTCGTCCGAAGACCCTGAAAAAACTGAAACGGATCTACGACAATAGCTCGACCTCCGACGACCTGAAAAGCGACAACGAAATCTCGTCCAGCTCGGAGAAGGAGTCCGACAATAAGGAGAACAGAGACGGCAAGACGGAACGTATGTCTGCGCTGAGTCCCTTCGACGAGCAGGAAGAATGGGCAAAAATCCAGGAAATCATGGCCTCGTTCGGCACGGGCATCGTTAGGGAGTCGGTGTTCGTTGCGGAACTGGAGAAGGAATTCCAGAGCCGGCTAATGACCATCTCCTGTTCCCAGAACAGTTTGAATAATGCGGCCGCAGTCGCCGCCGCGGCCGACTCGACAGTTGAAAAATGGTTGCAGAGGATCGGCATGGCCGATTACGCGGGCCTCTTTACGTCTAATGGATTCGATGATATTGGATTTTTGGTGAGTATGATGACTGATTCGGTTGCGTTTTTGTTATCTCTTTGAGAAAATAGGGAATAACTAAGGAAGATGCGATCTTCACAACCATAGATCATAATATAGGGTATTCCAATAAGAGGTTTCGGATGTTGATAACGAATAAAATATAAGTTTCATAACAGATCTAAAAGTTATTTATGGCATTGCGTAGCGGTATAGGGTGTCCCATTTTGATTGAATCGTACGGTATCTCAGTTATTAGTAAAGATAGGAGGATGCGGTTTGCACAAACTCGTTCCACTTTTTTGTCAAATGAAAGATGCTGTAAACAAAATTTTCATAGCCCCCTTCGTTTCTGAGCTACAGGATCTTTTCGAAAATTTTGTAATTTGGGACAGTCCCCGTATCTCCGTTATTGTGGATGATATCAAAAAGGTGAAAACTGATTCATGTAGAACTCTTTACGTAGAATACAGTGGCGTAGTCTGTTTTTCTACGTAAAAAATATTTTTGAAAATATGAACTAAAGTTATATTTTTTCAAATGGAACACCCCTGTATATTTATAAGTCATATGATCCGTCTTGCTATGAGCTTCTGAAAAATATATATCCCTCAATATTTACTGCAATATTTAAAATATATCATTTTTGATTAGTAGGCGTTTTTATAACAAAAAAATTAAAATGGTATTTACTAAAATAGTCATACACATATTAAAATTTTATTTGGGATTGATATATTCGAGGATATATTTAACTTTTGAACTGTTATCACTGAATCTGAAATATATTTTTCTTTTTTTTTTATAACGGAATTTATTATAACGGGATGGATTTGCAAATATGCAAAAGGCATTATTAGCTGGCATTTTTAAAGCATTTTCCAGGTGTTCGACATTGTTGTAGTTCTTCTTCTTCTAGTGCAGATCCATTAATGGATGTTTGCGATAACATTTTCCATTGCTTCTCAGTTCCATACCAATAGGTATGGTAGGCTATTAAGATCAGCAAAAAAAAGTTTTTTTTAATTTCATAAATGACCTAAATACAAAATATTTTCATGGTATCTGTCTGTCTGTCTGTAACACGATAATTCAAAAACCGCTGAACCGATTTTAACCAAATTTGGCACAAAAATACTGTGGCACCCGAGAATCTGGCCATTAGTTTTTGGTGGGGGTGGGGGATTGGTAAGGGTGTATGGGAGGGGGTTAAAAATTTAAAAAATCATAACTCCAAAATTATAGTAGCTAGCGGAACGCGGTTTCCAAATTAAGATTAGGAATAATATTTGCAACAAAATTTGTAATAACATCAAAATCAGTCAAAGTCGCAGTTTTTGAGATAATATATTTTAGTATGGGCGGCTATACGTGCCTCGCGGCGGCAATTTTTTAATTTCTTTTCAACATCCGAAACCTCTTATTGGAATACCCTTTATATACTTACGCGGATAGGTAAATAACTAGAAACCTGTCGTAGAGATATTGACGACGTATAATTATTTTATTTCTTTGTTGCATGCATGGTAGTGCTGCTCTACCCATCCTTGGTCAAAAACTAACGTCCATGCACCAAATTTCAATATGAAATTTAAAAATTCAAGGTGGTAGCATCTATCTTATTTTAAATGGAACACAAAGTATATTATTACATTTTTGGAAACTACTTTTGAAATTCATATCTCATAATTTTTCTTATACTAACTTAATATACTAAATTATACTAACCTATTGCTCTCTAATAGTTTGTGAGATAAAAAATTAAACGTGTCAAATTGACAAAAACATAATCGTGAATAAGCCTGGAATAAGCATTGGCAAAATCATGAATTAAACATTTTTAAAGTTGAAATTTGGCTTATAAGTTAACGAAAGTCAATATATTCGGTCTGTTTTTACAGAATGGAGTTTTAGATGATACTGATTTGACCAGCATGGGTATACTACCCAAGGAAGAACGTGATTTAATAATGGAGGCAGTAAAACAGTTGCCAGTCAAGATTCACGATCAGATTCCGAAGAATTGCAACAATAACGATCAGACCATCGTAAAAACCTGGCTGAGGAAGATTCATCTGGAACAGTATTTCGATACGTTCAACAAACATCTATATCACGACATGGAAAGGATCAAAAGAATATGGGATGTGGAGTTATCTGCCGTGTTAGATATCGAGAAAATTGGACATCGCAAGAGAATTTTGGCTAGCGTTAGCAACGGAGACGGAATTGTTACTGGACCGAAATTGGAAGAAATCAGTAGTGAAACGTCGTTACTGGTATGTATAATGTTTTGCATGATTTCTAGCGGCATTCGAGTAAACGTTTTTTCTGCAGATCAAGTCTTTTTCACAATCAATGACCATGAACATTCAAGCGATTTGTCTGTCAGTATTTTTTTAATCAATTTTTTTTCTTCCAAATTATTAGTAAAAACCCTGATGTATCAGTAAATTTGGAAAAATAATTCTATTCTAAATGAACCAATGTTTACGATAGGTACAGATAAAATACTGTTCAGGAATAAACTAAATGAATTTAAGCATTATTTGTTGCATTTGTAAAGGCAAATATCTTTAGTCAATAGTAATTGATGATAGTCCGTTGTTAGTCGAATATTTATATCATCGTCTTATATTCCTTTATATTATTGTTTTTTTTTTAATTCTGTTTATTCTGTTAAATTTATTGAATCAATTAATAGTTTTTAAAGAAAAATAAATTTAGTTGTAAAAAGTTAGACTAAAATTATGCAAAGTATTAATTTATCGAGATGGCATAATGAAATTCATATTTTTACACGCCTGAAACTTATTTGCACAAGACTAAATGCCATAATGTATTTTTAATAGCCTATTTATATTAATCTTTTATTTAGACATTGCCCCTATAAGGTCTCTGATCAAATTAAAAAGAACGTATTATAAAAATTGTTTAACTAACTTACTAATTTAGACTTAAAAATATAAACTTAAGTTGAGTAATTAGGGAGGGAAAATGTACAGAAATAACGTCACTTTGATAAATGGAAGACAACAAATTTGAAACTAACAAATTGTTGTTAAATTTATTAGAGTACCTTAAATTAACAAAGTAATCATACCTGGGTATACCGAGTATAATGGTATTTCTCCAGAGACCTTGAATTCTTCTTCCGGTCTGATATGCAATCTTGCAGGTTGGGGATCATTTGTACACTCTCTTCAAATTTTTGTTTAAATCGGTATTTTTCAGAAAACGTGCCCATTGAGTGGAATCATTGTTTTGTATCTCCTTTTTCTAGAAATAAAACTTAATATTTAATTTTCACAGAGAAAAAATACAAAAATAATTCAATAATTTAAAAGAAAAACCATTTTCAACATCTTTTTTTTGCGAAAAAACCTCATAGACGTATTCTTGGGGTCGAAATATACCAACCCTGAAAATATTTGCACTTATTTAAGACTCACCCTGTATGTAAAAAAATTAAAAGTATTTTACTCTTCCTATCCTTTCCTTGTATAACGGATTCGATACTTTACCTACCTGTTTCTTATTGTCCGCTTCTAGAAGGGCAGTAATCGATTGAGCCAGGACATTCCGTCGCCCTCGACTCAAAGCACCACTTCTACTAACAGTGGCAACACCGGCACGATCCGTCATCGGCACAAGAAGTCGAGACCGGCACCCCAGCCGCCGGTCAAACCGAAAGCCGACAAGAAAAGTTCGGAGATATTTGTGGGCGGCAGTAACTCGATCAAGAGCCAGTGGAGGCATCAGCCCATTCGGCTTATAACGGGCTCCGTCAAATACGCAGCTAATGTAAGTAGTTTTTGAGTTTTCTATTTTGTAATACTTATTTGTGGCTATTGCAATTGCCCGAAAACCATTGACCGAAGGAGAATTACTCGAAAAAATTCCGAAAGATTAGTTCCGCTAACAGAAAAAATACTTAATTACAATTGACAGAAATAAATATAAAATTCCCTGAAGTATCTCACAAAAGTAGCTCACCCGTATAACTTTTTAATTTTTTCAGATAAAAAACGAGATTTGGTATGTTAGTATATGACATAAATCAGGATTGATTGACTTATCAATTGTTTTCGGTCACTTCCTGTTTCACCGGAAATAACTACCAATTTTTATTTTGAAATGACATCTTCGGTATTTTATTACTTTGATAGAAAATGACATTCTGAATAGAGTGACATATCATATGTCAACTTATGACATTTTCAGTAAATGATCATAAATGTAACGATAATTTGACTCGAAACAACAAGTGTCCAAGTGTGTGGTACCAAATTATTCTTAAAAATGCTCTTTCCACATATGCTAATGAGCCATCCTTGTGCCATTTGAAAAAAAAATAGTTATGATTAACAATACGATTTGGACATCTTTAACCGGCCAGAACAAGACAGGACAAACATTAGAAAATCAAATCTATTTTTCCAAGTGTTTTTAACATAGAAATTTAAAATACGATTTTTTTAAAGCGAGAATGTCAAAAATTTACACATGATATGTCATTCTATTCAGAGTGTCATTTACTATCGAATAAAGTAAAAAATACCTAGGGTGTCATTTAAAAGTCAAAATTTGTAGTCATTTCCGGTGAAACAGGAAGTTAATGTATAGTCTATAAAATGAATAACTTTGAATTTTGACCGTTATTTTTTACCAACATGGCAAATATAAAATCCCTCTATCAAAAAAGTTACTGATATTCTTTAAGTATTCTTTAAATTGAGTGCCTGAACGAATCAGATAAGTAACTCTTTTTACTTTCTTGAAATAGAAAAGGAAAATAATAAAACAAGTGACAGTTCTTCTTCTTCTTGCAAAAATCAACACAAAATGGCATAATTGTCAAAAGTAAAATGTCATCAGCTTTTCACATTTCTAAATATCAGACCAATGCTGTCTCTAATAGAACAGCCTCGGGGCGAGATTTATGACGTCACGCTAATTAGATACGGATTAATAAATATGTTGTAGAATACATGGAAAACATAATTATTCCTCGTATTTTTGGTTTGTATTTTAAAAATGATATAGTTTACATGAAATATACATAATATACAGTTAATAAATATAATATATATACCTATTTATAGTAATAAATACTTTGGCAAATAAACTATGAACCATAAAAATGCAGCAAATGTTTTACAATATACAAATAATGAATAGGTACATAAGATAATGGGTAAAATATTAAATATATTTTAAATTTTGGGGTTTGAAAATCGATCTAATTGAACAAAAAACATTCAGTATATACTAATAGTGATGTATTATTATTTGCATTCACAAAATTTATATGTACATATATTTTTCAAGTATCAGTGTTCGGAAAATTATATTTGCAAATAATACAATATCAGAAAAAAATACGTCAGCGATGGCTATGAAATAAAGATCGCTGTCATTTTATAATGAAAATTATTCTAAAATTTTTTATTTTCTTGGGATTTAGGTTCGGGAAAAACGCTGATTAAGTTTTCATTTGGTTTTTCATAATTTTTTTTTGGTTAAAAAAAAAACGTTTCGGCTAGCATTATAGCCTTCATCAGTGTTGTGTCATATAAAAAAAATAGTGTCGAATATAATCCAAAAAATTGCATATAAAATATTCACACCACACACCACATAGTATTTACTGCAATTAATAAACTAATATAAACTTGTCAAAAGATGACCACATATTTTTTAAAATTATTATTCTTAACACTAAAACTATCTACATTGACTATGGAGTACGATTCCAGCGATAGTCAAATATAAGGAATAATTATGTTAGCGTGACGTCATAAATCTCTCTCCGAGGCTGTTCTATCAGAGACGGCATTGCGTCAGCATGGCCATAAGTTGCTAACCTAATAAAATTAACACTAGAAAAGCCCGCGGGAACTGTCAATTTCAAAGTTATTCGTTTCACAGACTATACAACTGTGTTTTTAACGAACACAGTTAATGGTTTTTTTTTGAGTATTGGATACATTTTGCCCTTTTGTATTACAAACATCCACAATGCGCCTTTTTTAAACATCGTGTAGAACAGGGTTGTATAAAAAATGGTAACTTGATATTAAGAAAATAGCGATAGCAACAGATTAACCGAGATACATATCGAAGACAAGCATAAACAGTATTTCTTGTCATTTGTTAATATTTCATAAAAAAAATATTTTTAGTATTGGGGATCAACTACAATTAAGGACTTTAAAGGAACCGAATCAAGTAAAAAGTCAATAGAAAAAATATTGAAATCGAAAGACCACTATTTGGAAGAGATTACTTTATCGATTTCATATAAAGGTGTCAAGTTTATTAATCCTTCTAATAAGGTAACATACCAAAACAAAAATACGGATTTTTAAGGTATATTAACTATGAATGCATTTTAGAACACAATTTGCGAACACGAAATTGTAAATATGAATTGCGCATGTCAGAATGACGACGAACAGTCCTACTTTGCTTACATCACCAAGGACAGTGATTTATACTATTGCCATGTTTTCCAGGCTATGAATTCTGTTAGTATAATTTCGGCATGCTTATCGATTTTTTTGTAACGTTTCATTAATTATAGGATCATGCGACGGAAATTATTTTAACTCTTGGACAGGCGTTTGAGTTAGCGTATCAAATGGCTTTGAGAGATCACGTGACAAGTAAAAGTAAAAATAAAAGTAGCACGGAGTACAATAGAAATGATAAACCGGTTGTCAGTCCTGGATCGGTATCTTCCCATAGCCGCGACTTTAAGGTAATCTTTTAGTGCCAGATGTACGAGGGGGGTCAATAAGTCTTTAGAAGAAGATAGAAGAAACAATTTTTTGCCGTATTTTTTCAACATAATCTCCTTATACCCAAGTAGCATTATTAGGCACAATTTAGGTAATGCTTCTAATAATCATAATCATGTCTGTTTCTCGACACAAAATGGGAACGGTATGCAACAAATAGGAAACATTTACCTATATATTTTATATGGCTTAATTACATGTATTTTCAATGCGGTGGCAGTAGCCGTTTTCTGGAATGTTTCGATGCGGAATCAAAACTTTTTGAAAAAATGTTTCGAAACATTTTCTTCAATTTGTGCCCAAGATGTTCCCGTTTTCAGCAACCACTGTTTCTAAAGGGGAAGAAACAAAATATCAAACTAAAATAATATGTCTGTGTGCGGTTTGGAATTTTTATTCATTATTTTATAAAATTGACATGAAGTCGGACACAAATCATCTACATTATATCATATTACTGCCTAAAAAGCGAGAAACTCGTGTTTCGAAAATGAATCGACGATAAATGGAAACCTTGTTTCCAAAATGTTTCGATTTAGTGCTACTTGTGTAGAAATTTCGAACTAGTCACCTGTCAACAACGCCAACCAAAACTTAAAAACGATTAAAAAAAAATGATTTACTTATTATAACACGATTAAAACATAAACATGTATTCCATTGTGGAAAAAAGAGAAAAAAAAACGTTTGCTGGTAACATTTTTCTTCGGTCTCCTGTTAGGTATGGGTAGTGGCTGTTATTACATTTAATCCTAAAACAAATCATCTCTGTAATGCGTATAATAAATAATTATAAACTCGCATAAGAAAAATCCGTATTTGTACTCACCATAATATTTATTCTGCTTTTTTAATAATAAATAAATAATTATAGTACTATAAAAATTTGAAGAATACTTAAACGCAAAAACTGCGGAACAAAATCAAAACAATAAAGTAAGGTTATGTTCTCATATTTGAATGTGAAATAAATTATGAAAAGTTTTTAGGCACAAAACGGGTACGAAATCTGTAAATTTGGGCCATATCTGTTTCTTAAAAGTTTCAAAAAATTTGTGACAAAGATCTTTAATGTTATACCTTAAGTAGCGAAACCATATTTTAGTAAAATGTTGCGAAACAAAAAAAGCGATTTATGTTACGAAACATATGTATCAAAAATGTGACGAAACTGTTTCGCAATGTTTCTCAGAAGATATTTTGTTTCGATTTTGTGTCTAAAAATGCTACATGGGTTCACAGTTCGATATACTTTACAAGATGCCCCTGTATTTTTTTAAGTCTTCTATTCAACATACGCGTTTGTTTGTGCTATGACCACCTCCTCTTTCTCCTGACGTGAACCGCTGTTCACATCCATTTTTTTAAATTTGGAAATAAAATGAGGTCACTCGGAGCCAAATCGGGTGAATAGGGTGGATGGTTTATTATTTAAAACATCAATTCCTCAATTTTCCTCAAAGCCAGTATCCGAAAGGGTTTTATAAGGGTTAGTTCTCCATCTCCGATATCGTCTCGCCCTCAGTGATGTGAAGTTCTGGTGTTTCATCATTTCCTCCACAGAACCCCTGTTTGTTTATTAGCGTCAATCTACTGACGTGTTTATTGGGAAGACAGTGCTTTGTTAAAACCCCCCGTGATAATCCGAAGATCTTCTTAGCCATGAGAAACTTCTTCGAGTATCTTAGACAGTTGGGAGATTCTCATTCCAGGTTACGGATGTTATGGGTTCTAGCTTCCAGATTCTTGAATTATTCTTTAAGTTAGTTTCCACTTGGGAAGCAGAACGGTTCTGGTGCAGTTAGTGGAGTGTTATTTTTTTCGCCTAATTTTTTCAGCTTCTCCAGACATTCTTTGACCAACTTCGAATATTACTGAGTTTATCGCTCTTAAGGCTGCTTGACTATTGGATAAGATGACCATTTTTTGTTTCCGATAGTTCCTATCTAAGAGAAGTTGTACGCATCTTTCGATGTCGTAGATTGCTGCCTGCAAGATGCTGGGTAGGTGTTCATTTGTTCGGAGTATTTACTTTTCGGCCCAAATACTCCTGGCCTCCTATCTGGCTTTCGGCCCAAGTTCTTGCTTTCGTTTTAGAAGCATCAGTATATTACGTTATGGTATGGTCTTTTTTACCTACTGAGGCAGACGTTTATCTCTTCCAATTCTTTTTATGAGATTGACAGATACCTAGTAAAAAATGACGCTTAATAATAACAGGTTACTAGCGACATCTCTAAGGACTTATTGACTCCCCCCTATCCCCGTATATTTGGTTCAGCAGATTAAGATTGTTTTTCAGGATTCAACTAGAACTACGGATATAAAACTCAACGGGCATCCTCTAAAGATAATGCCGCTTACTCTTTCTATCGCTAGCGAACCTTCTACCTCATCAGGTTCTGTTCCTCAACCTAGTCAAAACAAAACGCCAACAAAAATTGTAAGTAACGAATTTTCGGCATAGTAGAGTAATACGTGTGTAGTTAAAATAATATTTTTATATGATAGTTTCCAAGAAACTTATTTTAAAATTATATAACGTAGTTGCTCTCTTGGAGTATTTCATAAATTTTTGCTAGTTTGATGATTTAAAAATAAGTATCCATTCAAAATGGGATAAAATATTTCAAAACGTGCCATAAATGTTTAATACCTAAAAGGAAAAAATACACTGTCTGCCGCGAAAAATTTTTACCTAAAATTTTTATGTATTTTAAAAATTGAATTTTAAAATTTTAATATATCTTGTTCTAGTGCGCCGATTTTGGTGAAGTTAAGTTAAGCAATTTGTAGCTATATTATTTGACTTTTGAATTAAAAGTTCTGCAAATTAAAGTTCTGATCTGGCTATTATACGAGGAAAAACGAAATGTTAATATGTTTTCGAAACTTCGAAACAGTGGCCGTGCATATAAAGTAGGCAAAATGGCGTTGCCTACTTAAAGAAGAAATCATGAAATCTAACTTTATATTATTACATTATATCTCATTACTAATCCAACAGATATTAACATTTAAACATAACAATAAACATTTTTTATCTTAATTTTATTTTAGAGATTACCTAATAAGATATATTTAAATTATTTTCGACTTATGCTGTTACTGCGCAATTCCTATACCGGGTGGTAAATCGTCGTTGGAAACAGAAAATTCCATGCAAATTTTGAACTGTCCAGATATTGGCTTTCCTATTGATTTTATAGCGAAGTCGTAAAGAGATTTTTTAAGGTCGGCGTTTGGTAAACACACATGCCAAATTTGAACAATTATTTACCAGACGATTTTGAGTAATTTGAGAAAAACCGAATGAATTTTTAAATTAAAACTAAATAGGTAACAATCAAATACCAGTCGAAAATCGACATGTCTTAAATTGCCAGCGTCATTTTCGAACGCACAAAACATCCCCCTTTAGAACTTCGTCTATCATGTTAAGAAATGAAAGTAAATAATAAAGCGCCTCTTGTGTTTGTTCGCATTCAAAAAATTTCAATTAATGCCTGTATATATTTTTAATATATTTTTTAAATTTACATTTTTTTAATTAAAAAGTAATATATTACATTTAAATGGAATATATTACATAACAATTATGTCAATTATAGGATTACAAGCTTGTTTTCTAACATTTTTTAAATAAAATTTAGAAATTATAAAATTTCAATATATGTATATTTGTCGTAGGTATGAAAAAAGCGTATACCGAAAAAAATAAAATATAAAATGGACAAACGCTTACTTACATTGCAATAAAACTTCCACTTTTAATTTTGCAATCCAAACGCAATATTTCTATTTCGCAAATAAAAATATCCGACAACACTAAAATCACTGAAACTTCCGCGGCTGACAACGAAAACTGAAAAATATAACGGCACTTTTTGTTTTGGACCTGCATATTAACATTACGCTGTACTATTATGTGTTTGTTGTTGAAATAATATAAAATATCTAATTATAACTTGTAAATTTTAATATTTTAACATGATTTTTAACTACTTTTGACAATAACTAACTTTTTATCAAGATGACATTTTAGACGGTAACTGACATATATGTCATAATATTTGAATCTTAAATATGTATGTCAGAGATGTATGTAATATAATTTAAATTACTATAATGCAACTTTATATTAAGAAAACATTTATACATTCACAAAATAATACAAAGTCTAATAATATAGTTTAAAAACAATGAATATTGAATTAAAATTGAAAAAGCTAAGCGCGACCCCTTGTGTCAAAATTAAATAATTAAATTTACGCAATTTTTACTCCATTTGATGACCGGTGGCGCCTCTAGTGTTTGTTCGGGCGGTTGGTCTTTTACTCCCGCTTATGGCCATTAAAGAAAAAGTTCTAAAGGGGGATGTTTTGTGTTCGAACGAGGGGTAAACCGCAGAGGGAAAAGTGTACACCGTAATTCCTTTTACTCAAATAATTCCTCAGAATTCCTCGTAATTCCTTCGGAATTCCTTTGGAATTCCTGGTCTTCAAGGTCAAGGTCAATCATTCAAGGTCTTCCTTGGAATTAAATTGGTTTTGAACTCGGTAACTCTTTCAGTCTGAACCAGCGTTGCCACCTCGGTTTCGCAGTTCCGCTATGAATTTTCTGGTGATTTTTATAAATGTCTAATGTCTCTATAAGTACTAGATCTAACAATAAAAAGTACTATTACGAGATTTACGTTTTTTTAGTTAAATTTTAGTACCAATAGGGGATCATGAGGTAAAAATACTGGAAATATGTCGGCACTTACTTATTAAAATTAATTTTTCTCGGGATTTTTTGAAAATGAGAGGTACCTAGTTATACTCGTATCTATAGGAAAGGAAATTAATAAAACTTCAGTTGCACGTCATAATACGATCACCAGTAAATTCCATAAGATTACGCATGGTATCATTGATGAAGTGCACCTAAAGTTGTATTAATTTTCCTATAGTATATACCTAGGTATTATTCCGAGGAAATGAAAAAATCAACTTTACACTTTCTGGAGTACTGAATAAAAAAATCTTATGAGGGTTTCTTTAAAATGGCGAAATCAGGGAACGTTATAACTAGATCTCTCGGGGGTGGTTCGGCCGTACTATTGGAAAATATTTTAGATATATAATCGAGGGTACAATATTAAATTAAAAGAATATCTAACCTGTAGATATTTGATATTGTGAAATTTTGGAAGCGAAAACGAAAAACGGATAGTAAAAAATCGCCTGCAAAACGTTTTTTCTTTAAATTTAGTACTACCTATTATAGTATTCATGGTTTACTAATGTTCGTTAATTTTTTATAAAGTTGCTTGTAATTCCTCTTAATTCCTGTGGAACACCTCTAAATTTCTAAGGAATTCCTTGGAATTCATTGGAATTCTCACGGAAATAATTGGAATTCCTAGTAATTCCTATGGAATTCCTTGGAATTCCTCGTAATTCCTTGGAATTCCTGTAGAATTCCTTCATAGTGTACACCATAATTCCTCTGCGGTTTACCCCTCGTGTTCGAACGTTTTTATTAAAATTTTAATATTCAGTACTAGTAATAATTTATTGTTATACACGTAAAGAAAAAGTGAGCACGATAAAATGGCACTACGCGGGAAATAGTTTAGAAAGTGTATCCGACATGTTTCAGTTAATTTTCCCTGAATCTTAAAATTAAATTATTTTTGACAATGACAAAATTATAGTTTGTAAACCTAAGGTATGTCAGTTTTTGACTGGTGTTTGATTGTTACCTGTTCGATTTTAATTTGAAAATAGATGCATTCTTTCTTAAATTACTGAAAATCGGCTGGTCCAAAGTTGTTCAAATTTGGCAAACCTTTAAAAAATCTATTTACGATTCAAAGGAAAATCAATAGGGTAGCCAATATTTGAATAGTTCAAAAATTGCATGGGATATCCTATATTTCCAACGACGCGACGATGCACCACCCGGTATACTATTTCCTTGTAGAAGAACTTTATATGATTTATGCGAAGATGGATTGATTTACTTTATATTGTCTCAATGGGATATTAAGCGGTTTTGCGAATCTCCTCGACCAATTTTAGCATTAAAAATATGCCTACGTTTTTGGTCCTAATCATCACACCCATAAAATAATTAACTAAAAAGAAGTGTCAACTCTGTGTTAAATCGTGGAAACACGATACGCCACCGAAAGCCTTCGTTGTCGTCTGGAGAACTAATTTTCCAATTGACAGGTTGACATGATAAGGACATGATGGCTTAATTTTCATTTCCGTTTCCGGTTATTCAATGGCGGGCCCTCTTTCAGTTCAAATGTATTTTGTATTTTTCTTTTCATAAATAAAACCAAAAATAATTTATTCACATATATTTATTTGAAATATGGAACAACGTGACTAAATAAATATAAAAATATAGAGGATTGTATTGTTTCAATACCAATTAGTTAATTATATGTACTTTTAACGTAAATTAGTTAAGGTATAAGCATGACTTACAGTAATTTGTAAATAAACACACGTATTCGCAGACTTCAAGGACAGAAAACGGACACAGGGACATGAAAACGGGAGCCTTATACAAAAACCTGGGTATACCAAAACCTGAAAACAGAAAAACAAATTTTTTTATACTAAAATTAACAATGTAAAAATATCAATATTAAATTTATTTAATATTGATATATTAGGTATAAAATATAAATATACTGTTTAAAAAAGCGTCCATTATTCCCAAAGAGACCTGGCTTATAAATCAAAAAGAAGCAAAAAGAGACTTTTAGTCGGATAACATAATCAGATTATCAGTCCGATTTATTGCATTATTGACAATAAATCGCACATACTGGAGATAACTAATGTTGGCTATAGTTAAAAATGATCTTACCTTGCTGTAAATTGTTTCCATTTTCAAAAAAATCGCCGATCAAAGAGATTATAACACCATTTTCTTGCATCTAAAAAATTTAAAAACTGTTTATTTACTACCTATTTTTCATATACATGGGACATACCTATTACTGCAGAAACGTCATTTTCTCCAGGATTCTTCATGTAATACATATTTTATATACTTTATTACCTTTATAATTATAAATTTCAGCCGAAATATTAAATTGAACTCAAAACGAAACTAAACGGAATGAATTAAAATGGCGTCGAATATTTTCGAATTTGTTCTAGAACAAATCTGAAGTTGTCTCTGAAACTGAAATCTGTCAATTCTAAACTGTGAAGTTAGACAATAGTTAGACAAAAACAATGCTGTCCTTGTCTAGGCGGCCATACTTGTCATGAGGGGAATGACACTAATGATTGTTTACAATTTTCCTATTTCACTGTCACCCCCCTGATCACACTTACAAAAATCTATATTGCTTTTATGTCACTTTCATCAAAGAGTCAGTTTATTGTTTGTTGACAGTTAGTCTAGCAGAAATGGTTTTAAGCACTGTTGCCAACTTGCGTTTTTTTTTCAGTTTAGCGGGAAGAAAATCATTTTACGGCTAGTGTTTTTTCAACGGTTTAAATTTTTGAACAAGCAAAATTGTCCCCAAAATTAATTAACAAATTGCTTAAAAACTTATTAAAATCGGCCCATTGAAATATATTGGACTTTAAAGTACAGGGTGGTCAAAATTGGTCTGCTTTAACAGAGAAAACCTATTTCCTGACTAGATAGAGCAAAATCGACATAGATGTCATGGGCTCGATTTCTCAGAAACGTTTAATGGCCTAACCGCCTGTTCATATTGTCACTGCCAACCGAGATATGGAGTCTTTTTGAATTTTTTACCATTTGGAAAATTGCCCATAACTTTTGTATTTCCCGTAATAATAAAATTTTGTAAAAACTTTTTTAATCACAATCCAGTGGCGTAGTCAGTTTCTTTCTATACTTGCTTTTTTAGTCAGAAATAATAAGAAATATAATTTTTTAAATGGAAATCATAGTTGGCTATGAACTTAAAAAAATGCTGGCGTTTAACCCTTTCCAACAATATAAAGTTATGTGTATTTATTTCTAAAAATGAGAGAAATATTACGTTTTTTATTTTTGTATCGAAGCGGGCCTTGATTTTGTATTGACCTATAGTTTGGCCTAATTATTTTTTATCACAATTTAATATTCTATATCATTATTTATCTGCATAATTAAAGACTTTTGAAAAGGTAAATCAACATTCTATATTAGTATTACCATTTACAATTAAAAAGCCAGGCTTACAACTGCACTATTAAATGGAGAATTTAGAGAAAATTCGATTGGAACAAAGGATCCCATATGTTGGCCTGCTAGGTCCTGGGATGTAACTCCTTTCGACTTTTTTTATGGGGGAAATTAAAAAGCCTTATTTATAAGGGAAGAACCATTGGGAGAGAAGAATTACAGAAGGCTACTAGGCAAGCTTTTGGACTTATTGCACCAGTTCGCCTAATAAATTGTTGTAACTCTGTGCGCAAAAGATGTTTATTGTGTATTCAACAAGGGTGTACTCAGTTTTCAATCTTTGATGATTTTTTTTCGAAAACCATATTCGTCACTCAAAAAATACTTTTTTTTCTAGTTTTATTCTTTGTTTATTGTGTCGATTTCAATTGTAATTACTAATACTAATATAGAATGTTAATTTACCTTTTCAAAAGTCATTAATTATGCAGATAAATAATATAGAATATTAAATTGTGATAAAAAATAATTAGGCAAATAGGTCAACACAAAATCAAGGCCCGCTTCGATATAAAGATCAAAAACCTAATATTTCTGTCATTCTTAGAAATAGATGTTCATAACTTTAGATCAGTTCATAGCCAACTATGATTTCCATTTAAAAAAACTATATTTTTTATTATTTCTGACAAAAAGAGCAAGCATAGAAAAAAAACTGACTACCCCACTGGATTGTGCCTAAAAAGTGCCTTAATAACGTTTTTACAGAATTTTATTATTCCGCAAAATAAAAAAGTTATGGGCAATTTTCAAAATGGTAAAAAATTCAAAAAGACCCCGTATCTCAGTTGGCAGTGAAAATATCAACAGGCGGTTTATGCCATTAAACGTTTCTCAGAAATCGAGCTCATGACATCTAGTCGGTTTTGCTCTATCTAGTCAGGAAATAGGTTTTCTCTGTTAAAACAGACCAATTTCGACCATCCTGTACAGTGTGTCCCATTTTGGTTGAAATCATAGGGTATCTCCGTTATTAGTGAAGATAGAAGGGTGCGGTTTGCACAAACCTGTCCCACTTTTTCGTCAAACGGAAGATGCTGCAAACAAAATTTTCATAGCCCTCTTCATTTCTGAGCTACAAGGTCTTTTCAAAAATTTTGCAATTTGGGACATCCCCTGTATCTCTGTTATTGTTAAAGGTATCGAGAAGGCGAAAACTGCTTATTGTAGAACTTTTTACGTAGAATACAGTGGCGTAGTCCGTTTTTCTACCAAAAAAATATTTTGAAAATATGAACTAAAGTTATGTTTTTTTCAAATGGAACACCCTGTATATTTATAAATCATATGATCTGTCTTGCTACGAGCTTCTCAAAATATATATCACTCTATATTTATTTTTACTATTTACTGCAATATTTAATAATAATCATTTTCTTATTAGTAGGCCGTGATAAATAACAAAAAATCAAAATGGTATTTACTAAAATAGTCATACACATATTAAAATTTATTTGGGATTGGTATATTCTACTTTTGAAAAAATATGTTACCACTGAAACTGTGAATATATTTTTCTTTATTTTATAACGGGATGGGTTTGCAAATATCTAAATCTTGAATTATTAAAGCATTTTTCAGGTGTTCGACATTGCTGTAGTGCCCACGATATATTTCGTATTTCAAAAAATCCCCAAAATCAGAAATCGAGAACGGCGAAATCCGGGAATCGAGGAGGCTATCAATATGCGTTCATTGGTTCCAATTCATTGATTTGAAAAATAATAATTTAACAGTATTCTAATATTTCCATAGTTATGAGGGGGAATGTTCCCCATCTTGCTGAAAGTATATTTCACGTCAATTAGCTAAAGGAATGTCTAAAATTTCCGATACGATAGATTATTCTTACGTATACACGTATTCCAAGATTTACAAATAGCGGTAGAGAGTTAAGTTTCCCTAATATATAAAGAATTTATTAACGGCTCCCAAAATAAAACAAGAGACAGATAGCAGTATACTTTTAATAATTCTTTAGTTTCTTTTATTATCAATCATGGCCTACTAATAAATATATGATCTTTTAATAAAAACTTTTAAATATTGCAGTAAATAGTGAAAAAATAAATATAGAGTGATATATATTTTGAGAAGCTTATGGCAAGACAGATCATATGATTTATAAATATACAGGGTGTTCCATTTAAAAACATAACTTTTAGTTCATATTTTCAAAAATGTTTTTTTGGTAGAAAAACAGACTACGCCACTGTATTCTACGTAAAAAGTTCTACAATAAACAGTTTTCATCTTCTCGATAGCTTTAACAATAACAGAGATACAGGAGGTGTCCCAAATTGCAAATTTTTCCTAAAAAGACCCTGTAGCTCGGAAACGAAGAGGGCTATGAAAATTTTGTTTACGGCATCTTCCGTTTGACAAAAAAGTGAGACAGGTTTGTGCAAACCGCTCCCTTCTATCTTCACTAATAACGGAGATACCGTATGATTTCAACCAAAATGGGACACCCCTTACATGAAAATTTTAAGGTGTCCTTTTTTTGTCGGTCAGTGTATATAATATCGCACAAGGATATTTAGAAATACATCTTTTTATACTACTGTTTATCTATATGTCATGTTGGAACAAGTAGAATTTGTACACTAATACGAAGTATTTTCAGTAAAAACTTTTATCTGAATGAAAATACCTATACAATTTAAGATTATAAGCTCTATTTAGTGGTTGTTGAAAAAGCTTTAAATTTGCTTCAGTAATATATTTCACTAGGATTAAGGATTTATACCGTTATTAAGAGAAAATCAAAATTTTATCAAATGTCTTTGATAATCGTGTTGAGATATCTGTAAATTGGATATCTATATATGTATTTTTTGTTATTACAGTATTTTTTGCAACTTTTTGAAAAATATTTGTAAATATATACAAATTTACGATAGATATATCCACATTAAATAACACTATTATATACTATAAATTTTTTTTTCAATTTTTTTACTGATTTTTAATATTATACATTGACTTAAAATAAAATATAGACTACACTATTTACATCTCAACGCGGTCAAACAATCTTTTTTGTACACGTGTTTACTTCTGGGTACAGTCGACCGAGCCTTCCCCATCCAGCCTATGTTGTCACGTCTTTAATATTATCAATATTTTTTTTCTTGTTATACACATATATTGAGATATTAATACTACAGTTTAATAAAGTAGGTTTTAATATTCCATAGATGTATTAAATAAATAGTCCTTATACTACTAAATTATAAGTCGGATACTGTTTAAAAAGGATAAATTCTTTACAATATGACAACACCGATTAGAGGCGAGGGAGCCTATTCATTCATTTATTACCTTGTAGTACGCGTCGCACGTGTGCGGTAAAGCTTTGTTGCCGCTATGTCCCCGGCTGTATTAACGCATTTTCTTAGCTTGTAGTCCTTAAGTGTTTATTTTATTGACTTTTTCTGTTCAAGAACTATAAAATATGGTTCGCCAGTGCCAAATTTGCAAGAAATTTCACTTTAATAATCCATTTAAGACTTGAAACGACTTTCGACCTATAGTCAACTCTGAATTTACCCATTAGGAGTCAGTGGCGTTGTTGTAGAAAGGCGCTTATTTAGATAATATTTTAGTAAAATGTAAAATCTGAATTTTTTCTCTTACATTACATTATTTACTTACTTACATTGTAACAAAATCATAATTATAACCCTGTTATAATTAATAATGTTTTTATTAAAAAATATATTCCGGTTTATTCTAAAATTATCTTCAGAATCTAAAATAACATACAAGAATTTTAAAATGATATTACATTATGAAACAATATTTTTTTAATATACCGGGTCGTCTCAAAAGTGGCTCACCCCTATAACTTTTTTATTTTTTCAGATAAAAAAAACAGATTTGTATGTTAGTAGGTATATGACATAAATTAGGATTTATTGACGTATTCAATTGTTTTTGGTCTCTTCCTGTTTCACCGAAATGATTACATCTTTTGATTTTTAAAGACACCCTCGGTATATTGCTACTTTATTCGATAAAAAATGACACTCTGAATAGAATGACATATCATATGTCAACTTTTGACATTGTCGCTTAAAAACAAATCGTATTTTAAATTTCAATCCAGGTTGCCATGGTGTTGTTAAAAACACTAAGTTTTAATCAAGGAGCCTTGGAAAAATAGTTTTGATCGTCTAATGGGTTTCGTGTCTTGTCTAGGCCGGTTAAAAGGTGTACAAATCGTATTTTTAATCATACATGTAATAATTTTTTCAAATAGAACAAGGGTGATTCATTAGCATATTTGGAAAAAGCATTTTTTTATGAATATATTGATACCACACACTTGGTATTTCGAGTCAAATTGTCGTTATGAACCGCATGTTACCATTACAATTAAACCATTTGCATTTTCTGTCGAATAAAGTAGAAATATACCGAGGGTGCCGTTAAAAATTAAAAGTTATAGTCATTTCCGGTGAAACAGGAAGTCACCAAAAACAATTGAATGCGTCAATCAATCCTAATTTATGTCATAGACTAACATACTAAATCTTGTTATTACAACAATCATATTTTTTTTTTCTCTCCCTGTCGCCGATTCTATTATATCTGTGGAATAGATCCTGGTTTGATTAATATTAGGGGTTGTAAATATTTGACTAAAATTAATAATTTATTATTAATTTAAATCGAAATTACGTAATTTTTGAAATTAATAATTTATTATTAATTTCAAAAATTACGTAATTTCGATTATAAAATTTCTTCTATAACGTGTATTTTATTATTTTTATCCATTTTGGACTCTAAGACGTTTTTTCTAAACTTTTATTTAAAAAACCTGTCCTAAATCTTAATAAAATATAAAAAAGTTTAAATACGATATATTTTTAATTTAATTATAGCTTCATTAGAATAAAAAAATTACCCGGCTATGATACGGAGAGTTCAGGTGTACTTGAGAAACAAAAGACAGTGTTGTGTTTCTCGGCAGAGTCGTCAGGGAACGACCGTTATGACAGAGACAACCTATCTATCGCTCGTGTCGCACTCGTTATCACCTAAAACAATAACACCACAATAACAAGACATTGTCTGACCGCACGTTCCAGCTATTTATGAATGAGATGCTCAGTCTATATTTTATTTTAAGTCTATGGTGTAACTTGTTTTATACACTGCCGCTACAGAAAGTATCTGTTTGTAACTCCTCGATAACACGTAGTTTATAAGTCAAGCTTATTGTTCATAAATAATAGATGATATTTTTAAGTATTTATGATATTTATGCATTTTATTGTAAGTACTGCCAAATTGTAAAAATTAATAAGAATTTGAAATTTGAACAGTACATATTACAACCGTGTAAATAGAAGCAATAAATAAAAAGGCAACTTGACACCAATTTCCAAATATCTCTTTCTCTATGTATATAATATAGAATTAGAACATATAACATTTAAAACAGTGCTCAACTAATTGGGGAGCAATATCTAATTCATATAATGGAAAATTACAAAAATTTTCTTTTTTCGTTATTTTTGTATAAGTACTTTTATAATCTCAGATATTTAGGACTCAATATTTTATTTTTGGCTAGTCCATTGTTCTAGATTTCCATTAAAGATATTTCTTCATTTCTAGGATAGTAGTCTTGTATTTTTTGTATGTAGAATTAAAACAGATTTCTGCAAACTATTTGCATTACAGTTTTTCTTTTTATATCTGATATATATATATATTTTAATACTATCAGTTTTAAAATAATAAAAGATTAATAATCAGTAATATACATGAAATATTTGTATATTGTTATGGGATTGCATACAGTTGTAATCTGGGATTAATAAATTAAATATGTTTATGTGTATCCGAAAATTCGATGTTTTGGTTTGGAATTAATATTTTTCTATTTATTATCAGTAGAGCTACATTGTGAGTTGGTATTTATTTTATAATTCCAAAATTATTAACATAAAAGCTAAATATTCTATTAATCTATGATTTTTCAGTCTCATTGACCTTTTGGTCAAAATGTATATACAGGGTTGTTCACCACATGCGACACGTAGTATTGTAGCTAAATGGTTAGATTTTTAAAAATTGTAAGTTTTGTGTTCGTTGAAGGACTATTAGAGCTACAATTTAAAAATATTTTTACACGATACAGAGTGTACCAAATAAATAGAAAATATAAAAGTTGGGGTTTTTTAACTGGAACACCCTGTATATTATTACATTTTTACTTTCTACGATTAAAATAAAGGTAAATTTGATTAAGGTTTTTCACCCTTAAACTCTACCGTTTTTGAAATATTTTCAATTTTGTGAAATTTCAGTAAAAATTTTAAGGTTTCATTTCTCCAAGGGTATCAAAGTTTTTAATACCAAATATTTACTGAAGTTTAGTTATTGATCAGTTATTGTGTTGCAATAATAAAAATAATAAAAATAATACTGCCTCATTACAGAATATCTATAAATTTATCTTAAATAATTTCTAGCTTTAAACGGCAATAACTTGTTTAATTTAAATGGAACACCCTGTATATTTTAGTAGAATCAGATCCACAATTTAATTGTCCATTAAAATTGTATTATACCATTTTTACCTATCCTTTCAAGTTTTCCTAGAAAATGCATTTTCTTATAATTTAGACCTCATTTATCAATATACCCATGGAATATTGACATTTTAGATTTTTTTAAAGCAACAAATGTACAAAATGTACAGGTGCTAAAATCAAAACGATAATATTACCAGCCTATTTGTATAAAAAAAACTATTTAAATCTTTATAAAAGAGTCTACCATTAATTAAATATACCACCATTGTTTCCGCCCAAATATTAATTAATTACATATTTAATTGTGTTAGTTAATAAATTATTCTAAATAAATATGGATTTGGAATCAGAAATCAATATAATAATAAGTTATGAAAATGAACGTCTCTATTGTTATAGATAAACATTCGTCAAAAAATGAAATAAAATTTTTAAGATGTTGCTTTCTACCACACTGTCTAATACACATACAAAATTAAGTTTTTTAGTATTTGCACCAATTATTATTAATCAACGCAAACAGTCAATTAATGTAGTTTGAATACTGGAATCATATTAATTGATATTAAAGGGGGACCTTTAATATTTAAACATTTTTTTAAATTTTTTAATGACATAAACGAACTATATCGACAATATTAGTATCTGTACTCTATATAAATTTGTTACATCTTTAAAAATAATCAAAAATGTCATTATTCCATGGGTATATTGATAATTGAGGTCTAAAGTATAAGAAAATGCATTTTCTACGAAAACCTGAAGACATAGGTAAAAAATGATATAATACAATTTGATAGACAATTAAATTGTGCATCTGATTCTCATAAAATAAACAGGATGTTCCATTTAAATTAAAGAAGTTATTGCCGTTTAAAGCTAGTTATTATATTAAATAAATTTTTAGACACTCTGTATAAGGTAGTATAATTCTTATTATTGCAACACAAAATATAGTAAATAGAAAAACTTCAGTACAATGTTTGGGTTTAAAAACTATACGCCTAGAGAAATAAAGCATTAAAATTATTACTGTATTATGACAAAAACCTAAATATTTAAAAAACGGTAAGATTAAAATGCGGTAAACCTTAATCAAATTTATCTTTATTTTAATCGTAGAAACTAAAAATGTAACAATATACAGGGTGTGTTCCATTTAAAAAAATACAACTTTGATATTTTTTTATGACACTCTGTATCTTGTACTTACAATTTGCAAAAATCTAATAGTTTAGCTACAATACTTCGCGTCGTATGTGGTGAACAATCCTGTATACAGTATGTCTTCAAATTGTCTTTACAAGAGGAAAAACTTTTTTATTATTGATATTTTGAGGAAAATGCATTCTTCAGAAAAAAAATTTGCTTTTTCTCAAATGGTTAATTCACTTTTACCTGTCCAAATTTCCAAACTGTTTTAGAGAAATTAAAAAAAAACATGTAAATATATATTATGTAGTTGAATTTTTAAGTCCTAAAAATCAAAACGCGTTTCTATGGTAATATAATATCGTGTTCATTTTATTGATAGAGTTTTAATTAAGGTTCTATCTTCTGCTCTTTTAAAATGTTAAAGAAACGCAATATTTATTTTGTTCAATGTTATGAAATGAGTGATAATCGGAAAATGTGTTACTTTAACAAAAGCAAAAATATGACGTTAATCAAAATGAATAATAACAACCTATCAAAGAATGAAATCAAAATTATATTACTATAGAAAAGCCTTCTGATTTTTAGGACTTCGAAAAAATTCAACTACATTTTCATGTTTTTTTTTTAATTTTCTCTATAACGGTATTGAAATTTTGAAAAGTATAAACGGGATTAACCATTTTGGAGCAACCCATTTTTTTTTATAAAGAATCAATGCATTTTCTCAAAATGTCAATAATAAAAAAGTTTTTCCTCTTGAAAAGACAATACTGTAGATACCGGGGACATACTGTAGATACTGGAACAGATTGGCCATTCTGTTAGTAATGTAAATTCTTAAAGAAGTTAACCTATTGCAATTTCCTTAAATTCTTGTAGAATTGTGTTTTGTTTTATTTTTATTTTTCTATATGTACATACATAATAATATACTGTTTTATAAAATTTTGGCATTCTAGTTTTGTCTGGCTCAAACTCGATAGCCCTATTTAAAAAAAATGTAATATAAATGTTTAGGCATGGTTAATAGCAGCTTTCAAAGTTTATATTTAGCAGGGTCTAAAAGTTAATTATTAGATTGGATGTAAAAACAATATATTAAACGTTGCAAAAATTGCCAAGTTTATGATTTTTGTTTTTTATTACGGTTTAGTAGGTGTTTCGTTTAATATAATAATTTGTAATATCAACATTTGTGTCATTATTATATACCATATCGGCAAGCGACAGTCTTGGGTCGGTATTTACGTGTTGATAGTTTAAAATTACGAAGTGTTTACATAACCACTTAATCCGAGGCTATATTTCAAGCGCTTGTGAAAATAATCTACATTCTTGGTTCAGTACATATTATTGTACTGAACATATGACTTTACTCTTCGTTAACACGAAAATCTGCACCCAAAGCCAGACCTTGCCGACCCTGTATAAAGAAAATAGTGTATATTAGAGACTTATATTTAATGATTTATTTTTTGTCGCGATAATCATAGGTAAAAATGAATGGAAATTATTTTAAAAATGAAGCTATTTTTGTTAATTGAGTATTACTTTGTTTTTTTGTAATTTATATTGAAACTTTGCAGCTTAATTTTGTATACGATTTTGTTAAATTATTATCAGCTAATAAACATTGAAAAAGTAGTCTCGATTTTTCTTTTCCTTTTATTAAGCAGACTGTATAAATACAAGGTAGAGGTGGGAATCCTAGTTCTTTTTGAGGAACTAGTTCCTTTGTTCTAGTTCCTCCAGAGGAATAGTTCCTTGAACTAGGTCCTTAGTTCACATTGGTTCCCGGCTAACACAGGCTTGCAATATTATTATTGTACGCAGCAGTGAACGCAACTTCTACTGCTAGCCAGACGGCCAGTTCCAAAAAGCATGACAAAATATATATTAAAGAAACAGATTTCTTAAAATTCTCTCTTGAAAACGTTGCTAGACTATAATTTTGTAGATATTTTATGTTTTCCGAGTTCAAAAAAAAATAATTAGACCATCTAAATACCTATAATTGAACTAGTCAAATAAAACGTTTTAACACAAACGGAGTTTTCCGTTTTTCAGTAACATTGAATCAGTCTTTATCTTTATCATTATATTGAATAACTAGGTATGACAGTATATAAAATTATTAATTACTAGGAAACTTGGCTTTTCTAATTTATCTTTGTTTGCACATCTGTAGCTTATCGTAAATTCAGAATATGATCACGTACAAATTTATATGGAATTTGAAGAGTCTATCTCCAAAATGTGTAATAAATATATAAAAAATAAAGATGACTATTTATCCATATGATCTATATCTACTAGTTATCTATAAAGTATATGAATTAAAATACCTCTGTGGCGGGTTCATTTCCTGAAAAGACTTGACTCCCTTGTACATTAGTAACTCACAGTTTACTAGTCATCTCCTCCAATCCTATGTGTGAACTCTCTGACTGTTCCTGAACCGTTACCTACCGATCTTATCTTATGTTTAGGAATGGCGATAAACGCAGCTTCTATTTCCAGCGCCCTGACGAGCTGCGCTCTTGGTCGAAAATCGAGTTGTTTGCAGCATCCTCTGTAATTCGTTGTCCCTCAGCCCGCCGATAAGGCACTGGGCAGCGAGTTCCTCCCCAAACACTTCCGTTGCTTCTGGATATGCTAGGTGTACCAGCCGACGGAAGTCTGTTTCAAATTCCTGCAGATTCTCTCCGGACCTCTGCACGTGTGTCTTGATCTGGGCTTGGTAAAGTTGGCGTCGATATTGGTCGCCATATCTTTGGTCTAGTACAGCAACTAAAGTTTTGTAGTTCTGCTGTTGGGCTATAGGAATTGTACGTAGCAGTTCAGGGCAGGGCCACGCAGTGAGATAACATGTGTCGCTGCTTTCTCCTGATCAGTTCATCCATTGGCAGCTGCAGCGGCGGCGCGGCGGCTGCCGCAAACTGATGTTTGTCCATGGTATCACTTGGTTTTTTTGCCATTAGAAGAAACACCACTGCGTTGATCAAACAGAGACCGATTTGCCAGTGAAACTTTACTTATAGAAGAAATGTGCCTAACCGACAAAAAATGCTTAAGGTTTCTGGAGGTATATCACATCTCAAAAAAAAACATAGAAACAAAGAAAAAAATATTAATTTTTACTAATATTTATTTATATTATGTTTATTAAAATCAAAGAATTGTTAGTCCTACATTACTAATCCCTACAGATGCCTGAGCAATACATTTATTTATATCAGATTGGATTAAAAAAGTCTCTAATTTTTATTTTAGAAGCTATCGGTTCTTTCATCATATTTTTTGTTTTGGTAAAATATACTCTGTGCCCTATGTCCCATGAATGTTGACACATTTTAGATTTGTAAAAATCCCCCTTTTTTAAATAATCTTTATGTTCTTTAATTCAAATATTTAACGGTCATTTATTTCACTAATATACAGAGAGCAAAAATGCAGATAATCAAGTATTATTCAAGCCCTGATTGTTTTGCTTCAATTTGCAATAGGCCAATTGTTACAGTCGTAAAATCAAGTGTAAATATGATGCTGGCAGGTTGTCAACGACTCTTGACCGAAACTCTCTGCCGTTGAAGTAGGGGAGAGCGGTCTTTAAAGAAAAACAAGCGACATTTACGATCAACATAATTTGGATGTGACAATGGAAATACTACCGTGTTTAGTCGTCATGCCGTATGGCAAGCGAGTAATGGGAACTGGGGTCAGTGACGCCTCGGGAGGGTGGCTAAGTATTTTATTTATTTAGAAAAATATAATAATATATATAATTGTATATTAAAATACCAATAATACTAAATAATGCTTATACCTTTGTGGCGGTTTCTTTACTTGAGTGATTTGCGCCACTGATAAATATCTACAATAGTATAATAAAATAGTTTTTTTTCTTTAAGAACCACTGCGTTGAATTCAAGCGGAAAGCAGCTTGTCAGTGACTTTTTAATAAATCAATCAATCAAAATATGTTTATTTAATTGTAAGTTTTATGAAACTTACAATTTTTATTTTAATTATAATAATATGAACAATATAATTTATAATATACCATATGACAATTTCAATTAATTGTTTGCCATTAACATGTTGCAATTTTTCAAAACTTGCACTTGACTGTCAAATTGCACATGGTCTCAGCGATTTTATTTTACTACGTTTATAATAATTATGTCACAAGGAGGGCGGTGACTACACTAGCGGTAGTCAGACGACTTCATGGAAAAATCTGGGGCCTCAGACCACAGATAGTGCACTGGCTGTACACTGGAGTGGTGAGGCCTTCAGTAACATATGTATCCTTGGTATGGTGGCCTAAGGTAATGCAACAAACAACAATGCTCAGCCTTAGTAAGGTGCAAAGACTTGCTTGTCTGAGCATAACAGGGGCAATGAAATCAACGTCCACTGCATCAATGGAGACGCTTCAGGACCTTCCGCCTCTTCACATAGTAGGAGGCAAGAATGGGACTCTATCGACAACAAAGTGTCTTGTCTCCGGGAAATAGGACAGAAACAGGACACTTAAAGATGGGATATTCTATCGGAGGATCTCTACTCCAAATGAGATCGGACCAAATGACCCCTCTTTATCACTACCAAAAACCATACGAGGTGAACAAAATGGATCGAGGAATGTGGACAGATATAACATTCCTTCAGGATGGAGTAACCTGGTATACAGACGGGTCAAAGACCGCTGAAGGAACAGGAGCTGGAGTATTGACCAAGGGCTGGGGAAAGACCAAGGGCAAGCTTATCCTTTTCCTTCGGTAAACACTCAACCGTATTCCAGACAGAAATCTTCGCCATTCTACAACGTGCAAGAGAAAACAATAGAAGAGCTTATTCAGGTAAGCTCATCAATATATGCTCAGACAGTCAGGCGGCACTTGGGGCGCTTATGAACCCAAAGGTATCGTCGAGACTCGTCTGGGAATGTTTGGGTGAACTGGGAGCTCTGGCACGAAGGAACAGAATTAAATTATTCTGGGTGCCGGGCCACAGCGGCATCCAATGCAACGAAAAAGCCGATGAGCTAGCTAGGCAGGGATCATCGGCATCCTATCTTGGTCCAGAGCCAGTACTGGGAATACCCAAATGTATGGCCTGTAGTGCACTAAATGCGCCTCATAATAGAGGGCAAAGTGCAAGGGAAAAGATCAGTAGGAAGACGCCAGAACTCATGGCTAAAAGATTTGAGGATGCAGTTTCCAGAGCCACAATTGCCATTTGGATCGCCAACCTTCGGCAGGAGAGGGCGTGATAAGAAGAAGTGCACTAAAACTCTGGATCAAGGAAAAGCACAATGTCCACTGGAGAAACAGACAGGGGCACAAGCACAGCAAGGCTTTTATACAAGGACCTAGCTCTAAAACCGCAAAAGAACTGCTAATGCATAGCAGGAATAAAGTGCGGATTACAACAGGCCTCTTGACAGGACACATGGCTGTCAAGTGTTATCTGAACAAGCTCAACCTGTATCAAGGGAAGTCTTTGCTGCAGGCTCTGCGATAAAGATCCTGAAACAGCGGAGCACATAATATGTCATTGCGAGGCTCTGGATCGCAAGCGACTTTTTTGGCAAAGGTAGGCTAGAACCGGAGGAACTATGCTCCCATCCTATCAAGGACCTGCATAAGCTAGTGCAGGGCACAGGGATAGGAGAATGGGTGCAGATATAGAAGGAGGACAAACACAATAGGGCCTCACAGGTCGCAGTGTTTCCGGCAGAGGACGGCCCCTTGTTATGAAAAAACTGAGTATATTAAAATATCTAAATACAGTTATTTAAGAACAGTTTCGTTTATAGCAGTTACCTTTATTATTAGAACTTCGCTTTATAATAGACGTACTGCTAAAAACTAAAGTGTTCTTTGTATAGTTTATTTAGATATATTAAATTGTTCTTTTATTAATTTTTCTTTTATGTTTTTTTGGCTTCTGACAGATGAACTTCCGAAACGTTATGATTTTTTTGTCTGATAGGCAAATTTGTTTTACTAGTAACCACTGGAAAGCTGGTTTTAGTTTTAATTCAATGCAGTGGTGTCTAGATTACTACACTCAATTGCGGAAGATGGTGGAATTCCAAACCTAATTCACGCAGAAACTTCTCTATATTTTTTCTCTCATTTTTTCTAATACTTAGTAACTTTTTGAAAAACATCCCCAGCTAAGGTAATTGAGGACACAGGACTAACCAAGGATGAATAAATAGTATATACTCTTATGGAGGTTTAACATTTATAACCCAGTTAGGTAAGTACTATTACTAGTACTTTTACTAGTAAGTACTTCACTGGGAACCTAATGGGTCAAAGACCGCTGAAGGAATAGGAGCTGTAGTATTTGGGGAAAGACCAAGGGTAAGTTTATCCTTTTCCTTGGGTAAATACTCAACCGTCTTCCAGACAGAAATATTTGCCATTCTACAATGTGCGAGAGAAAATCATAAAAGAGCTTATTCAGGTATATAAGCTCATCAATATATGCTCAGACAGGCAGACGGCACTTGGGGCGTTTAAAAGTCCCATGAAAAAATTTAACGACCATGAAAAAATTTAACGACCATGAAAAAAGCTCAACCTGTATCAAGGAAGTCTTTGCTGCAAAGTCTGCGATAAAGATGCTGAAACAGCTGAGCACATAATTTCAGTCAGTAACTATTCTGAAGCAAATTCGTTTTAATATCGTAATATACAGGGTGAGTTTTAGATCAGTGTAAATATTTTCAGGGTTGGTAGATCTCGATAAAAGAAACATTTTCTCTTTACCGTTTTTCAAATAAGTCCGAAATAACCGAGATATTTTACTTTGAAATCCAATACTTTACTTTTCCAAATCCAAAAAACTTTTCAAAAAACTCCAAATGCTTAATAAAAAATTCGCGAAAAAAACTCATAAACGTGTTTCTGGGATCGAAATACCCAAAAATATTTGCACTTATTTAGGACTCACCCCGACTCAGTATTATTTCTCGGATTTCTGCTTGGTCGAAATAATCTTTTAGTTATTCCTTTCTTACAATTCCAATTACAAGAAAGCACCAGTTCAGATTAAAATATTCATTTTCTGTAATTGGATAGATTTGTTGAAGACACCTCTTCCCAACCTCTTCGAGTACATGCAATAGACTTTGATCGATAAAAAGCTGCGCTTTTGTCGGAATTAGTACAAGGGTGCGCGCCGCCCCTGCCTCCCCGACCACTGGCAGATTTGACCCTCAATTGCAATTAGGGCCTGATGACTTGCGATTGCTATTAACTCAATTTGGTCGCGCGTTATTTGCTTGTATTAAGTGCTTGACTGGCGACCCTTATACGTCGTGCTCGGTCGGCGGGTGCCCTCCACTCGGCGCGTCGCCCACATTTCGTCTGCAGCAGAGAGGCCTGAAAATTAATGACGTCCTCCCGACGTCGTTTTTCCTCTATCTTTGCCGGAAAGCGCCTTTGTGACTTTGATCGCGCTAAATAAACTGCGGAAATGAGTATTGATTTAGCTGAATTTTTAAGAAGGCTATTTGTCAAGGATGCGAAAAGTTATTTCTGTAGCAATATCTAAGTATCTTCTAATGATATTTTTGTCATACGCTCCCAAAAACAGCTATTTTACGGACTCATTTCAGTCCGTAAAATGTTTCTTTTTCGGCCTAGGCCGTAAAGGTCGTCATGGCAACCTTTATGGACTAAAATGTCTAAATTCGTTATTTGGTTGTTTTATTTTGTCATTCGAAATTTGTCACAAAATCACATAAAATTATACATATATTTATAATTAAATTATTAAATACCAACAATATCAAAAGCTAAGTTATTTGTTTAAAGTAAGTACCTAGGTACCTATTTAAAAGAGGCTTTTAAATTAAAATATTCTTAAATTACAGTCACAAACATTCAAACCATCGTCAATTTGGTCGAAATATTCCATGCTGAGAGCAGTGTTAAGTGTTAAAGAAGATATTTATATTGACAAATTTCCAAAACTTATTGCTTTTTTGAAGAGGAATTCGGTTGGTTACGAGCCTAAAAAGTCTAAGGTTTTGTCCATAAAAGAGATCGGTGATTTTTTGGCCACGGCTAGTGATGAAACTTATTTACTTACTAAGGTAAGTTTGCGATAATGATTTTTAAAATATATAGATGGTTTCTTATTCCATTGTATTTGATTTTTAAATTATTAAATACTAACAATATCAAAAGCTAAGTTATTTGGAAAAATAAAAATGAAATGAACAATTTTGTGCATTTTGAAAACTTGCATCTGCAATCGAAACGACTCCTCCATTGGCAGGTAAATTTACTTTCTGATGAGGTGGAGTAAATGCGAACGATGATGTACTTGGTAATACATCCGTGGAAGTGGTCGCGATTTTCTTTTCCCCCATTAGCAGTTTGCAAACTTTCTTCTTTTTCTCAATAGATTCTTCTATGTAACCTTCGGCCACTGTGGACGACCTAAATAATTATTGTTGTTTAGAACAAGATCGGAAAATATTAAAATTTTTACCTCCAACCTCCTAGGCGTTTCAGCGATGTAAAATCCACATCTGCATCTGCAGCAAGAGTAGCAGAACTACGTCGGAAACAATGACCTGTATATTCGTTTGGGTTCGACAACTTTAAAAATGCTGCTACAATCGATGGCATCTTCCCAAATGAATGAATGCCGACTCGTTGCACGGTGCATTTTCCTTTACGATAAGAGATGAAGACATAATCATGTGGTACATTTTTTGGCCTAAGACAAGCATATTTTCTATACAACTCAACTGGATTGACAACGTTCCCTTCGTTCACCACCGGAAACACTCTTTTGATATTAGTTTTTGTATCCGCAAGGGTAACTAAAAGGCAGCTGTTGTCTTTTTCTATGATGTCTTGCACTCGTAGAGAGTACAATTCTTCTCTTCTACATGCTCACAAAGGCCAATGACAAGAGCTACCTAAAAATCAAATACAATGGAATAAGAAACCATCTATATATTTTTAAAAATCATTATCGCAAACTTACCTTAGTAAGTAAATAAGTTTCATCACTAGCCGTGGCCAAAAAATCACCGATCTCTTTATGGACAAAACCTTAGACTTTTAGGGCTCGTAACCAACCGAATTCCTCTTCAAAAAGCAATAAGTTTTGGAAATTTGTCAATATAAATATCTTCTTTAACACTTAACACTGCTCTCAGCATGGAATATTTCGACCAAATTGACGATGGTTTGAATGTTTGTGACTGTAATTTAAGAATATTTTCAGAATTTAAAAGCCTCTTTTAAATAGGTACCTAGGTACTTACTTTTCGTGGAAATAATTTAGCAATACATCTTCATTTACAACGAATACGCCATTTTTGTCTTTCCATTCATTAAAAACATCATATTCTTTCTGGTAAATGGCACGAGACTTCACAGGAAGTAAATCCAACACGATTTCTTTGGCCTTATTAGCAATATGTTCGGGATTTTGGAACATTTTAAAATTGTTGATGAATTTGTGTGTGATTTTGTGACAAATTTCGAATGACATGTCAAAATGCGATGAAATAAACAAACTCGTTACTAAGATATGAATTTATAAGCCAACTTTTTCAAACATTATAATTTCAAATATGGAAAATTTGCAAATATGCGTTCTAAAAAACTGTAAAAGCGTATGACAAAATAGTGTATGTAACACGTAATTTAATTATGTTTTTTAGGACTCATCTATTATTTGACTCGGCTAACGCCTCGTCCGCAAACAGTAATGATTCGTCCTAAAAAACATCATTTTAGGTACTAGTTACATAAATAGCTATTTCATTAGTCTGAATGGAAAAAGAGTAGAGCCTCGTTAGAAATTAATCTTTTCAGGTTTGGAAAGGTACAGAGAAGTGCGTGAGTGTGCATAGAGTATATTATATAGCATTACACAGATCAAGTGTTTTCAAGACTACTTGCCATTTGGATGGCCTACGAATGACTGGGACACCTTTCGGGTAGGAAACTGCAATAATCATTTACATCTAAGTAATTAACTATAAAATATCTTAAATCTTATCAAAATCAATATCAATCTTCCAAAATAGCTCGCGGTGATTATGCGCTGCATTCTAAATATTCTACATTCTACATGGATATCTCTTTAAACTATGGAATCGTTTCCTTGGAGGCTATAACTTCGTAGATGTTCAACATGTTGCCGGGAAGAGCAAAGCAGAAGTCATACGTTTAAGCAATGCCACCGAATGGTTATAAACACTTAAAAATCAAATTGTACGATCCCTAGGGATAGCATCTTAGAGAAAGTGGATCAAAATGACAATTCTGCTAATTGGAGTTCGACACGCGGTCGTATTCACCACCTTAACCAACTAAACATAACATTCTTAGGGTCATTAATGTCTATTACCATTGCGGGGGGTTCATTCATTGAACTACAAAAAAAAACTGGATGTCCAAACCAAACCAAACACCGGAAAACCCAGACACTTGCATTGATATCCAGATTGACAGTGGCTTTTTACTAGTACTAAAAACATTTTAGCCTAAAAGACAAAAATATGCTTCATATTTCAGGAGGTTCATATAACCATTCGTTATCAGATGCAAAAAATCGAGAAGAAAAATATATTTTTTTATTGAAATTGTGGCAAAGACGGCTAAAACATATCTAATCTGATATTATTTACAAAGGAATTATACAACTCTACAGAAACGGCAAAGAGATTGATATTGCTTGCATTAGTAGCAGAGTTTGTACTAACGCAACGGTAGGATCATAATATATAAACTCATTCGGAGAGTTTAAAACTTTAAATTGCATATCAAATGTTTAGATCTACTTAAGGATTAAGTAAGACACAAATTAAATTCTAGACTTCTATCTATATCGATCTTTATAATATATAGTATAATTACACAAGTTTACAAATTCAGGTCAACTTTTGGACCCCAGCAGATGAGAATGATTCTTAACGTTATTTGATGCCCTGAACTCAGATCTTCAATCCGTTTGTCAAGATTGACTCTAGTTTTTGAGTTCGCGCATGGCAGTAGCACTGCGCTCTTCTAACGGCCCCGGTAGTTGACACACGGTCAGTTGACGACGTTGATAGCACTTGTAAACCCACAGAACGTTTTACTGCCACCTCTTCATATTAAACTTGGCCTTATTAAGAACTGTGTCAAAGCGCTCAATCGCGAAGGACCGGCTTTCCAGTACTTAACCAAGTTATTTCCAAAACTGTCATACGCAAAAATCAAAGAAGAAATATTTGTCGGACCTGATATTCGAAAACTAATGGCTGACGCATCGTTTACAAAATGTTTAACGCTTAATGAGGCAGCAGCATGGGCATCGTCTTAAAGTGTTGTTCACAACTTTCTCGGTAATCATAAATCACCGGATTACCAGCAAGTAATCGACAATTTGTTGCAAAATTACCTCAAGATTGGAGCTCGAATGTCTCTCAAGATACATTTTCTGCATTCACGTCTTGATTTTTTCCACAAAACTTGGGCGACACGAGCGACGAGCAAGGAGAGCGGCTACACCAAGATATAGCAAAAATCGAAAGGCGATACCAAGGATTTTGGGACGAAGGCATGATGAGCGATTACTGTTGGGCCCTAATCCGTCAAACAGATCCCAAGTAGTATAAAAGACTCAGTTCAACCTCTGTTC